>NC_140373.1:11480000-11672500 GCF_054491055.1 Hypomesus nipponensis | reverse complement strand
GTAGAACTGTGTTGTACTGTGTTGTACTCACGGAGGGTTGCGCTGCTGCCCCTTGGCCTGGTATTGCTGTCTCAGCTCCTCAGTGTAGATGCTCAGAGGCTTGAAGGGGTTCACAGACAGCAGCATGTTCCCTATGTATGTCTGGGAGGAGGAGGAGGAGGAGGAGGAGGAGGAGGAGGAGGAGGAGGAGGAGGAGGAGGAGGAGGAGGAGGAGGAGGAGGAGGAGGAGGAGGAGGAGGAGGAGGAGGAGGAGGAGGGAGCTATTCAACACAGACACTGAAGTGATATTAGGTTGTTGACATGTTGACAACAGACTCAGTTGTGTTCAGGGGTGTGTGTGTGGTGTGGTGTGTGTGTGTCTTACGTATATACAGTCTCGGTGAAATCTCTTCTTCAAGTTCAGTAGCACAGCACTCTCACACACTTCCCTGCAAACAAAGATGGGTGTCAGATATTGTATGTGTGTGTGTGTGTGTGTGTGTGTGTGTGTATGTGTGTGTGGTACTCACGCCAGCTGGGACAGATCCTCCACCTCATCCACCTCCACAACCTGATCACTACCGGGCATCACCACCTTAGAAAAGACACACACACACACATACAGGACACACACATACAGGACACACACATACACACAGGACTCATGCACACATAAGTGCATGCACACACACAAACAGGACGCACACACAGGACACACACAGACACACGAATACAGCACAAACACATACAAAGACCTTAGTGCGGTCACATCCACAACCAGCAACCGCAGCCTCCAATCCCAGCCCACACCAGAACCTTCCCTACCTTTCCTCTCCCAGCATCCTGTCGACCATCTTACAACATAGTCTCAGTGGGACTAGTTAGAGTGCTGCTACACCCCTACCCCTGTCCCCCGGCCAAAGTCGTGCTCATAACACCAGACTTCCTGATGCAGGTAACCAATACACCTGGACGCAGCTCTGTGTCAGTTGATACACTGGACTGCCGGCCTCGTCTATTGTACCACTCGTACACACGCTGCAGATGAATAAACCATCAACTGTGTCTTTGTTGTGTGTTTTACTCAATAAACAGGACGTAGCGTCTCAGAGCTGGGTTGAATGTGTGTCGATCTACTGAACCATGCTCAATGTCCAGGTACTGATTGGCTACCTGTGTGCTACAGTATCTATACTGAGGAGGCCTGATTGGCTAACGCTCTGCTACAGTATCTATACTGAGGAGGACTGATTGGCTCCCTGAATGCCAGAGCATCTACTGTATACTGAGGTGAGGATAACCTAACACTGAAGGGGGGTCATAGTCAACCAAGCAAAGTTCAGCACTGTGACCTAGATGTCATATATAAAAACATAACTGAGTAAGCCATGTCTTATTCATTTAAATTCAAAACTATCCAGTAATGTTTAAAAGTAAATAATAAAAAGAAAGTTCATTGTAGTATAGTAATAAAATTCGAGTTAGAGTGGTTCCGTGCTGAATATGAGGAGGGTTTTTTTTATACCACAGTGTCCTTGGTTAGATATAAACAGAACATTTTGAAATAAACAGAAAACAGAAGGTACAAATAGAAAACAACAAAATGGCCGCCAGTACCTGGGTGTGACAGAGCCGGCTCTCCAGCATGTCCTGTGCGGGGTCCTCGGACTCCCAGGGTCCCCGGCCATTGTGTGCCGGTACCGTGTGGGCCTGGCCCCCATCCTCGTACACCGTCCACTTGGTCAACTTCTCCACTGTCTGGTGGGGCAGCAGGTTCTCTGCCCGCAGCCAGTCCTGCAGGAACACAGTCAAAATGGTATTGTGTATATGTGCCGTTAGAGCTGTGTGAGTTAGTTTGGCAGTAAATGTTAGAGCTGGATGAGTTAGTTTAGCAGTAACTGTTAGAGCTGGATGAGTTAGTTTAGCAGTAACTGTTAGAGCTGGGTGAGTTAGTTAAGCAGTAACTGTTAGAGCTGGGTCAGTTAGTTTAGCAGTAAATGTTAGAGCTGGATGAGTTAGTTTAGCAGTAACTGTTAGAGCTGGATGAGTTAGTTTAGCAGTAACTGTTAGAGCTGGGTGAGTTAGTTAAGCCGTAACTGTTAGAGCTGGGTGAGTTAGTTTAGCAGTAAATGTTAGAGCTGGATGAGTTAGTTTAGCAGTAACTGTTAGAGATGGATGAATGAGTTTAGCAGTAACTGTTAGAGCTGGATGAGTTAGATTAGCAGTAACTGTTAGAGCTGGATGAGTTACTTTGGCAGTAAATGTTAATTAGAGCTGGATGAATTAATTTAGCAGTAACTGTTACAGCTGTGTGAGATCGTTTAGCCGTAATTGTTAGAGTTGGATGAGTTAGTTTAGCAGTAACTATGGGAACTGGATGAGTTAGTTTATCTGTAACTGAGTCTAATAGTAGTTGTGTTTCATTTAGTCATTTAGCAGACGCTCTTATCCAGAGCGATTTCTTAACATGTAACATGTTCTATTAAAATATGTGACTTGAATAGCAAATATATACATTGGTAAATATACTGTCTCAAATAAATAACATAGTTCATTGTACCGCTAAACACAAATGCGAGACATGAGATATAATATCATAGTGTCATCCATACCTGGGGGTCTCCGTTCATGCGTGTAGTCCCAGCCCAGTGCACCTCTGGTGGGCCAACAGTGTGCAAGCCCCCCTCCCCCATCAGGTGGGCCACCTCCCGGTCCACCTCCTCCTCATAAAACGACCCCACCCCCCTGGCAGGCTCCACTGGGGCAGGGGGAGTTCCCTCCCTGGGGGGCCTGGAGCCCCCGGCCTCCCTCTCCGGTGCTGGCGCGGGCCCTCCCCCAGAGAGAGGCCTGGAGACGGACAGCTTGGCAAGGTTGATCTGGGAGGAGCCCAGCTTGGCCCTGGCTGCCTGGAGGACACTGACGCCATCTTGGCCGGCCAGCGCTGCCTTCCTCTTCTTCTCCTCCGCCGACTCCCCGGCTCCTGGTCCTCCTGACGGGCTGGCGTTGGACCCCCCGGATGGCTCGGCTTCTCCTCCCCCCCCTCCACCTCCTCCTCCCTCCTTCTTGATGGACTTGAGGAGGGTGAGGTCCGGTTTGACGGGAAGCACCAGCCGGGCTCCAGGCCTGGGAGGTCTGGGTTCAGAGGTCACCGTGCTCGCCGTGCCATGGCTGGGTCCGGACGGGCCGGAGGAGGAGGGGGCGGCTGGGGGCCCAGCGAGGCCAGGCAGCCCCGCTTTGCCCTTTCCCAGCTTGTTCATCCTGGGCAGCACGATGGCATACTTTGCCCTGTCCTCCACCTCGCTCTCCCCAGCCGGAGGAGGCTCGTTCCCTGCCTCCCCCTGCCTCCCCTGGGCCTGGGCGCCCTCCCTCTCCTCGGCTCTCTTCTCCCCCGGGGAGCTGGTCCTCGCCCGGGCTAGGCTGGTCCGGCTCCCTGGCCTTGGAGCCGCGCGGGGCCGGAGCAGGCTGCGCTTGGACCCCGAGGTGTCGTCCTCCTGCTTCAGAACTCGCAGCGACAGCCAATGGGTGAGGCCGATGGCCCTGGTGATGGCGGACATCTTGGTCCTCAGGGTGAGGCCTCCTCCGGGCACCTTCTTGCGGATCCACCCAGACACCCTCCGCAGTGTCGTCACACTCTTCCTCCTGGCCACCGGGCGCTCCTTGGCCTTGGAGGTTGCGGCGGGGTCGACCGGCTCAGGGTCGGCCCCCGCGGGGTCCTCGGCCGACTTGGACAGCATCTTACTGGTCCGATACTTCACGGACGCCATCTTGACCCTCCCTAGAACCAGCCCGATGTTCTGTGTGCGCTTGGCTCCCTCTTCCTTCATGCCCTCCCCCTCTCCTCCTTCTCCTCCTTCTCCTCCTTCATTCTTTTGCTCTTCTTTCACAACTTCCTGTTCCTCCGTGACCTGATTGGTCTTTAGGTTTTTTCCTTTTGCCTTGAGTAGCATCATGTGCGATGGCCCTTTCAGGGTTTTGGTCGAGGTTGAGGCGGCTGCCTCCTCCTCCTCCTCCTCCTCCTCCTCTTCCTCCTTTGGTGGCGGCGCATTCTTTCCCTTCAGGGTTTTGTTGGGTAGCTTGAGGATAGACTTCCTACTCTTCATCGTGCTTTTCTTGTTAAGGGACCGCTCTTTCGGAGGCTCGGCCTCGGGCTCAGCCTCTGCCCCGTCTCCGGCCTCGCACTTGGCCTCAGCGGGACCGGATTTCTTGTCATCTTTTTTTTTCACCCTCTTGTCCGCTTTCTTCTTGGGCTTCTCCTCTTTCGTCGGCTTCCGTTTCTCCTCCTTGGTGGCCGCCTGTTTTTTCTTGAACATCTTGGATTTCCGCCCCCCCGCCGAGGGACTGGAGACTCTGGGAGTCTGTGAGAGCGCTCGGTCGCCTCGGCCTCTGGACCTCCTCCCTCTCGTTATCTCCTCCTCTCCGCTTCCATCGCTAGAGATGCCCTCGGGCTCCTTCGCTTCCTTCTCGCCCTTTCTCTCTTTCTCCTTTCCTTTCTCCTTTCCTTTCTCTTCCTCCTTTTCTTTCTCCTTTTCTTTCTCTTCCTCCTTCTCTTTCTCTTTCTCCTCCTCCTTGCCCTTTCCTTTCTCCCTCTCCCTCTCCTCCTTTTCCTCCGGCTCCGCGTTCTCCTCCTCCTCCCCCTCTTCTTCTTCTTCGCTGGTGGTGACAGGCTCCTCCTGGGGTTCTCCTCTGGGCTTCACCTCCTCCGAGAGCCCTCCCTCCAGCTCATCCTGTGTGTCCTGTCCCTCTGTGTCTCTCTCAGAGTGTGACACCTCGCCCTCCTCCTCCTCGCCCTCCTCCTCCTCGCTGCTCGTCCCGCTCCCCTCTGTCTTCACCGGCGCCTGGTTACCCACAGGCTCCTCCTCCTTCTCATCTTCACTCTCCTCCTCATCGCTCTCCTCCACTGAGCTCTCCCCCTCGCTCTCCTCCTCCTCCTCCTCCTCTGTCACCCCACCCCCTATGCTGTTGCCAGGTTTGGCAGCCGGTGCGGTGACCTTCCCTGGCTGTGGCGCGGCTGCCTTTGATCCGCTTGCCGTCGACGTTCTGCCGTTACGTACGCCACCCACCTTTGCTGTCACTCCATCGGCAGTTGTCTCTTTCTGAGGTGGCGGCCGTCGGCCATTTTGAACGTTGCCGTTCGCAGGTCTCCTCTTCCCCGTCTCCTCCTGCGGCTCCTTCTTCTCTACAACGTCCTCTTTTTCCCCTTCCCCTTGCCATTGACCTCTTCCTTCCTCTTCCGTTCTCCGGGCGGCGGGTCCCCCTTTCCCCCTCTCTTCCCGTTGGTGACGGCAGGAGGGGGTGATATGGGGGGTGGGGGTGAGCTAGGGGGTGATTTGGGGGCATTCTTTCCTCCTCTCCTCTGTTGAGGGCTCTCCTCTTTCGGTTTCTTCACCGGCTCAGGCTTCGGTTTGCTGCCCCGGGCTTGGGACTTGACAGGAGACATGACGCCGGTGCCTTCTGCGTGTGTCGGGTCATGAGAACATTAATGTGAGCTGAAACGCGTGACAAAAGCACAAGTTTCATTTCAACGGTTCGTTTCATTTCACAACAGGTTCATTCGTTTTTGTTATCGTAATGTGAGTGTGGAGGTCCACGTCAGTGCAAAAGAAAACAGGGAACACCTGTTTATATTTCTTTTCTCAATACGGCAGTGAATCGAACACGACTTGGCAACCACTTACTACTTAAGGGGATGAGGGCAGACTTGATGGCGACGTGTCTGTCAAGCCCAGACACACCAGTTCCAGGTGTCAGTCATCACCAGGACAGGGTTGCACACCTGTCATCACACACACCCCTGTTCACACACCACTGACCTCCATGTCTTACCCCCGCACCACCGAACCGCCGCACAGCACACAAACTCACAGACACAAAACACGCTATCTGAAAAACGCCTGATGTTTGATTTTCATCAACCGGTGTTCTTAATCGATCTGCGGTGTCTCAAACTCCGACTGAAACAATCCCACAAACCGCAGCAACGAGGGCTCTAACCGTCCATCACAACCACACGATGTAAACACCTGCAGGATGGTTTGGCCCCCCTCCCCCCTCCTGTGAGCCAGCCGTCTACACGGCTCAACTATCTCCAGCTAACTCTTTTTCATCTAAACGTTGTCACGCTGCTATAGTGTGTGTGTGCTCTCTGCAGGGGTTCAGCAGGGTGATATAGCTTACCTGGCTTCTCAGGTGTTCCCTCGGCATGCTGGGGGTCCGGAAAGTGTCCCTGCTTGTCCGGCAGACCCGGTGTCATTGACCCACACACACATGCATAGAGAGATTTGGGGTAGACCCCCCCCTCCCCACACACAAATAATACAAAGGCCTCCCCCACACACACACACACAGAACACCAACCACAAATATGACAAAGGCCTAAACGCAGACACACACAACCACACACACACGCATGATGCATTTGAATAATTGAACCTACTTTGGCAGGCCAAACAGTTATACAGCTATTCATATGGCCAGCTGGTGAATGCTGGAGAGGAAATGAGATAGGCAGTGGGGAGTGACTGACAATGGATGTTGATAGATGAGAGAAAGAGGGAGGGAGTGGAAGAGAGCTAGATCACTCCAGGTCTGCGAGATTCCGTCAGTGTTCTGGAATGCGGGTAACAGGTTCTCAATTTTCCACAAACAAAAAAAGCTCGATTTTTCGCCAAACTTCTTCTTCTGTGCATCAACGTGTCGCATTACGATGTAGCGGTACCCTCTTCAGTCCAGGGGGATTTGCACCAGTGACCTTCAGTCAAAGCCCCTATCCACCAAAACACACCCACCCCAGATAGTAACAGAGACGCTAAAACTGATCATTTTCCTTCTCTCTATATTCTACTACTATACTCTATATATTTGCTTTGCCAGGTATGAGGGAGGTATGCTAGCTAGTGCAACCCCAGCCCCATGTGTCCAGGTAGGTCAGGTTGCAGCTAAGCGATTGTGCCCAGGGTGATTAACAGACAAAGCTTCTCTCCATAATACATGAGTAGAACCGTTGGCTGTGCTTGTATGACAGCTGATACCTACTTTACCCACTTCAGCAAACCAGCACCTCTTTCGCCCGCACACGCCCCCCCCCCCTTCTTCCCAGACACTCATGAATACATACATTATTCTTGGGAATGTATAGACTGAACATCTACTTTATGAATAACTACTTTATGAATATTTGAATAATGTACAGAAGAAAATCAATGATCAGTGGTGCATAGGTCTAACAGTATTTCACTGGAGTCAAGTTAATTTGTAGTTAATAGTATACATACAATATTATTTTTCTTTGTAGTTTTTAGTATGAATATCTGAGTAGATCTATAGCTAAATATTTATTACCTGGATATCTACTATGCGAAAAAAAGGAAGCATAAGTAAATGAGAGCATGAATGAAATAAAACACTGACACAGACACTCGTGAAAAAACATTGTAATTTTCCAGCAGGACACAGTGTAGTGTGAAGTTACAAATCAAAAATTAGGGTTCTCATACTTGACATTCACTACAAAAATATATTCTAGGCCAAAGATGCTACAAAATACCCAGCATTTTTGGAAAAATGTACCAAAATATTTCCTTGTAAGATCAGACTGTTGCAGCCAACCCCGGTTAAAATAGACCCACTGTCAGCACAGATTCATATACATATATATTAAACATTTGACTACAATATCTTAAAATTACATTCCTAAATTACAATATTCATAGCTGGCATAAAAAAAGGCTGAGATACAAACTTTTTTTTCTCCAAAAAACTTGAGGCCCACAGGAAGTTGTTGCCCTAGAAAGTACAGCATTGTGAACTTCATAACAGGGGAAGAAGTACCTACAGCGGGTTATAACAGGTTATAACAGGTTATACCAGTTCAATGCATGGACGGTAGAGGCGGGGGTCTGTTGTGACGTGGCGTTCTCGCTGACTTACGCACATCACCGGTTCTCTACAGAGGACTTAGCGGTTAGCTGGAGGACTCTGGGCGTGGATATGTTTGCTTCTGCATCCATGTTGAAACAGCCGGAAGGCTTTGTAGTCGTTCGCAGGGCTTGCTCTTTTGCCCCAAACAAAGTCTTGTCAGCATTAATAAACAGCTACTTGGGATAAACCCTGCTGAATGTTTTCAAGGTTTCTGAGGTTTTAGCAAGTCAAATTAAAAATAGCAGGTGCTAATTGCGTGTGGAAATTAAATTACAAAAATTATAAAAACAAAGAATAAAATCATGATAGTGATACAGGAGGATACACGCTGTGGAATGCGCGCGTCATTTAATGGCTTCCAATAAACTAAATACAAACAACACCGTCTCCTCCTGGTGTTTTGTGGGGTTTGGAGGCAGCTTCCGCTGGTTGCCAGGTGACAGCAGCTGACTTAGGCACAGGTGGTGGTAGTTCCCTCCATAGGCACACCGAGGGACCTCGAGCAGCTTCCCCTCACACACAGGTCCCACCCACGGCTGGGGCCCCCCAGCCAGCAGGCCTCAGGGCTGGGGGAGTGGCTTTGTGTGAGCAGGAAGTGGGTCTGCAGGGTCAGGGGTCAGTAGTGGTAGTAGTAGCAGTAGTGTGGGCGTGGTGATGGGGGGGGGGGGCATGGCTGGCAGACTCCAGCCCGCCTCAGGCACGGGGGGGTGGGGGGGCAGGGGGGGACTGCGTTAGTCTGGGAGAGGAGACAAATCAGGTTAGTGTTGATTTACACAGCATGATGTCATCATCATCATCATCATTTATAGATCAGCTCCCTGTCTCACCTCCGTTGCTCAGCAACTTCTCTCCAGACAGAGAGCTCTTCACATTGTTCTCCAGAAATGTCCTGGGACACACACACACACGGACAGACATGAACATCACCATGGCGCCCGACTTCAGAAGTGACAAGGTGAGGGTGAGGTCAGGTGATGGTCTACTCACGTGTGGTCTCCTTCTAGAGACTTCTGGATCTCCTGGAGCACACCTGCACAGGAAAACACGCCGTCAACATTCTGACACAACAACACCACAATCCAGGCCCTTTCCAGAAAAACAACACTGATACTACAACACTACACAACAATACAGACTGAATACAAATCACACAACTGAAATTAATCTGCATAATACAAACAGTCCCCTTCAGGAATCCATCACCCAGGAGTGTGATCTTATCGGATCAATAAAGCAAATAAAAAAACGATAATCCTTAATCACAGCACACTGCCATGTCTGGGTTAAGATGGGAAGTGGTGACATGTGCGATGACATCATGGGGGATGTAGAGACCTCGGCTGATGTGACTCCGCCCATGCCGGGTGTAACTCCGCCCCTCCTGGACCCGTCTGTTTGACCCGGTCAGGAGCCGTGGCAACAGACAAAGCCAGCGAACTTACAGAGCTTTGCAGCAGCCGTGAGTGTTGGTAGTCAGGGGTTGAGTGGTGAGGACAGTTCATACGAGTCAGCACAGTTCACACAATCTAAATGTTACTGTCTCTTATCTGTGGTTAAGGTTAGGACTACAGGGTTAGGTCTAAAAAGGTGAAGATAAGGTCTATAGCTGAATATGGGTCTAAATGCTGTTAGGGTAGATCTACAGGTTAAGGTTAGGTCTACAGGTTAAGGCTTGGTCTACAGGTTAAGGTTGTCTACAGGTTAAGGTTTGGTGTACAGATGAAGGTTAGGGTTAGGTCTACAGTTGAAGGTTAGGGTTAGGTCTACAGTTGAAGGTTAGGGTTAGGTCTACAGTTGAAGGTTAGGGTTAGGTCTGCAGGTTAGGGTTAGGGTTAGGTCTGCAGGTTAAGTCTACAGGTTAGGTCTACAGGTTAAGGTTTGTTCTACAGGTTAGGGTTAGGTCTACAGGTTAAGGTTAGGTCTACAGGTTTAGGTCTACAGGTTAAGGTTAGGTCTAAAGGGTTAGGTCTACAGGTTAGGGTTTGTTCTACAGGTTAGGTCTACAGGGTTAGGTCTACAGGTTAAGGTTAGGTCTACAGGTTAAGGTTAGGTCTACAGGTTAGGGTTAGGTCTACAGGGTTAGGTCTACAGGTTAAGGTTTGTTCTATATGGAGTACTCACTCTCGTCATTCAGCAAAGCATGCTCCATAATACGCCTAGCAGCACTCTCTGGAAGACACGGGCAGCAAGCAGTCAGCTTGACAACACTACTCACACACACACACACACACACACACACACACACACACACACACACACACACACACACACACTGTGCCTGCGTGTATGTGTGTTTGTGTGTGGAGACAGGCAGGTTGGCAGTACATTGACTCAAGCAGACCGTTATAACACCTAACAGAGCGCTCAATGAGTGTGTGTGGACCTGGTGTGTGTGTGCGTTTGCGTTTGAGATATGAGTGAGCGATGCTTCTGCGAACACCTTCACATTGGTTCATATGCTCAGTTAGGCATTAACATGCATGTGTGTTAAGGTACTGTATGTTGGGTTTTGGTTTTTGTGTTTAACCAGGTAAGACTGTCGAGGTGAAAACAGGAGACCTGGCAAGAAGCCAAACAGGGAAACAGCAGCACATACGTGTGAACGTTCTCATTTAAAGCAGTGCACACAAGCACAGGCAAAACACACACACACACTCTTTACCTGGATCATCACTGTTCCTCCTGGAGTTTCTGTAATGACATGGAGTCGAACAGAGAACCAGTGTTTAAACACACACGCAAGTTTGCATGTTTGTGTGTGTGTGTGTGTGGCGGGGTGGGTGTGTGTATGTGTGTGTGTGTGTGGCAGGGTGTGTGTGTGTGTGTGTATGTGTATGTGTGTGGCAGGGTGGGTGTGTGTATGTGGCGGGGTGTGTGCATATGCGTACCTGTGCTCGGCGGAGGCCCCGTCGGGCTGGACACGGGGCTGGGGCGGCGAGGAGGAGGAGGAGGAGGAGGAAGGCAGCTCCACCAGAGAGCGAGGCTCCACCACGCAGCGAGCCGACAGGGAGAAGCGCTCAAACTCAGACGGAGAGATGAGATAGAACCCTGGAGGAGAGACCCAGTGGAGAGGAGGAGAGGAGGGTGGGAGTGAGCGCGCGAGTGAGAGTCAGTGTGCGCGTGAATGTGTGTGTGTGTGCGTGTCTCTCACCCTGGCCGTGCTTGGTGAACACACAGGAGGCGATGCCACTGACGTCTTCTCGGCGGACGCAGGGGTAGCGCACCTGCACCTTCAGCCCCGGCAGCGACACCACCTGCAGGTCCCCCTGATTGGTCAGGACCACCAGGCCGCTCTCGCCGTAGTCCTCCGATTGGCTGCTGACGAACCAGGCCACGCCCACGCGCCGCACGCGCGAGCCGTCGGTGGCGGTGAGTTTCAGCTTCATCTTGGCGCTCACCTTTGGCAGGCTGAAAACCTACACACACACACAGTCATCCACATGTAAATAACCTTCATTAAAATGTCATATGCAAAAGGTGCAGTGTGGCACGTGTTATTTTGTGTACATACAGTATTTGTGTGTTTCTGTGTGCAATATATATGTGTGTAAGTGCATCTGTGTGTGTGTGTGTGTGTGCGTGTGTATAAAAAGATATGTTTGTACGTGTGTGTCTGTATATATCTAAGTGTATATGTGTGTGTGTATGAATAGATACGTTTGTGTGTATGAATAGATACGTTTGTGTGTGTGTGTGTGTGTGTGTGTCTGTATATATCTAAGTGTATATGTGTGTGTGTGCGCCCATGTGTATCCACCTTGAACTGCTCCTCAGACACGACGAGCAGGTGGTGTGTGCCCTGCATGTGGGGCGAGCGGGCCAGGTCGTGGGCCACCTCCAGGGGCTCGGGGAGGGGGCTGCCCCGGCCGTCCAGCACGGCCAGGCCCACCACCGGGGCCCTGTGCATCAGCTGGATCTCCTTAGCTGGGGGGAGGGGGGGTGGAGAGAGATAAGAGTGTGTGAGAGAGAATGAGTGTGTGTGTGTGTGTGAGAGAGAATGAGTGTGTGAGAGAGAATGAGTGTGTGTGTGTGTGTGAGAGAGAATGAGTGTGTGTGTGTGTGAGAGAGAATGTGTGTGTGTGTGACAGAGAGAATGTGTGTGTGTGTGTGTGTGTGTGAGAGAGAATGAGTGTGTGTGTGTGTGTGTGTGAGAGAGAATGAGTGTGTGTGTGTGTGTGAGAGAGAATGAGTGTGTGTGTGTGTGAGAGAGAATGTGTGTGTGTGTGACAGAGAGAATGTGTGTGTGTGTGACAGAGAGAATGTGTGTGTGTGTGTGTGTGTGAGGGAACGTGTGCGTGAGGGAATGTGTGTGTGAGAGAGAAGGTGTGTGTGAGTGACAACGTGTGTGTGAGTGAGAGTGAATGTGTGTGTGTGAGTGAATGAGTGTGTGTGAGTGAATGTGTGTGTGTGTGTGTGTGAGTGTTTGTGAGAGTGAATGTGTGTGTGAGTGAGAGTGTGTGTGTGTGTGAATGTGTGTGTGTCTCACCAGGATGTGCCGTGACGGGGTCTTCTGTTCTGCGCTCCGTAGGCGGGAGGCGGAGCATGTAAGCAAATACAGAGCCGCCATTGGTCCCTGCCCACAGAGAGGGCGTGCTGTGGGAGGCTAGAGGGGAGGAGGAGTCAACATCCCTGGATCAGCTGACCAATCGAACGCGAGATCCAAGGATCAAACGAACGTCGGTGGGCGCGCGTGCATGCATATATTCATGTATCCTCAAAAAAGTGTTTCAATTCACAAGACAAACGACTCGAACGGAGATTAGTCGCAGCCGTGCGGCTTGTCAGCTGAGCAAGAAACAGTTTGATGAAGCAGCCGGGCCACTGTCCCTGGTGCTGGGGGACCACTGACCCTCTGGGGCTGTGAGTGTGTGTGTGTGTGTGTGTGAGGTACGTTTGAGAGAGAGAGAGAGACTCACTGTCGGAGAGGAAGGTGTCGGCAAAGTAGAGCGTGCGGACGAGGCCGGTGAAGGAGTCGTCGGAGGAGCGAGCTTCGATCTTCCTCTGGACGGGAGCCAGCTCCATCTCAGCCAGCTCAGCCTCCAGGCGCGCGTTAGCCTCCTGCAGCTGGGGGGGCGGAGAAGAGGAAGAGTCAACATGGCTATGGTTTTCTTGGCATGGTACGTGCATGAGTGCTTACTTGTGTGTGTGTGTGTGTAGGAGTGTGTGTGTGTGTGTAGGAGTGTGTGTGTGTGTAGGAGTGTGTGTGTGTAGGAGTGTGTGTGTGTGAGAGAGACCTTGGAGGCGTGGTTGACGTGGTGCTTGCGCAGGGACACCCTGCTCCTCCTGATCCTCCTGAAGGACTGGCGCAGGGACTTCTTGATGCTCTTCACCCGGGACAGAGGACCCTCCATGGCCAGCTGGTCACTGGGGTTCAGGGTGCACCTGCAGGACCACACACACACACACGCTTAGACACACACACACACACACACAGCAGGGAGCAGGACACACACACACACACACACACGCTTAGACACACACACACAGCAGGGAGCAGGACACACACACACACACACACGCTTAGACACACACACACACACACACACACACACACAGCAGGGAGCAGGACACACACACACACACGCTTAGACACACACACACACACACACAGCAGGGAGCAGGACACACACACACACACCCCTACCTGACCAGGACGATGTTCCTCTGCTGGTAGTCATGGAGGCCGAAGCCGTGGCTGGTGCCGAAGGCCAGCAGCCTCCAGTCAGAGTGCAGGGTGAGGGCCGTGACCACGGCCGGGGGCTGGCACTGCACCAGGCAGCAGGGCTGGAAGCCTGCCGGGAACAGGACGGGCTCCTCCTTCACGTCCAGACGGGTGTGGCCCTGGGGGGGGGGGGTGGAGGGGAGACATTTCCTTTGAAAGGATGCACAAGCTCTTCCTGTAATCAGGAGACCTGAATCAGGAGACCTGAATCATCAGTGATCGGAAGACTAGGGTACAGTCCAGTATATGTGGTCCAGTATATACAGGGCAGTATATACAGTCCAGTCCAGTATATATAGTCCAGTCCAGTATATACAGGGCAGTCCAGTATATACAGTCCAGTCCAGTATATACAGTCCAGTATATATAGTCCAGTCCAGTATATACAGGGCAGTCCAGTATATACAGTCCAGTCCAGTATATACAGTCCAGTCCAGTATATATAGTCCAGTCCAGTATATACAGTCCAGTCCTGTATATACAGTCCAGTCCAGTATATATACAGTCCAGTCCAGTATATACAGGGCAGTCCAGTATATACAGTCCAGTCCAGTATATATACAGGGCAGTCCAGTATATATACAGTCCAGTCCAGTATATACAGTCCGGACCAGTATATACAGGGCAGTCCAGTATATATAGTCCAGTCCAGTATATATAGTCCAGTCCAGTATATACAGTCCGGTCCAGTATATACAGTCCAGTCCAGTATATACAGTCCAGTCCAGTATATACAGGGCAGTCCAGTATATATACAGTCCAGTCCAGTATATATACAGTCCAGTCCAGTATATACAGGGCAGTCCAGTATATATAGTCCAGTCCAGTATATACAGTCCAGTCCAGTATATGTAGTCCAGTCCAGTATATACAGTCCAGTCCAGTATATACAGTCCAGTCCAGTATATATAGTCCAGTCCAGTATATATAGTCCAGTCCAGTATATATAGTCCAGTCCAGTATATATAGTCCAGTCCAGTATATACAGTCCAGTCCAGTATATATACAGTCCAGTCCAGTATATACAGGGCAGTCCAGTATATATAGTCCAGTCCAGTATATATAGTCCAGTCCAGTATATATAGTCCAGTCCAGTATATATAGTCCAGTCCAGTATATATAGTCCAGTCCAGTATATATAGTCCAGTCCAGTAGAGGGCATACCTTCCAGCGGAATCCTTCCTGCCCCTGCAGCAGGTCAGCTACCTTCGCTTCCACAGTCTGTTCTGCTTCCTCGTCGTTCAGCTCCAACACCAGGATCTGGAAGGGGGGAGGGGGGGGGGGGGGGGGAGAGAGGCAGGCGGAGAAGGGGGTAGGAGGGAAGGTAAGTGGAGGCAGCAAAGACATTAGACACTTTGGATTCATACAAAATACTACTGCTGTTGCAGTACTACTTTGAGTGGGTGTTTGGTGGGGAGGGGACTGTTATTGTAGTACAGGTAGTACAGGTCGCTAGCCACCAGGGGGAGCAGTGCCATCTGCTCTCTCCTGAAAGACAGGTGTCTGGTCTCTCATGTGTGACAGGTGGGGCGTGTGGGTCTCTCAAAATAGGACAAGGTGTCTGGTCTCTCCTGCTACAGGACAGGCATGTGGTCTCTCCTATGTTGACCGGTGAATGGCGTAGGTCTCTCCTACAGGGCAGCCGAGGTGTGTGTGTGTGTGTGTGTGTGTGTATGTGTCACCTGTCCCGCGGTGCCGGCGACGGCCAGGTATCCACTGTACTTGCAAAGGTGGATCTTCTGGATGCCCAGGCGGGGGTCGTCGCTGTAGGGGTCGAAACAGCCCACCTGCAGAGAGACAGCAGCAGGTCAGAGGTCGCAACCCTCACCCCCCACTGATCCAGGAAAGGAGGAGGGAAGGAAGGAAGGAGAGGGGGACGAAAGGGAGGGAGGAGACATGGGAGGGAGGGCGGGAGAGAGAGGGGGTGCGTGTGGGGGGACAATGTGGTGTGTGTGTGTGTGGGCCCCCGTTGAAACACACACCCCACACTCTCCTCACACACACACGCGCGCACACACACCTTCCTGAAGGGGGGCCACTCCCCCTCGGAGCCTTGGTTCATGTTGTCGTTGGGGTCGGCGTCGGTGTGGAACACTCCGGCTGTGCTCAGCTTGTACATGGGGTACAGACACACGCCCGACGCGTCCCAGAAGCGAACCGTCCCGTCCTCGTGTCTGCGCGCGCACACACACACACACACACACACACACACACACAGGTAGAGACTATTAAAGACGGTGTTTGTGTGGTGTTTTTGAGGTGCGCGTATAGTGCATGTTTGAGGATGGTGTGATGTGGGTTGGTGAGTGTACTGACCCAGTGAGCAGCAGGTCTCTCTGGGGAGAGTCAGGAGCCAGGTTCTGCCCTCCCGTGATCGGCCACGGCTGGGAGGAGAGAGAGAGAGAGAGAGAGACAGAGAGACAGTTAAAATGTCCTTTCAATAGGGACTGCTTTGGCAATACTGCTCAACCCGAACTGTCATGCCAATAAAGCATTCTGAACTGAACTGACAGAGAGACACAGAGACACAGAGAGAGACAGAGAGACAGACGGACAGAGAAGGACGATTATCGAGGAAGAATCCTCCGCTCTCTCTGGTCGGCCTCTCCAGTGAGAGGGCCCTGCTCGACCCGGGGGCAGCACTCACTGGGCGCGGCCGTGTGTACACCCAAGTGTTGAAGTCGTGTGTGCGTGCGTGTGTGGGAGAGCCACCTTCTGGGAGTAGTGGGTGTTCTGCAGCTGGCCGGCAGCCTGCAGCCTCTCCCACAGCTTGATGGGGATGGACGAGGCGTGGTGGGAGCAGGTGATGGCCGAGCAGTGGAGGGGCACCAGGTAGGGGGTCTGGATCACCGGCCAGCCCTCCGTCTGGAGGTCCACCACCACCAGCTCCTCCTCCACCAGCACCACCAGCGCACTGGGGTCACCTGGGGGGGGAGGCGGGGAGGGAGGGAGGGCGACATGTGAAGGGTGGAGAAGGACAAAGGGAGGAAGGGGAAGAGAAAATAAATAGGGGAAGGGGAAGTGTGTGAGTGTGTGTGTGTGTCCCTGTGTGTGTGTGCGCGCGCCGCTCACCGGTGTGCTGGGGCCCGTCTCTGATGACAAAGTAGTCGATGATCCTGGAGGTGAAGTCCAGCGCCACGTGGGTCTTGTTGTGGATCACACTGATGCAGTGTCGGTCCCCGTAGCTGGCCCGGGGCATGCCTCCGCTGAACAGCAGGAACGGAGGCCTGCACACACACACACACACAGAGCAAACAGGACATACACACAGAGAGACCCAGGTAAACACACTGTGACAAACTGTATTTGCAGAGTGATTCACGTACACCAGTGTGCAGTGGAATGGGGAATGTGGGTTAAACATTACAGCAGTGGGGCGGAGAGACACAGCTGGTACCAAACTGAGACCGGAGAATGTAGAAGAAAGAGAGCTTTCGAGTGAGATAAAGTGAAAGAGAGATGCAAAGACACAAAAGCAGAGAGAGATGGAGCGCCTACCCTTGTTCTGTGGGTAGCTGGATGATCTTCGAGATAGCCTTACAGGGGAAGTGACCTGGAGGGGAACCAAGCAAGGATTCAGTTACTCACTGAGATCATTCTCTCTCTCACACACACTCTCTCTCTCTCTCTCTCTCTCTCTCTCTCTCTCTCACCGTAGGGAGTGTCCGACTTGTCCTGCTCCTCCTCGGTGTCCTCCCCACCCACCGTCCACCGACAGTAGCTGCCGTCGCTATGGGAACTCAGGACATGGCCGCCGTCCTCGGTCCACCACACGCTCTCCAGTTGCTGTGGGGGGGAACACAAAAACAGGACCTCAGGTCCGATCCCCTCGGTCCAAACCTAACCTGGACCAGACCCCAACCCGTCCGGACCAGACCCCAACCCGTCCGGACCAGACCCCAACCCGTCCGGACCAGACCCCAACCCGTGGGGACGACGCGCCTGTGGGTTCCCCCTGCGGGGCCTCACCTGCGTGGCGGGGATGTGCTGCACGGCACACTGCCTCTCCAGGTCCCAGACCACCATGAGGCCTCGCCCGTAGCCCAGGAGCACCTGCTGGGGGTTGAGGGGGTTCTCCTGCAGAGACTCCACGTGCTCCAGGCTCCTGCGGCCCATGTAGTCTTCTGGTACACTGGGGAGGGGGGACGGGGGACGTGTTAAGCTCTATTTTTGAGTTTGTGCATGTGTGTGACCTTGCCAGTAGGTGTGTGTGTGTGTGTGCGCGCAAGTGTTGGCACGCGTGTGTTTAGGCGTTGACCACTGTGTGCGATTTGACTCACCTGCGCGTGAGTGAGTGTGTGTGTGAGAGAGTCCTACCTGGAGGTGACGTGCTCCAGGCTGATGTTCCTCTCCTCCAGCTCCCTGAAGCCAGGAACCTCCACCACAAACACATGCCCCCCCTCTGTCCCCAGCAACAGCAGCTCCCCAGAGGAGTGGGCCAGCACCGCCGTCACCCTCGTCACACTGGGGGGGGCTCTGGGGGGGGGGGAGAGAGAGAGACACAGGAGAGACAGAGACAGAGAGAGAGACACAGGAGAGAGAGAGACACAGGAGAGAGAGACACAGGAGAGAGAGAGAGACAGACAGGAGAGAGAGAGACACAGGAGAGAGAGAGACACAGGAGAGAGAGACACAGGAGAGACACAGGAGAGAGAGAGAGACACAGGAGAGAGAGACACAGGAGTGAGAGACACAGGAGAGAGAGAGACACAGGAGAGAGAGAGAGACACAGGAGAGAGAGAGAGACACAGGAGAGACACAGGAGAGAGAGAGAGACACAGGAGAGAGAGAGAGACACAGGAGAGAGAGAGACACAGGAGAGACCAAAAAAAGACTTACTTAAAAGTTGTTTTGGTGAAAGGTCCAGTATGTGTCATGTCTGCGTGTGTGCGTCAGTGTGTGTGCGCGCGAGTCTCACCCCGGTGGTCCTGTGAGTGTGAAGCGTCCTATCTCCAGCAGCTCAGACACGCCATGATGCGCCCTCAGCGTCCACATGTGGAGGCTGTTGTCATCGAGCAGAGTCACCAGCTCCACCTGCACAGGAGAAGCATCACAACAACACTGAGGAATTGGACGATACGAGACCAATTTTGAGGTCCGTGGGCGTCTAGTCTCAGTAACGTGTAATGTGTGTGTGTGTGTGTGTACCACTTACCTGGTGCGGCAGGAAGTGCACCTGTGTTACTGTGGCGTTCTCATCATGCAGACCCATGAACTCCACACCTGGAGCCCCATACCTGGACACTGGTCAAGGAATACCCATACACCACATAGATATACACCACATAGATACACGCTACATACCTGGACACTGGTCAAGGAATAATGATAAACACACACACACCACAGATCTGCACACAAACACACACAATGTCATGCCTGACCATGGGTGACAGACTTCTGCTACAACAACAACACACTACACACCAAAACAATCATTTTCACGGCTTTAAAACCAATCCTGCAGTGTGACAAGAGACAGATCCTGACAAGAATGGGGCAGTGTGCTGTAGCTGTGGAGTGGGTCAGTCCGGGGATGAGCCCTCACTCTTAAACTGCCCTGGTGTGTGTTATGACAGCTGGGACAATCCCACGCATTGTATGAATGACCGACAACGTTATCACTGTGCACGCAAGTGTGAGAGAACGAGAGGAGTGCAGTGACTGGCTCCAGGACACAGTCAGACAGCTCCAGGACACAGTCAATGAGCTGGATTGTGTGTCAAACCGAGGCAGAGCTCTCCCTCTCTCTCTCTCTCTCTCTCTCTCTCTCTCTCTCTCTCTCTCTCTCTCCTCACACACAGTCTCCGACACCCACTGTTCCAGGTAAGCGTGGGTTTAATAACAGTGTGTTCTCCTTGAGCCACACACACACACACACACCTTCCCTCTCTCACACACACCCTTCACTCTCACACACCCTCCACTCTCACACCCTCACACACCCTCCACTCTCACACCCTCACACACCCTGCACTCTCTCTCACACACCCTCCACTCTCTCACACACCCTCCACTCTCTCACACACCCTCCACTCTCTCACACACCCTCCACTCTCTCACACACCCTCCACCTCTCTCTCACACACACACACACACACACACACACACACACACACACACACACACACACACACACACACACACACACACACACACACACACACACACACACACACACACACACACACACACACACACACACACACACACACACACACACACACACACACACACACACGAGGAGGAGGATACAGCTTGATGGCTCCAGAGCGTGTTCCTATGGCCAGCAGCTGCAGGGAGGGGCTGAAGCCCAGAGCGCTGGGCTGGTGAGGGAAGCCATGCTCCACCGTCTGGGGGGGAGAGAGGTGGGGGAGAGACAGAACAAGAATGAGAGAGAGGGCACCTTGTTAAAGTGATAGAGAGAGAGAGCAGCTACCTTGTTGAAGTGATAGAGAGAGAGCAGCTACCATGTTGAAGTGATAGAGAGAGAGCAGCTACCTTGTTGAAGTGATAGAGAGAGAGAGAGAGAGAGAGAGCAGCTACCTTGTTGAAGTGATAGAGAGAGAGAGAGAGAGAGAGAGAGAGAGAGAGAGAGAGAGAGAGAGAGAGAGAGAGAGAGAGAGAGCAGCTACCTTGTTGAAGTGATAGAGAGAGAGAGAGAGAGAGAGAGAGAGAGAGAGAGAGAGAGAGAGAGAGAGAGAGAGAGAGAGAGCAGCTACCTTGTTGAAGTGATAGAGAGACCAGCTACCTTGTTGAAGTGAGAGAGAGAGCAGCTACCTTGTTGAAGTGATAGAGAGACCAGCTACCTTGTTGAAGTGAGAGAGAGAGCAGCTACCTTGTTGAAGTGATAGAGAGAGAGAGAGAGCAGCTACCTTGTTGAAGTGATAGAGAGAGAGAGAGAGCAGCTACCTTGTTGAAGTGATAGAGAGAGAGAGAGAGCAGCTACCTTGTTGAAGTGATAGAGAGAGAGAGAGCAGCTACCTTGTTGAAGTGATAGAGAGAGAGAGAGAGAGCAGCTACCTTGTTGAAGTGATAGAGAGAGAGCAGCTACCTTGTTGAAGTGATAGAGAGAGAGCAGCTACCTTGTTGAAGTGATAGAGAGAGAGCAGCTACCTTGTTGAAGTGATAGAGAGAGAGAGAGAGAGCAGCTACCTTGTTGAAGTGAGAGAGAGAGAGAGAGAGAGCAGCTACCTTGTTGAAGTGAGAGAGAGAGCAGCTACCTTGTTGAAGTGATAGAGAGAGAGCAGCTACCTTGTTGAAGTGATAGAGAGAGCAGCTACCTTGTTGAAGTGAGAGAGAGAGCAGCTACCTTGTTGAAGTGAGAGAGAGAGCAGCTACCTTGTTGAAGTGATAGAGAGAGCAGCTACCTTGTTGAAGTGAGAGAGAGAGCAGCTACCTTGTTGAAGTGATAGAGAGCAGCTACCTTGTTGAAGTGATAGAGAGAAGCTACCTTGTTGAAGTGATAGAGAGAGAGCAGCTACCTTGTTGAAGTGATAGAGAGAGAGAGAGAGAGAGCAGCTACCTTGTTGAAGTGATAGAGAGAGCAGCTACCTTGTTGAAGTGATAGAGAGAGAGCAGCTACCTTGTTGAAGTGATAGAGAGAGAGAGAGAGCAGCTACCTTGTTGAAGTGATAGAGAGAGAGAGAGCAGCTACCTTGTTGAAGTGATAGAGAGAGAGAGAGCAGCTACCTTGTTGAAGTGATAGAGAGAGAGAGAGCAGCTACCTTGTTGAAGTGATAGAGAGAGAGAGAGAGCAGCTACCTTGTTGAAGTGATAGAGAGAGAGAGAGAGCAGCTACCTTGTTGAAGTGATAGAGAGAGAGAGAGAGCAGCTACCTTGTTGAAGTGATAGAGCTCTTGTTTGAGGCGTTCTCTCTGGGTCTCGTGGCCATGTCTCTTGAACCTCTTCATCCTCTACTCCAGACAACTCTCTCTCTGCTGCCCACACACCCTGGGAGAGAGAGAGGCGGAGAGAGAGAGAGGCAGAGAGAGAGAGAGAGAGAGAGAGAGGCAGAGAGAGAGAGGGACAGAGACAAAGAAGAGTCAATAAAGTTCAAAGAGAAGAGCCTCTTCCAGCCCCTATGTCAGCACTGCAGAGGAGACACTGTGGGCCTAAAGACCCTGAGCTCTCCAAACAGCAACGAGGAAGTTACCATCCAATCAGAAATGAACAGGTGGAAAACAGGGATCTCGTGGGATATACGCTGAGGTGGAGTGTCTGAGTGTGTGTGTGTCATCTCTGTGTCATTTTAGTCACATGCACACACAGACGCGCGTGCGCGCACACACACACACACACACTTTTCCTGATCTCAGGGTAGGCAGAGCTCTGCTTAGAGAGAGCAGAGGGTCAGAGACCTAAATAAAGAGACCATTGTTCTATCACACGCACGCACGCACACGCACAGCTGATGAAACCACCTGTTGCAGAGAACTTGTTTCTAAAAGAGGCCACTTCAGAGAAAAGAAGGGAAAGATGAGGGGGAAGGGGGGAAGGGGATGAGAGGAGGGAGATGGAGGATGAGAGGAAAGACATCTTTGACATGTTTCCTTGCCGAGGTGACAGACAGAACCCTGTGGTTCTCACGACGGACCCGGCATCCCTCCGCAGACCTCCCCACCCCCGCCCCCGCCCCCGCCCCGGGATCCAACCCCAGGCCCCGGGCTCTCAGCCTCTAAACGCAGGCCCCCTGCCTAACCCTGGCCCCAGCCTCAGCCTCATCCACCCCTAAATGCCAGCCTCGTCTCATTGAGCAACACCGAAAAAATGCCAGCAGACACTCCCGGCCCCTCAGAACACTCGACATAACGAGAAAACCACAATTCATCATAGGCTTCACCCATGATGGGGAAGAGCACAGCTTCCTTTGACCGCAGGTTCAAATCTCCCCCTGTGCGGTCACTTTGGATAAAAGCAACTGGTGTTCTGAACACATTATCGTTAGGCTGTACACGACACGCTCTCACGAGCATGGAGCTCATCTTTCTACTTGGGAAGTTAAAACACAGGGTTGGCGCTGGTCACAGGTGCCGGTATGGGGAAATCGGTCACGCTCTCAGGGACACATGTCTAGACGACCATACCCGATGATTCGAACTATTCCATGAATATTTACGGTTGACAAATGGAAACGCTATCCCAGGGGGGGGGGGGGGGGAGTTGGCAAGCCTGGGGGGGGTTATTAGAGCTGCAGCGTGAGGCGTGATTCATAACATTCCGTGTGATCCGACTCACGCAGCCTGGCCGGCTGAGGAGACAGGAGAGGGCCTTCTGTCGGGCTGACGTGAGCCGCGTGAGAGTCACTCGTCCGGCTCACACGGCGCCTCCACTCCGGGAGGCGGCCTTCCTCGCCCGAGGAGAGCTTCTGCCGTGGGCTTTGGGAGAGGCTCCCGAGACAGCGGCACCCTCGCCAGGCCCGGCTCGCTGCGTCCCCCTCGTTTAGCGCGTTGGCCTCAGGTCAGTCGGGGTTACAAATGTTGCCCGGGGAAAGACGGACGATGCCAGCGTCCACACTCTCAGGATAAGAGTATTAACGCACGCACACACACACACACGCACACACACACACACACACACACACACACACACAAATATCTCGAGCACACACAAATATCTCGCACACACACAAATATCTCGCACACACACAAATATCTCGCACACACACAAATATCTCGCACACACACTACGCTCGTAAGTGCCATTATATCTCTCTCGCGCGCGCGCACGAGGAGGGGAAACGAGTTCAAACGAAAACATGGACATTGTTTCCTCATCCGTGCGTCCTGCCCTGCCAGTATTGTGCTGGTCTGGGTCGAAGCCTGGCCACACCTGCTGAAACACCCCTGCTTAAACACCCCTGCTTTCCTCCTCGCTCACGCTGGGCTCTCACACCGCGCGGCACACAGCTCGGCCAGCCAGACCCCCTTATTGAGCAGAGCCTCCGTGCTCCTGAAGCCCCCAGCTGGGCAGGCAATGCTGGAGGACGCCACAGCTAGAGAGCTGTCCACTGACAGCACGGCCAGACTCCTATATCTCCCCGCTACTGCCTACTGCCACACACAGACACAGTAGACCTTAGACTTGAGGCTAATATATGCTAGACCCCCCCCCCCCCACAGTAACCCAAAAACCGTACCCTCTTTCAACAAAACTCACTTTAAAGTCCTGAGAGCAGGGGGGCTGGCGTTCTCACGGTGAACTGCAGGACAGTTTGTGACGGGTCTGGTACTGTCAATGATTACACAAGCAAGGCTGCAGTCAGTCAGGTTTGGTGGGAAACCATGTGATGTATACTGTATGTTGCACGCACACACGCACACACTTTATCCTTTCTGCCAAGGTAAATTCCTTGTCTGTGCAAACTTTCATGGCGAATAAAAAGCCTTTCTGATTCTGATTCAACAGCATTAGCCTTCACAGGTAGAGCAACATGGTAAACATTCTAGTAACTTCCCAAACCGCCGAGGTGTTTTCTAAACAACCTGCACGCTGACAGGACCAGGCAGGCCGGCTGATGTTATTCTGAAGATGCGGACGACTTCTGCTCAACAACAAACAGAACAGTATCCCAGGAACTCCAGTTGAAAATGTATAAATGACCTTGAAGGACGGACATTGGACACACAAGCACACATGGACCGACTCATGTACACGCACACACACATTATTTGATCAGTTGTGAGATCATTTATGTACCAAAGTAGTACTAGCAAGCTAGAGCCATTATATTCACCTGTAATGTCAACAAGCACAAGAGTTGAACACACAAACCAAACATAAATAATGTGCAATGTGTTCATTCAGCAAATAATTCGATCAAAAGCAAGGCGCTTGCTCATTCTCGCCAATAAAGCATTACTGAATTGAATTTAGTGTCCGGGGAGGGGACATCGGATCTGCATTCAGACGCTCCGCTACCGAGCGCCACCCATCATCCCCCACAGGAACCGAAACCACCAGAAGTGGTTGCGAATGCGGTGAAAACCGACCCAGTGTCGAAATCCATGGGAGTCGTGGGAGTTTTGCGACGTCACCAGAATTCCCGGCATTCCATCGCCGCAGATCTTCAGAGGTGAGTGAGGTGCCACGGACGAGTCCGGACAGGCAGCCTTCTGGATCGCACACACACACACACACACACACACACACACACACACACACACACACACACACACACACACACACACACACACACACACACACACACACACACACACACACACACACACACACACACACACACACACACACACACACACACACACACACACACACACACACACACACACACACACACACACACACACACACACACACACACACACACACACACACACACACACACCTCCCTCTGCGACAGCCAAACAACCACGCCAGCGCACTACAGCAGACAGACTGGCCAGGATATGCCTGGCATCTCAAACATGCTACTTATGTCCTAAGCTTATGCAACCACTCGACGTCGCAGCCGGCACTTGAAGGAAACAGAAGGGGGGGGGAAGAAAAAAAAAACGAACAAACTAAAAAGCGCGATGGGAGTCGTGCTGGTGAGAACCTCCCCTCTAAACGGGCTGATGAGTCAAAACAGACAGCGTGTTCCAGTGGACGAGTGCAGTGTTGAGGGCTGGTGCTGTACCCACACTGTGTTCACACACACACAGAGACACACAGACAGAGACAGAGACAACCGGCTAAGTGACTACAGAAAGCAACCAAGAGCCAAAGACAGCCACGGTGTTTGCCAGCGTTGCTTGTGATTATGACAACACTCATGAGTAAGGGAGTGGCAAGACACGCCCTCTCTCCCTTTCTCTTGCCCTCCATCTCTCTCTCCCTCCCTCCCTCCCTCCCTGGTGTCTTCCTTCTCTAATTTCATGCAGGTAGGTTACAGTTCGTCGGCGACTTCCTGTATTCATGTAAAGGACATCCTCAAGGTCCCCCGTTAGTCTTTCAATGACAGCATGTTTAAAAGACAGCAGACCCCCATCCCGCTGAATCGCTCAGTTCTGTCCAAACGTTCCTAAATCAAGGAAATAAGCCCTCGGTCGAGATGTTCCGGAAATCAAAACATCATTTGTAGAGCCCTTTTTCAAGCCATTTCACGGACAGCTACACAGATGCCCAAAAGATGGGCACCCATATCCAACTGAAACCTCTCCAAAACAGAAGAGAAAACAGCCCTCACGAAGATCCGATGTCATCGCTGACAGTAAACAAACCGTCGGAGGACGCTATCGACCCAGGCGATGCAGGCCATCAGGGCAGGCAGGCTGTTCGGCATCCTGACCCTGACGGTATAGCTCGAGGTTAGGGGGCATGCGACTGAACATCACAAGGTCCCAGGTTCAAATCTCCCCTGGACCGCAAGTCGCTTCGGAATAAAACGGTCAGCGAAATAAATGTGAAAGGCTTGTCGACAAATGCAGCGAGTGAGAAGGGGGAAGTGCTGTGTCTTGGACACGGCATCATGCTCTGGGGCTATTCTCAGTGATGATGATGATGATGACTCCTGTCACACTCGTACATCAAAATCCCCTTCTGGTGGACAACATCCACATAAGGAAGGAAACGGACACAGGTGTAGCTCAGTGGCAAAACTTATACCGGGAAAGCAAGAGGTCGCACATTCAAATCCCCCCTCTGTACGTCGTGGATAAACGGTTCTGCCACATGAACACATTATTATTATTATTATTATTATAGACGGCAGTGGGGCGGGGGTTCAAGAGTCTGAACATAGCACAGCAGGAGGCCACCACAGCGGATTGAGATGCACCCCCAATGCTGTGGTCACTCTGACGCCTCCATCCAACAGCAGGACGGAGATCTTGTCAGGGGTCAGGAAGTGTCCTGCAGGATGTCAGTCCCCACCCTGACATCTATAAACAGTTATCAAACTAAACATTACAAAAATGAAACCTAGGAGGAGAAAACCAACGTAACCTTGACATCAAATATTAGAGGTATTAGACTAATACTAAAGCCCAAAAACTATGCCTGGTGAAAACATGATACAGATGTCTCCTACTAGTCAGCAAGCAGAGCATAGTAAACAGTTGGGTGTGGGCCTTGGATTTGATGTATGGTCGTTTCTTAAAAAGCCTGACCAACAGAAGACAATAATAGTGGTAAACAATGTTACCACGGCGCCACTTCCTCCACTGTCTTATTAACCAACCACACACACACAACTTCTCTTGTGCAATAATTGGTTCCACGTTACCACATGTAAAACGGGAATCAGGGGACTCGACACAATATCTAGGTTAACGAGCCACAGTATCTGCATAATAGCAAGCACGGAAAGGCGATTAACGTGAGTTCGAAGTCAAAAGATTGTATGACAGAAGCTACTGGAGTTACGTACTTAAGGCCACAAGAGACCTTAGTTCAAATGAGTTTCACCTATCGCCGCAGGTACTCAGTGTAAAATGCTAACTCAACACACATCTAGAATTAGATGCCATAGCATTGGCATTCCTCAAATGTGATAGCTATGTGCAAAATAATATTGCTTTGCCGTTTTAAACGTTGTCAAGACGAAATATTGTTCCTGAAAGGGCCAAAGCTTCTCCTTTGTGAGAACAGCTTCAGGTGGACTATAGTAGGTCCCAGCTGTAACAGAAGAAGTGTTTGTTGTCGAGCACAATGACTTTTTGTTCGACTGGGCACAGATGCAGGTGGGGACGGGAGAGTCGGGAGCACATCGTCCTTCAACGTTTGCATGTCCAGAATTGGCTACGGCTAACTTCATTTCTCTCACACAGTCTGGGAGCCGTTAGTTACCTGCCACCTGCCTTTCAGATATAATAACGGCCAGCCTCGAATAGTGAGTCAGATAGATTATGGGTTGTTTGCATAGGTTCTTGGGTTGTTTGCATAGGTTCTCCCGAAGAGCAAATACATGACTGTACAGAAGTGAGTCGTTCACTTCTCGTCCGTATAATGTAGATCACACCGGGTAAAAAGGAACACAGGAGTCAACCACCTAACTTTGTATGCTGCTGGGGTACAAGGTTATTGTTGTTTTGGACATGATTTCGCTCCGAAACTGGAAAAACCGGTGTGACGGATCTAGCCACAAAGCCCCCACGCCCCCCTCCCCAAACACAGAGACAATTACTCATTGATGAAACCGACACCGTTGTAGAGACACACCTTGCTCCAGACCGGACTCTTCTTTCCTGATGCCAAATGTTTACGTTTCACATGATGCCATATCGATCGGCTTGGGTGAATCGCTGAAAACGCGATTTGTTAATTTGCCGGTTTACATGGCCCAGAACCTAAATGAGTTAACAATAAGTTAGCCAGCTAACTGGCTGGAATTAGCTTAAGTATTGCTAGATAGAGCGGCACCTAAACTGTCTTTGTCGTAACGTCCATAGTACTCACACACGACTTAACTCCGTGCTAACTACAGTAAGCTAGGTAGCTTACACTCTTTATCGCACTGAATATAGCATTCAGATTGGCAGTTTGCTGCTGTACTGAGTTAACGAGCTAGTGCTACTTTAGCTTTAGCATGTCGCTGGAGTCTGCCAGCTTATGCTAGCACAGCTAGACGTAGCAAGCTACACCCACAGCTAGCTAACCATGATTTTCGTAGTCAGATGCTGCTGCCAACAACACCTATTCCAACGTCGTTAAGAGTTGATTATAATTTAAGATTCAGCTTTTTGGATTTAGATTGAGCTACTCAACATGACCGTCAACTACAAATGTCGAACTTGTTAGCTAGCTAGTCAGATATTGTTAACAACACCTGTAGAGCCAAAGACTGAAGTGAAGAGTCGGGCCCGACTCTCACCTGACTCGAAACGGTCGTTGCCCCGGCTGTGTCCACTTTGTGCCCGCTAGTTCACCCGGGCTTGGTTGATGTCCAGTTTTGATGGGTCACTCGCCTAAAACCAGTTCAAAACTAGTACCGCTGCGATGGTCACCGAGCTGATATTGTAGATTCGTATAAGTGCAAGCCCAGTTCCCTTTTCTAACCAATACAGCGCATTCGCCCTCGATGTTTCCTGGACAAATCAATGGGTCTACACTCTAAACGCAAGTTGACTGGCTCATGCTACCTTTGCTGACTCCGCCTCCCGACGAAAAAAAACATTTCCGGGATAGCTAGCAAATCATTCAATGTCTGTCCATAGGTCTGTCATGTTATACTATATTAACCAATAACAATGGGGCGGTCTCCTTTTTGGGGTGGTCTACCATCATTTTTAATTTATAGTCATTTTGAAAATAAAACAAATATCAATTTGGTACTTGATTTGACTATTTATTTATTTAAGAAGTTAAGATGTTTCTTTTTATGTTTTATTTTACATGTTTTCTGTTTTCAAGTTAAAAAGGAAGGCTAGTTAGTGCTATTTGTTATTATACAAATAACAGTTGCAATTGAATATATGCATATTTTACATATCATATTTATTGGTTTGACTTATTTTACAGCAACATAATGGATAAGGCACTTAATTCGCAGACTGTTACAGATGACAGATTTGGAAACTGTTGGAAGCTGACCTAATTTCACCCAGTGTATAATTTCACACATCACAACATGTCATATGTCACATGAAAGTAGCAAAAATTCTAATACAGATTTCAGTATGATATAATTCAATGCGACTGGAATGTTGTGTGTTAATAATTCAAGTTTCAATCAAGTTTGTGACGTGAAATCATGTACATGTTGCTTCAAGGACTGACGATCCTGGCTCCAGCGGAGGGAGTAGTGATGTAGAAGGTTGGAGATCCACTGTATTGCTCCTGGAGAGACAAACACAGAGCCAGAGTTTCTCTTTACAAAAATAGAACTCTAACATGCTAGGTAGGACTTTGTAGTGAATAATTGATTTGTAATTGTCTGAAGGGAAATCTTGAATGGGAAATCCCTTATGGTGACTAATGATGGAGACTTCTGAACTTGTATAATAATAATAATAATAAAGTGTTCATTTGGGAGACCCTTTCATCACCTTTTCAGTCACCCTTTTCTTGATTTGCAGTCAAAAGCTCAAATCGCTGAGTTATATCCATCCCACCAAGCATCCTACAGTGGTGACAAGTGAGTCACTGAAGTCCCTGTCACCTCATTGGGTAGTAACCAGCCACCAATACTGTGGGAGTGGTGGTAAACAGCTGGTAGCTAAGATGTGATTACTTTGCGATAGGGCTAGTGAATACACACCGTTCCTCGACTCTAACCACAGAAACCCCGTTTGAACTTTGTCTGTTCTGTCTACATGCACCAATTGTACGGCGCTTTGTAAAGAAGTGTCTGCTAATTGGATAAACTGGATCAGGCTTGGACAGGAAGTGGAGGACCCAGCCAGAGGAAGGGGATAAAGGAAGAGCATTTGGGTTTTGTTTCACAACCACAAACCATTCCTTTACGATGCTCATCCCTTCCGCTCACAAACTTCCCTCTTCACTCCTTCCCCCTTTTTCTAAAATTAGCCTCAACCCCCCCCCCCGTCTCCTACACAAAATTAGCTTGTCTGAGAAAGACGTGTCTTTAGACAATGAAGTAGGGTGCTTCTCTTTCTCATGTGGAATAACCTCTCTCTATACTAATGCCCGGAAAGGTCCGACAAAGTCCGCCACTACACTGATCGCGTGGATGTTTCGATTTTTCTGAATATTGTATTAGTGTATGTCAAAAATAACAAATAAAACACGTGCCAAAAAAAAGACACAGATCACGACAACTTGAGTCACTTTTAGTGTTGGTTTGTCAAGAGTTAAAGGACTTGGATGAACGCCAACGCTAAGTCTTATAAGTCTTGAGTGTGAGTAACTGTAAGTCCTAGCTGGTTGGTGTTGAGGCCTAATCAGACTGGGTTTCAGTTGTTTCCACGACCCCATCAGTTGCGGACGAGTCGGAGCGAACTGCAGTTCAGAACATCCGCGGGGTCAGGGGTCACCGACTCCACCCTGAACCCCTCGGCCAGCGACACTGTCAGCAGCTCCTCCACGAAGCTGCGCGTGTCTGTGACCTCACAGGGGCCTCGGCGCTCACTGATGACATCGCAGGGCCCTCCAGGGTGGGTCTGCGATGTTTCCGGGTCGGTGACGACGAGGCCTCGGTATCGCAGCTTGTTGTACTGATCCTGGGGCAGCTCCTCTGGCCTGGGGACCCACTCCAGCCTCACCCGGTTCTGCCTGGGCTCGGCCAACTGGGGGGCACTGAGACCCTGGGGAGTCCAGTAGGACAAGCGTCCGCAGAGCAGGAGCAGGAAGGCCCGCCAGGTGCAGAACAGCTCTGCAGTCAGAACCCGCACTGAGCACGTGCAAAGCTCATAGTTCTCGGGCCCGCGGCGCACATTGAAGTGGAGAACGCGCACCTGGAAGGAGACGCACACGCTGACCGTGAGCTGAGCTAGGCCAGAATCAAATACCTATCAGCCCTTCCTGGGTAAATAAAGGGTGACTCCAATCACATACAGTACTGTGCAAAAGCCTTAGACAAAACCAAAAAAAAGTAAAGCAAAAATGCTTCATGAAAGAATGAAATGGCCCGGCAAATATTTTCTCAATATTGCCCTTTTATACCCGCCGCACAAACACAGAAAACCAAGACATTGATATTTGACAACATTCATGTCAAACATCTTGGTTGGCTAATACATTTTGCAGAGTACTGTATATACACCCACTGACCAAACCATCCTCTGTACACACGCACACAATTGGTAGAAACCAGTCCCCCCCCCCCCCCACACACACACACACACGCACACACACACAGACACACACAGACACACACCTTACAGTCCACCTCCACCAGCAGCATGGCCCCCGGCGGGCCCCCTCCCTCGCAGAGCGGCCGGGCCTCCTCGTAGCGGCGCACCTCCTCCAGCAGGGGGCGGATCTGGTAGAAGTCCGCCTCCCTGCGGAGCAGCGCCAGCTCAGAGAATCCCCGCGGCAGGTCCAGCGAGCCGGAGCGCAGGAAGTTCAGAACGTACCGGAACAGTCTCCCGTCCCGGTCGATGAACACGTTCCCCTGCCGGTCGCGGAGCGAGGAGATCTGCCCGGTGAACATGGCCCCCAGCATGGACTCCCTGCAGCGGGTCAGGGTGTCCAGGGTGGTGCTGTACAGCTCCCCGCCCACGTTTAACGCCACCGGGTCCCGAAGGGACGGCCCGGTAACGGCGTCGTCGCGGTTACGGTCCTGGGAGTTGAGACTTAGCATTGTTCCCTCTTCTTAGACTGGTGACACGAGCTGTTGGTTTTGGTTTACGGGGTGGATCAGCTGATCTGGTCTTGGGATCCACCGGGTGATCCTGTGTTGGTCTGTGGCTCACCCCGGATCTCGACGTGTTCCTGCGGGGAAAATGGATCTTTCTGGAATGGAACTCTGAGAGTTGGAGTTCCAAAAGTTCTGCAGGTTCCCTTTGTGTTCTGGGGAAACTCTTTTCTTTTGTGGGGCGCTGAGGCAGAGCGGTAACCAGGGGATACAGGGTGGTTGAAAAAGAAAAAAAAAAGAAGACGAATTCTGTGTTTGTCTCGCTCGAAAACAAGTTCAGTCTATCTCAATAACAACTGTTTGTGAATAATTAAAAAGAGAGAGAGGGGGGGGGGGGGGTCATTTCCAGGTGTGCTGGACAGTGTAGCTCAAGTTGCTCTGGGGAGTGGAGTAGAAAATGTCTAGGACTGTGGTGGATGTCAGTGGCCTGGGTCTATTGTGTGAGCCAGCTGCTCGTGTTTCAGTGGACAGAGAGAGAGGGTCACTGTGACCAGACTTGAATGCTAATAAACAGACCCTTCTGGACCAGAGCTCTACAGAGCTCGCTTTTATTCGCAACTCGTACCCCCTGGTCGCAGACACGCATAACTCTTTCTCTCGCTCTTTCTCTCTCCTCTCTATTTCTCTGAAACTGTCCGGTCACACACAGGCTGACACTTCCTATTGAGGATACAGCAAAAGCTGTAAAAAAAAAAAAAAAAAAAAACATGATAAAAATAGCTGCTGAACCACTTTAAGTCACACTCTTTTGTTTACCCACAGTCAACTGCCAGAAGTCCACACCCTATTTCTTCTAAGGTACTGTGTGTGTGTGCTTGTCTGTATACATTCCTACCTGCATGGCTGCATGGCTGCTACGATGGTGCCGGCCTCTAGAAGTGTGTTTTTGCCTGGTGTGTGTGTGTGTGTCTGTTTACCTTCCCACCTGTATATGCTGCATGGTGTTGTCTAGTGTGTGTGTGTGTGTTTACGCTCCCACCTGTATATGCTGCATGGTGTTGTCTAGTGTGTGTGTGTGTGTGTGTGTTTACGCTCCCACCTGTATATGCTGCATGGTGTTGTCTATGGCGCTGGCCTCCAGCAGAGTGACAGTGCAGCCACCAAAGCCACCTCCAGTCATCCTGCTCCCAAACACCCCCTCCACCTGCATGGCTGCCCCCACCAGCTGGTCCAGCTCTGGGCAGCTCACCTCGTACAGGTCCCTACACACAGCGCACAGGGGACACACGCAGAACAGCAGCTCTCAACCAATGTTATTATCTTATTATTTGAATTGAAATGTCTATTTATGTTTATGTTTCAATTCCACATTCTTTGTTCGTTGAGGTTTCGTTTTCAAGCCATGTCTGTTTTCTAATTTAGTTTTTATTTTCATTGCAGTGTCTGTACTTATTAATAGATAAAAGGAAGCTACTGGGAAAATCTCCTTTAATAAATACGCAGGGTATTTAAAAAACTTTTTTTTGTGGGTTTCCCCCTTGATGCATGTCATGCTGTCATGTTCAGTTCTGTTGTGCTCAGAGGTTGTGTTCAGTACAGTTGTGTTCAGTACAGTTGTGTACTGCAGCGCTTAGCAGCGCTTAGCAGAGTTGTGTTGAGTAGCGTTCAGTGCAGTTGTGTTCAGTAGTGTTCCGTACCTCAGGGAGTTGTGACTCTCCACCATGAGTGTCCCAAACTCCCGGTAGGCCCCTCTCTTCAGGGCGTCGGCGGCCCGGGCGGTGCGCTCTATCTCCTCGATGACGTGACGCGCCCTGCGCCAGGAGACCTCGTCCAGGCGGGCTCTGGCGTCTGCAACAATGGGAGGAAAAATAAGAACGCCGACAAAAAGACACGGCACAGCCAAGATTGAAAATACACTTCCTCGTTTCGCGTCCTCTGTCTCTGGAGAATGCAACCCCACTGTCCACCCGGAAATCAACAAGATGGCGTGTCGCATCAACTTTATAACTTTAGAGTCATCTGTTCCCCTGTTCACCACTTCCTGCTTCGTGTTGACCTCTTCTCCTCATTCTATCCCTCGTCCACCTCCTCCTCTTCCTGTTCCACGTCCTCTACTCATTCTCTTCCTCCTCTCCTATCCTCACCTCTCCCTCCTTCCCCCCTCCCTTGATCCCTCGTTCGTTCTCACCCTCCAGATCCTTCCGCGTGGCGTCCCTGAGACTGGCCTTTCCCAAGATGGCGGCGGCCTGCTCACACTGCCGTCGTCTGTCCGGGTACTCGCTGCCCGTCAGGGAGTGCTTGACGTTCGAGTTGGTGATGAGGATGACCAGGGCGGGGTCAGCCAGGGGCAAAAGGGTCGCCTCTAGAGACCTGGGACGGAGACAGGAAGGGAGACAGCAAAACAACAGGAAGTTTGTGTCATCTGTTGCTGTGGAGTCAACGAGATAGGTAGTTCACAATGGGACAATGACGATAGCTCGAATGTTACCAGGCAGGGAATAAACTGTGAATAAGAAATAGTACATCTAAAAAGTACATAATGAAATACAATACTACTTCTTTCCAAGGATGTTTTTGATAAAGCATCTGCTAAATGAATTCAATGTAAGTGTAATACAATTCCATCTTTATTCTCCACAAATGTGGAAATGTACCTTTGGCTCCACAGGAAGGTTAAAACATATCCCAGCCAATCACATTCCATACAAAAACAAATAACACATGAGTAGTGATGCTTTCCGGTACAGCCGGCGTCCTGACAGGCCGCCTGGGCCCACCTGCAGTCTATGAGCAGAGCGTGACCCTCCTGTCCCAGGACAGACACAAACTGGTCCATGATGCCGCATGGGACGCCCGCATGGCTGTGTTCCGCCTGCTGGCATGCCACCGCCTTCGCCACCTGGTCCCCGTCGTCTGAGGAGGGGAGGAGGGAAGAGGAGGGGAGGAGGGAAGAGGGGGGGAGGAGGGAAGAGGGGGGAAGGAGGGAAGAGGAGAGGGAGGAGGGTAGAGGGGGGTGGAGGAGATGAGGGAAGAGGAGAGGGAGGAGGAGAGGAGGGAAGAGGAAGAGGGAGGAGGGAAGAGGAGAGGGAGGAGGAGAGGAGGGAAGAGGGGGGAGGAGAGAAGAGGAGAGGGAGGAGGGTAGAAGGGGGTGGAGGAGATGAGGGAAGAGGAGAGGGAGGAGGAGAGGAGGGAAGATGAGAGGGAGGAGGGAAGAGGAGAGGGAGGAGGACAGGAGGGAAGAGGGGGGAGGAGAGAGAGTGGGGAGGAGGGAAGAGGGGTGTGTGTTAAGCTTTAGGGTTGTGATTTAGGGTGATTATGTGCAGTCCTATGTCATAGTGACAGTGTGAAGCCTAGGGTGTGTTGGGGGCTCCCACCTGGACAGAGCTGCTGGAGGAAGGTGTAGACAGCCACCTCCAGAGAGGCAGAGCTGGACAAACCTCCACCCAGAGGAACACTGCTGGCTACCACTGCCCTGAAGCCTGGGAGACCTGGAGCTGGGTGGGGAGGGGGGGGAGTCAGAGGAGAGAATGAGAGAGAGGGGGAGAAAATAAGGAGGAAGAGAGTAAAGGGGGTAGTGAGATGGATGAATGTAATAAAAACAATGTTCCAGTTGGCAGCTTTTAACTTCTTTTTGTTACTGTAAAAATGGTGTCTTTTATATATAGCCTCACCACAGTACTTCTTTCTTTATGTATTTTACATCTATGTTTATTGTCTGCACCAACATCACCAGAGCAAATTCCTCGTATGTGAAAATGCGCTTGGCAATAAATCAGTTTCTGATTCTGATGATGACAGTCTGGTTTGATATTACAATTCTGCGCCATAAGAATTTAATATTTTTTATTTTTACCTCTGTAATGCTGCACAACTCCCTTCACATAGTTGGCCCAGCTGGGTTTCCCAGCAGACAAAACTTCCCCCGGTTTGGGGAGGTCAAAGGTCACCCTCCTGGGCTCCTCCACATCCTTCTCTGCCGTTACTATCGTGACGCTCTGGCCAGGAGTCCGACTGCCCACCACCACTGTCACCAGAGGCAGAGCCTGAGAGAGGGAGAGAAAGAGGGAGGAGAGATGGATGGATGAACGGAGGGAGAGGTGATTTGAGCAGTTTGTGTGTGCACATTTTGAATGATCTGGGCAAACTGAATTTAATTGGAAAAAATCCCAGTGTGTAAAATCTCAACATCATCAACTTCTCAAATGTTAAAACGACAACCAGTAATGCCTCGTCCGCGCCTTTCGTCTCACCATCGGCAAGACGAATCCTTGGTTGTAGTCAGTGTGTTCCCCTATCAGGTTAACCCTTCCAGGAGCGCACACAGCCACATCCGGACCATCTCCCCCGAAATTCTGCTCGAACACACTCCGAGCCTCCGCCACCAAGTCGGAAACACTCGGAACTATGCTGGCCATGGCGCAAGAGTGTTACGGAGCGTACAACATTCAAAACTGGAATTACCTTGTGTAATTTGGCGTCTCAGTATATAGCGTATAGTGGTAAAATATTGCTGTTACAGTATGACAAGTAAATGACAACGTTCAAGATTTACAATGTCAATATTTCATCTTTGAGAAAGTAGTCATAAGAATGTCATGTGTTTGTCGCAATGATCGGTAGTTGTCAGCTTATTCACTTCCTTATCCAACAATTTACGTGGTCAGCTTCAGAATAAAGGTCTTTCTAGTTTTTTTAATGCTTTTCAACAAAGTATCAAAATACATAGTGTCAAGTGTCATAAACGATACATTTCATACATTTACACATGTAAGTAATAGTTGCATGCCTTAAATACACTTAAAATTAAAGCAACACGATTAGAAAAAATATGAAATGTCTAAAATCGGTGTAGTTATGGCGCAGATGGGATTTGCTTTAACCATATAACCAGAGCCATGGAAGATTTCTGTAGGAATGGCTTCTGCCTCGGGCCCTGTCCTAGCCTCTGCACATTGCATGTGCATTCGGAATGTTGAACTTGCTTCATAGTACAGGCCCCTGGTTGATATACTGTATGTTGGTTGATATATTTTCATATGTATAAATATATTTATATGTATATATATATAATGTTATATGAATGTTATATGAATACTGGGACCCACAGTGTAGCGTAGCATCAGTAGAATAAAGGCATATTCTATCAATCTTACAAATACATCACACATACACATACATCACAACCCCCCTGATTTCATGACAATTTTATTTGGGTACAAAAAAAAAGTACAAAATAAAGCATAGAAAAAGTGTTTATAATTATGAAAACAACGTCAAAGACAAACGTTTTGGTAATGTATCATAAAAGAAAAGGCAGCAGAACAATGTCAATCATTAAAAATACAATCTACAGTTGGGAATGCATTTTGTAGTGCTGTTATGACCGGCACTACTAGAGCAAGACATGAACATAGAAATCATGTCTGGGTGACAAAAAGCATAACGACCTTCACAGGTTCCAAAGCAAAATGTATCAACCTCAAGCTGAATACAGAAGTAACCATGTCCTCATTTTGTGATTTTGATATTGAACCCCCCTCAAATACAATACAATGGTATGGTATGACGAATGTCAGTATTTGTTTATCACATCAAATGTGCAATTACATTCACTGCCTTCTCTCAGTCACTCCTCTTCAGGTAAGGCTGGGTCTAAGGTAGGCTAGATCAACCCCTGTCTTGTTAGTTCAACTGACCCACACGACACAATGGTGTCTTTGAAGATGACAGCGTTAACATTTCTAACAAATCCACTCAGTAGCTTGACATAACATTGACACATTGTAGTTCATGAAAAGCATTGACTTTCGTCCCTAAGCTATCTTTAATCAACTACAGGTCCTGCAGGTCATTCTTAGAAGCGTGGGGAGGGGGAGGGGGGGGGGGGTCATCTACAGGGTGTACTGACCAGAGAAAAACACATGTAGGCCAGTCAGGGATACACACGGTTTTTGGGGCCCATGATGAGGTCATACTGTCTTTACGCTTTCTATTGGTGAGTCTCTGTGATCAGCCCAAGGCATCAGGGAGGGGTTGGGGGGGGGGGTCCCATCAGGCAGATCACACTCCCCGTTCTCCCTCTGTCGGTGACCTAGAACGAGGGGCTCATCCTGGACCTCCCTGCCCAGAAAACAAGCTCCGAGGAAGGGAGAAGTCAGCGACGTTCCCTCCAGGCTCGGCTAGCCAGATCAGTGCTGGCGTCGGGCTGCCTCCCGGCTCTTCAGTGCCTGCGCGTGCGCTGGCCCCCGGCCCCCGTGGTGGTGATGTAGAGCAGGGGCTGCCTGAGCTGGGACACACGCTTCAGAGTGCTTGTGTGAGCCAGTGGGGAGGGCTCTGAAAAAGACAAGCCAACCGTTGGGCCAAACTCCAGCACTGGACGGACAATAAGCCACAGCTCTCGCTTAGTCCAAGGAAGCTCGACATACCACCGGACCGGCATGGAGGCATCTTAAGACAAGCGTTCTCTGTCATTTATTAGTGTGTTATGCGGCGAAGAAGGCTGCCTGACCTGTTTGCTGGCTGTTGTGGGGCAGCCGGACTTTGGTGAGGGGAGGGACCCCCCTGTGCTGGGGGCGGAGCAGGGGGGCCTGGGGCTGGCCGTTGATGTGGAGGTGGGGGTCTGATGTACTGTCCAGAGGGCGGAACCGCTGGGCAGTAGTGGTCTTTGACTGAGGCAACTGGGGGATTCAAATAGCATACGGGTTAGGTTTAGTTTGCCCATAGGGAACTGTAGTTCACAGTCCAAAGCCAATGACATCAGCCAGTTGATCAAACAAACACTCACCGCCTGGCCGGTGACCTCGAACGAGCGGGAACGCCTCTTCCTGCGACGGGCTTCGAAATCCTGCTCCCGGGGGGTGGGGATCTTGGGGGCGGGTTGGGCGCGGTGGCGCGGGCGCGTCCACGGGCCCTGGGGCCCGGGGCCCTCGCCGGTGCTGCTGGACAGGTTGTCGTCGGAGGTGGCGTGGCGCAGCTCGGGGCTGGGCTGCCGGCCGTGGCGCAGGGCCGGGCCCCTGGGGGGCGCCTCGCTCAGGGACAGGCTGCTCTTCTGCTTCTTGGGGTCCAGGGGGGAGGGGGTAGGGGGCAGCCGGAGGGCGTCCACCTCCAGGGCTTGGGAGCGTCGGCGGGCGGCCTTCACCGCGATGCTTTGGACGCCTTTCAGGATCTGCTGCCTCTCTGTGGAGTCGAATACCGATTTGACCGCGCGTGAATGAACGCGGCTTATACCAACTGGTCCTTCCTCGGGTACACAAATCCAAGACACGCTACCGTGCCATCCATCTTTGAAAATATATCTCTCCCTTCCTCCGTCCGTCCCCTTTCCCTGGGTCTCCGGGGCGGGGTGACGGTAGAAGGGGAGTCTCTTACCCTTGTGTGAGAGGGGCACGTCGGCGCCCGTCTCGCTGCTCTCGGGGGAGGAGTCCAGGTGGCTGCTGACGCTGTGGCTCAGGTGGTTGTAGCTCAGGGCGCTCTCAGGGGCGGAGGGCTGCAGCTGGAGAGCACACGGCAAGCAGGGTTACAACCACACACACAGGGTAATCACCACACACACAGAGTAATCACCACACACACAGAGTAATCACCACACACACAGAGTATAATCACCACACAGGGTAATCACCACACACACAGAGTAATCACCACACACACAGAGTAATCACCACACACACAGAGTAATCACCACACACAGAATAATCCCCACACTCACAGGATTACAACCACTCCAGGTGTTATCATATGACCCCCCAGCTCCCCAGGGCAGGTTCATATCCCAGGTGGGCCTCACCCCCCAGCTCCCCAGGGCAGGTTCATGTCAGGTGGGCCTCACCTCTCGGTTGCCGTGGCCGTTGATGTGGATAGGAGGTGGCGTCATCACCACCGACTGCTTCATCTGTCTGGCGTGAGGACTGTTCTTGAACATGCGGTTGTTGTCCCTGTGTGCGAGAGGAGAACGTTGTCGACAGACGCCCTCAACAAAGACGGAGGGAGGCGCTGGTTTGGTGCAGTGGTTCGCAACCAGACCAGGCGCCAGAGTTCACAGGGGAGGGGGGGGGGGGGGGGGCAGGTGATCTCATTTGCTTTGAGGTCAAACGTGCATAAATTGTTCCACTATAATTGAATTGTAAAATTAAAATGTCTTAAAAAATCATATGCTTGCATTGCCAAGTCCTATCTAAAAAATTATAATAACGGCAAAGAAACGTAAAAGCGGTAATTCCCCAGAAAAATAATGTGTGCACTCAATCAGTTTCAGCTAGCAACTCGTTTTTCCTGCAGTCAGACCATCACTATTTTATGAATGAAACGACATGTTTAAGATACGTAAAACTGCTTAGGATTCATCATCAAAAAATACACTTTTTATTGAATTTTACATTGTGGCTGTGTCAAAACCAGTGTTCACATGATGTGCATGTGTGTATGCAACAAATGTCCCTGTTTCAGTTAGTTGGTGAGGGAGACCGAGGAAAGAGCTATGTAGGTGCTGTTAATCACTTCATCATTATGCTGATAATGAATCATTATTATAATTTTAGTAACTATATGTGCGTGTTTGTATAGGCCTACAGTACATTATAAACAAAGATAACCAGCGAACCAAAGAGGAAAGAAAAACTACAATTGAAGTACATTTTCACCAATAAAGATTTTGAATGAATCACTTTATTATTTTGGTGTGTGTGTGAGGGGGGGGGGGGGGAGCTCAGCTTTTTTCGGTAAAAGCAGGGGGGGGGGGCTCCAAGGGAAAAAAGGTTGTGAACCACTGGTTTAGTGAACGGGGCCCAGGCTCTTACCCTACTGGCTCAGGTAGGATTGGGGGCAGGGTGTGGCGGCGGGCCCGCCCCCGCCTGGTGTCAGAGCCCATGGTTCGAACGCTCTCCTGGTCCGAGTCGGGCTCAGGCAGGTGGCCTCGGCCCCGGCAGGGCAGGGCGATCTTGGGCAGGGAGCCCTCCTGGAGGGAGGCAGCAAGGGGAAGGACTGAGCATGCGTGTGGGTGGAGCTTCTACCTGTGTGAGTGTGTGTGTGTCTGTGTGTGTGTTTTCCTACCTTGAAGGTGCGCCCGGTGTACTTATCCAGGGCCATGGCTCGATTCAGGTTTCTCTCATCCAGCTCCCTCACGTACATCTCGTACAGCTCCTGGAGGTGGGGTGGGACCAGGAGGCTGTGGTCTGCAACACACACACACACACACACACCAGGTTAGACTACTTTCTATAGGAGAACATACAGGAGGACAAACGAACGCCCTCGCTTCACTGGCTTCGCGTGGAATGTTCAGCAGTCCTTCTCCGAGGCAGGCGACCTGACCCAGGGCCTCTCGACAACACATCTCACCCAGACCCCGGCCGCAAAGCGAGGGTAAGGAGCGCTTGTTCACTGCGGGGGCGGACGCACCGTCGATGAACCGCCTCTGCTGCTGGATGATGTCGTCGCACAGGAGCCTGTGCTGCTCGTAGCGCTGCACCGCAAAGTCCTTCTGGCGGATCACGTTGTCCTTGAGCAGGGCGTGCGACTGCATCTCGGCGTTGCCGATCTCCAGCTCGTGGACCTTGCAGAGGAGGCCCAGCACCTCGCGCTGCTCCTCGGAGCTCACCCGGCGAGGCAGCAGCTCCTCCAGGCGCTGGGCGCGCTCCCGCAGCTCCAGGAAGCGGCGCTCCAGCGACGCCTGGTGGACAGGAGGAGGAACGGCGGGTGAGACGGATCGTGCTGTCGGTTTATGTCGGTGTTCTGCAGTCAACGGCTCGGCTGTACATTTCGAAGATCCACAATGAATACTATGTATCAAATAAATGATCTACTTTGTAAAGATGACTTTTACGTTTATCGCACACGTTCGGACATTTATTGATAGCCGCGAGAGTGCGAAGATGAATAAATACAACGTGTCTCGGTCTTGTTGGATGAGACGTTCTAACAGAAGAACCACAAATGTGCTGCACCCACATCCCATTCCAATCCTATAGTCAGTGTGCTTGTGTTGCTGTCTGGTTCCCTCTAGAGGCCACGGCGTGGCGCGCACCGACACGCACCTTCTGCTTCAGGACCTTTTTCTGTTCCGCCATGAGGGTGACCAGGGTCTCCCTGGCCACGGCCACCTGCTGGGTCTCGGTCCTGTCGGGGGGAGATTCTGGGGAGTCCGAGTCCTTCTCACTCTCGTCCTTGTTGAAGCTCTCCTTCCTCTTCTCAGCTCGCCACTTCCTCCTGCGACGGATTCTCTCCTGCTCCCAGCTACGGAGGCAAAACGACAGGAGCGGATCATGGTCTTTTGTTCGCGATTGTTTGTTCCTTCAACCCTGGACACCTGTGCTGTTGGGGGAAACCGACCAGATCATGTGAGGAGAATCGGGCTCAGGCCAGGCACGAGGCCTCGTTTAGCAGGAAACAGTTACATTGCTGAAATAAGCCAGACCTGTCAATTGGGTCGTAAGTCTTAGCCAGGTATTATGGCTCCGAAAATGTTTTGGTCCAGAGCCAACAACGTGCAGGGTAATCACAACGTTCTCTTGGGACACTGACTCAGTGATGGTGTGCAGATGTTTGGACATGTCCATCTGGAGCTCCATGTTGCTGTTCTCCAGCTCCATCAGGCTCTTCCTGATCTCCATCTGCTGGCGGAAGGCGTCCAGGAGCTGCTCCCTCAGCTGGTCCATCTCAGTCCGGCTCTGCTGGGAGGAATGAGCCTGCACCTCCGCTATGGAGGGAAGAGAGGAGAGAGGGGAGAGGAGGGGGGAGGTGAAGAGAGGAGAGGAAGGGAAGAGAGGAGAGAGGGGAGAGGAGGGGGGAGGTGAAGAGAGGAGAGGAAGGGAAGAGAGGAGAGAGGGGAGAGGAGGGGGGAGGTGAAGAGAGGAGAGGAAGGGAAGAGAGGAGAGAGGGGAGAGGAGGGGGGAGGTGAAGAGAGGAGAGGAAGGGAAGAGAGGAGAGAGGGGAGAGGAGGGGGGAGGTGAAGAGAGGAGAGGAAGAGAGGAGAGAGGGGAGAGGAGGGGTGAGGCAAAGAGAGGAGAGGAAGAGAGGAGAGAGGGGAGAAGAGGGGGGAGGCGAAGAGAGGAGAGGAAGGGAAGAGAGGGGAGAGTCGGGGACAGGAGAGGTGAGGAGGAGAGATAAACACAGGACAGGACGGTCAAACACAAACGCGTCCTCGAGCGGTCCTCGCACGACATCAGCTGTTGTCACTGACGAGGTAATTGATTTCCAAGGATTTGGACAGTGAGGCTTGGGGTGTAAACAAGTCTGGGAACAACATTGGTCTGAGTGGCGGGAGAGGAGGGCAGCGAGCCGCGGCTGGGGGCATTACCCTGGACGTGACGGATGTCCGTGCGGTCAGAGTTCAGCTGGCGGCCGGCCTGGTCGGCGATCTTCTTCTTCAGGCGCAGGATCTCACTGCGCAGGTCGGAGATGATGTTCGTGTACTGAGCAATGTGGTAGGACACGTTGAACAGGTTCCTCTTGACCTGCGGGGGTCGACCACACGGCGAGCTGGTTTAGGAACCGGGGAACGGTGGAGAAAGGGACGGGGTGGAGGAGGGAGGGGGGAGGGAGAGGAGGAGGGGGGGGGGGGGGGAGAGGAGGGGGGGGGGAGAGGAGGGGGGGGGGAGAGGAGGAGGGGGGGGGAGAGGAGGTGGGGGGGGAGAGGAGGAGGGGGGGGGAGAGGAGGTGGGGGGGGAGAGGAGGAGGGGGGGGAGAGGGGGGGGGAGAGGAGGAGGGGGGGGAGAGGAGGGGGGGGGGGAGAGGAGGAGGGGGGGGGAGAGGGGGGGGAGAGGAGGAGGGGGGGGGAGAGGAGGTGGGGGGGGAGAGGAGGAGGGGGGGGCTGCTGGGGATGAATTTGTTTTTTTGGGGACACACACACACACACAACGCCAAGCTCACCCGCGTCCGGATGCTTTTGGCGCGGTCGGCGTAGGACAGGGTGTTCCGAGACTCCTCGAAGGCCAGGGAGGCGGGGCTAATGTGAGCGATCATCACCGTCCGGCTGTTCCCGCCCAGCGAGTCCTGCCAATCACAAGACAGTCAGGCCACGGCGAAAAGGCGACACGTCGACGGAGCGGAGGGTGGAGGGATTTGGAGCGGGCGCGTCACAGACCCGCGGCCGGCCAGTGATGGCCAGTGATGTTTGGGTTCTGACCTTGAGCAGGCGCGTCAACTTGCTGTCCCGGTAGTTGACGTACTTGTTGCCGTGCTTCTCGCTCAAGGCGTTGATGCAGTTGCCCAACGCCAGAAGGGACCGGTTGATGTGCGCCCCCTCTTTTAGCCTCTGACCCCTGTTTTGAGTCTGAGAAAGAAAGAAAAGAAAGAGAGAGAGAGAGAGTGGTCTTTGTCGTCAACAGAAACCAGCTTGAGCTCCAAAACCGACAATAACATTCTCAACCAGCAGAGGGCACTGCATCTCAACATTTGTTCCCCACCCCGTCCACATGCCCGCCGTTGCCCTCCACAGCCGCCCACAGTATCCTTCCCCGGAGGAAGCCCACACTTCACACAGCGTCCACATCCAGACAGCACACAGCCCTGTCCTCCACAGCCCACAGACGGGGTCCCCTCGGCAGGGCTGATGAAACACTCTTTGTTCCCCCCGAGCTTAAAGGACCACATACGGGACGTCCGCGGCCAGGCCATACATCCACGTGAGCGGTTAACCTTTCAGTCTCCATGGTAAATAAGTGCTTTCTCCCTTCAGGCGCGATTGAATGTCTTTTCCCTCGTGTTGTGAGGATTGTACGAGGAGAGGAGGGGGGAGGAGGGGGGTCGGACAGCCTTAATAAAGATGGTAACGCCAAACATTCATCATGAGTGGCATGTCAATGTGGATAACGAGGCCGGCCTTGATAATGTTCCGACGACCGGGGAGCAACAAATTGGACCAGCTAATTGTTCTTTGGAGGAAATTCCGCTGCCCTCAGAAGAGGCATGAACAAAGTAGCCTTTATGTGCACGTCTTTCACGGCATCCGCTGAACACGTCAACACGCCGACTCCCGTCGTTGACAGTTTTGGAATGACTCCATAAGTGTTTATATAAAACCATTGGAGTACCTAGTTACAGCAGGGCAACCATTTTGTCATTCCGACATAGAGAAGCTGATATCAAGTGTCATGAGTTGCATAAGCCCTACAGAATGCAATAGACACATTATCCCTCCTAGGCCCCTTGTACTGCACGGAGACTTGGTGCACTGTCGGGGCCTCTAGGAACACCTCCCTGGTGTTATACGAAAACAACAGGAGGGGGGGTGTGTGTGTGTGTGTGTGAGGGAGCGTGTGTGGGATCGACCCCAGAATGTTTTGCAGAGGAGAGAGCACATAAACTGTCTCCGTCTCTCTCTCTCTCTCTCTATGTCTCTCTCTCTCTCTCTCTCTCTCTCTCTCTCTCTCTCTCTATGTCTTTCTTTATCTCTCTCTCTCTCTCTCTCTATGTCTCTCTATGTCTCTCTCTCTCTCTCTCTCTCTCTATGTCTTTCTTTATCTCTCTCTCTCTCTCTCTCTCTCTCTCTCTCTCTCTCTCTCACACACACACACACACACACTTGACCCATGGAGCGCTGGAACCCTGGCACGTGCCCATGCTTGTGGCTGTACTCTACCTTCTGTCGGCGAGACCGAGAGACCTCTCACGTAACGGGCACACAGAAGGAGAGAGAGAGATCCTCCCCACATGTGCGTCCACCCAACCGCAAATACACCTTGGAAACCTCGGGCCCATAGTCTTCCCCCTCCCCCCCTCCTCCCCCAATGAGCCGTCACCTGCGAGGCACGCTCGGAGCCGGCCAGGTCGATCATGAAGAGGCGGGCGAAGCGGACCTCCTGCAGCACGTCCGGAGAGCGGCTCTGCTGCCTCACGGCCACCTGCAGCACGGCGTGGGAGCGGGACGACGTCTGATTGGCCGCCGTGGGCTCCTGGGTGCGCTGCTTGTTGCCTTTCATCAGCAGTTCCATGATCTGACGCACACACACACACACACACACACACACACGTTTAGCATTGCGACGCGAGCTAGCCTCGTCGTCAAATCGGAAGACGCCGTGCGAGGGCTGCTGTTCCATGTTTGTTTCGATGTGCTGACGGCACTGTCGAGGCAGATGGGAAAAGTCTTTATCCATACATTTATCGCATGCGATCCTGCTCTAACCAAATGGGTTTGTGTGTGTCAGTCTATGCGAGTGAGTGCTCATTTGTCTTCCACGCTCGTGCATATGAGCTGACATCAAGAGTTGGAGTTTGCTCACCTCGCGCGCATTGATGGTGGACACCTCGGTGATGCCTGCCACCTGGATCTCCCCCTTGGAGTCCTCTCGGAGGTCAAGGAAGCCCAAAGACGGGTTCAGAAGGTCCCGGATCATCTCGTTGTAGATCTAGAGGAACCAGGAAGCAACGCGGGGCGAGATGTAAACACACGCCAGCCTCCGCCATCCCTACACGCAGGATATTCCGACGCCACTGTCACCGTTTGGTGGCAGCTCACTGGGGCCACAGACCAGACTAGGGCCGCAAGTGTCGAATCCACAGAGCAGGGTAAACAACTCATTCGGACTGCGTGGCCTTAAGGGTCGAGCTCAAAACAGAGGGCAAACATGGGCCGTCTGTCCGAGTGGACTTATTTCAGCAGCTCCGTCATGCCTTGTGAGGCTCTGTCAGCAGAAAGGCCGGTTCCTCTCAAGATAAGATCATGTGGGGTAGACTGTGATTCCGAAACACACACATCAAAGTGTCAGGTGGAAGGTGACATCCCAACCTTGCCGCCAGGAAACAGAGAGACTCAGGACAGACGGATGGGATTAACAGTGTGTCCACTGTTAGAGAGTGGAGTACTCGTAATTCGCTTCCCTGAATGACCCTGCTCGCTAACTGAGCTAACCCAGACCAGGTGGGCCAATTCAGATGGAAAATAGGGCAAATTATCGGGTTGTTCTTTCCATCCCTATGAAGGGATTCGGGGAGGGAAGCATAACAGATGGGAGAGAGGGTCAGTTTTTAGAAGAAGACGTTTTTAAATATTTGTTATTGTCCAACAGCGCACTACGCGCGCATGGTGTAGTGACACTTGGTGTAATGTCGGTCAAAGGCGGGTTTGAGTTTCCGTGTATGGATGTGTGCGTGTGTGTGTGTGTGTGAGAGAGAAACAGAAAGAGTGAGAAAGCCACACGAAGCAGCATCTGGCGTGACGGTGAGCAGGAGTAGATGTGTGTGCATGGCCGGGCCGGGCCGTAAAACACCTAACCTCTTTGTGGAGGGAGTTCAGTGGCAACCAATCGCTCCCTAGAAACGGCAAACACACACGTCACGGACACAGCTCCAGGGCAAGCTACGCTAGGACCACAGACCAGACTAGGACCACAGACCAGACTAGGACCACAGACCAGACTAGGACCACAGACCAGACTAGGACCACAAGACCAGACTAGGACCACAGACCAGACTAGGACCACAGACCAGACTAGGACCACAAGACCAGACTAGGACCACAGACCAGACTAGGACCACAGACCAGACTAGGACCACAGACCAGACTAGGACCACAGACCAGACTAGGACCACAGACCAGACTAGGACCACAAGACCAGACTAGGACCACAGACCAGACTAGGACCACAGACCAGACTAGGCCCACAGACCAGTCTAGGACCATAGACCAGACTAGGGGAACAAGACCAGACTAGGACCACAAAACCAGACTAGGGCCACAGACCAGACTAGGGCCACAGACCAGACTAGGACGACAGACCAGACTAGGACCACAAAACCAGACTAGGGCCACAGACCAGACTAGGGCCACAGACCAGACTAGGACGACAGACCAGACTAGGACCACAGACCAGACTAGGACCACAAGACCAGACTAGGACCACAGACCAGACTAGGACCACAGACCAGACTAGGACGACAGACCAGACTAGGGCCACAGACCAGACTAGGGCCACAGACCAGACTAGGACGACGGACCAGACTAGGGCCACAGACCAGACTAGGGCCACGGGCCAGCTTAGAACACGTTACAACTTACTAAGAGACCCTTCCACTGGATCTCATGATCCGCATCTCTCTACCCAACAGCTCAAACAGTCCACAAAACTGGTGGTGGAAACACATGTCAAACCAAATGACAGGGGCTTAACAGCGGCTTCCCAATGTGTCTTTTTGCTGTCTCTCGTCATACTCCCCCTTGCTCTTTTGAAAGACATGATTGGTGATTGTCCACAAACAAAAATGTGTTCACTGTGCATCTCTCTCCCACATCTGACGATGAATAGAGGAGTGCTCTTTTCATGCTCTGTTCTTTATTAAAACATGTCCGTCATCTGTCTTTCTCTTGCTTTCTTTCACTCGCTCTCCGGCTCTCTCTGTCTGTCTCTCTCTCTCTCTGTCTCTCTCGCTCTCCTCCCTTGTCCTGTCAGACTGAACACGTTGAAATTATGCCGTCTGAGTCACTAGTCTTTGTGGTCCACTGTTATATCCCCACCCCGAGTTTTCTAAAGGAAGAACATTGTTGTTATTCTATTCAAGCATGACAAGATGGCTGCCGCTTGCTGGGTTTGAGCTGTTGTTTCTTATAAGGTACAGGAGGGAAAAATACTAAAACAACATAGAAACTTGAACATGTCCAAGGTCCTGTAAGAGGAAAATGATCTAGTTGAACATGGGTCCACTTACAAACCCCCTTGAATCCCCCTTTTAATTCCATTACAAGAATAGCTTTAATCAAATCCAAAAGCAATGGAGCAAACGTATTTCCAAGTCTTCCTTAATGTCATTAACACTGTTTAGTTTTGTCCTGTGCTTTTAATTCCATTAAAAGGATTTGGCAATCAAGGATGATGTGTTCACCAACACAGTGGCTGTTTGTTCATGAAGACGCCCATTGCCAGTGTCAATATTATCCCGAGTCCACACAGACTCAGGTCTGGGTTTGTTATAACTCCCCAAACAATCAATTATTCTATCACACGGTCACTGAGATAATCTCTCAGCCAACCAGGCACCAACTCGACTCAACCAATGAGAGTTCATTGGCAGATAGGAAGACAACATCGCATGCGACTGGCCAGTGGTTAGCAACAGTGTTATCAGTGATGAATCTTCTTATTGACAGTCAGAATCTTATCAGATAAAGGGGGCTTGCGGATCTGGGCTGCGGCCCTTTATGGGCAATTAGTAACACATGACAACCAGTCCTGATCTTCACCTCTGATGAACTCGGCGAGGAAGAGAGTGTGTGTGTGTGCGTTGCGTGTGGGTGTGTTTCAGGGTGTGCGAGGGAGTGGCATGCGTCGTCAGGTTGGATGGGTTAGGGTTATGGTTTTATTTCCACGAAAGCGGACTCACCTCCAGGTAGGACATGGAGACGCTGTACTGCATGTCATCGCTGGTCTCCTCGATGGCACGGAACAGGTCGTTCAGAGTACGAACATAGATCCCTGGTTCCTTGTCCGTCCCCAACATTGTATACGTCTTCCCACAACCTAAATAGAGACGCACACACACACATGCCACAAATGAGTCAACGGCCATTTCAGCTAGTCACGCTCGATTCTTTGAAAAGCATGGCTGCTGGTTCTTGGTTAGAGACCTTATGTCTGGGAGAGTTTCACAGACAAACACACACACACACACACACACAGAGACGACTGAAATCCCTGAGTTGACTTCTACATGAGCAGATATGAAGAGTGAGGAAGTCTTATGACTTCTGTGCAATGAACAATGGGAGGTCAAGGAAGATGTCGGAGGAAGAGGAGGGAGGAAGTAAGGAAAGAAGGAGGAGAGAGGGCAGGACAGAGTCGCGGCATAGGAGGAGGAACAGATTACAGTTGGAGACAAGCCTCGTCGGCTGTTGCTGTCTGCGCTCCACTCATCAACAGGTGTCACCCATGACAACACATCCCTCTCTCACGTCCCCATAAAAAAACCAGGAGGACTCCTTGACATCAGCTTCCTGTCGCACTGAGGAAATCCACAGACCGGGCCAATTAGCCTCCCCTGACGGCAGGCTTTATCACAAGAGCGGGAGATGCTACGGACTGTGACTGGAATCCTTCCACGGATATTAGGACAACAGGAAGTGAGCTGGGTAGCTTCGAAGTCGGGGGGGGGGGGGTGGGGGGGTGAATTAGCCCTCAAGGAGGTCCTCGCTGGCTGACAACCGAGGCCGGGGTGGAGCCGCAGGAGATAACAGGACGCCTGAGAAGGTCAGACGCCCTCCATTTACGCCATTTACTCAGCAGCAATCGTACAGCACGAGCATCGGCCGTGAAATTGAAGGCAGACAGTGGGTGGCTGTGAACAAGCAGTCGGAACGTAGCGCGCACACACCAAACACACACCACACACACACCACACACACACCACACACACACACCTGTGGGTCCGTAAGCGAAGACAGTGGCATTGTAGCCTGAGATGAGGCCCTCAATCAGGCCCTTGGTGGTGGAGCGATACACTTCCTCCTACGCGGGAAACACAGGAGAACGACAGGTTAGCGACATTGCGGTCCGGCGTGCGGCGCGCCACAGTGGAGCCCCCGCCATCCTCTCACCTGATTGGCCGAGAAGTCGAACGCCACATCGAACATGTAGGTCTTCTCCCTGGAGCGGTTGGCACGCAGGATATCGTCAGGGTCCTCCATAGGGTCCATGAGAACCACCATCTGAGAGAGAGGGAGACAGAGGGAGAGAGAGAGACAGAGGGAGAGAGAGAGAGAGAGAGAGAGAGAAAGAGAGAGAGAGACAGAGAGAGAGAGAGAGAGAGAGTGGGGGGCGGGGGGGGCAGAGAGACAAAGAGTTTAACGATGGGCCATTACGCCACATCCATCTCTCAACTTGTATCGGCAGCAGCTGGATGTTCTCATCGCACGGCATTAGGGCTCGTCAACCCCGTGGCCTCGGCGTCGACCAAACATCCTCCCAACACCTACAGGCCCCCTCGGCCCTCGACCATGACGGTCACCCACGGCTCCTAACGACCGCCTGGCCCCGACGTGACCCCCCGTGAGTCTCACAGGACGGACGCCAGGTCCAGCGGCCGGGACGAGTGCAGGCAGGGATGATTTAAGGGATGACAGTCCGCCCTTTTTAGCCACCCTGCTCAACGGGGAAGAGGACAAAAGACCTGACGTCGGGCGAGAGGGTCAGCGCCGCCTTCGACGGCGCTCCCCCCCCCCCGAACACAGAGGGATTGATGGCGACCATTGTGTCCTCCGTGTCGTTTACCGGGAGAGAGAGATAGGCCGGAGCCATCATGCACAATCGTCCCTGACGTCCAACCCCACTTAAGGCCATTCAGACGCAGGCTCGCTTTCGACGGCGGTCGGCAGGGGCTGTACAAAAGGGAACGGCACATTGTCGGGCTGTAATGACCATAATAATGACGACGACTCATTCAATGACGCCAGGGGGGAGGGAGAGATGGCGAGGCGGAGATATTTTTTTCCCCTCGCTAAGTGCCGGTCGAGTTCCCTGCACCTCCGCCCTCGTGAGGAAACGTTGGCCCCGCCCGGGAGGACGCTAACGAGCGCCACGCTTGGGACTCGGAAACGTGGCTCTTGAATACTCACCGGGGGAACGGGGTCGAAACGCTGCGCTTCGTTCGCGGGCGGGGGGGGGCGCGGCCTCGAGACGCGCGGTCTCGACTCGTTTGATGACGCCCCCTCCCCCCTCCCCCCCCTCCATCCCCTCCAGCGCCAGACCGCTCACTTTGAAGCCCCTCGATTGAAATTCAAGAGGAGAGATCTGACTTTTAAACACATACTAATTACGGAGGGGGGGGGGGGGGGGGGGGGGGGGAATGAGCTCGTAATCAGCACACATCGGAGAGGAGAGAGGGAAAAGGGAGGAAATGAGAGAGGGACAGATGCCCAGAGCATGTTTAGGGCACTGCAAGGAAGAGAGAGAGAGAGTGGATTCGAACCAAGGGGCCCTGCGGTGAGGCCTTAGGCTACAAGGTGTGGCGAGAGAGACGAGGCGAAACAGGAGAGCAGAAGAAGAGTGGATTGTGTTTGAGGGGTCAGGGGAACAGCCGAGGATCTGGCCAGGAAGTCTGACCAGTATCAGGTTGTGACAGGGGAATGATGACTGCAATGCTAAATACATGTTCTCCTCTGTCCTTCTAAAACCAGGGTACACACACACACACACACACTCCAGCAGCGATGACGTACCAACTCAGTTCAGGTTTCTCAGGAAACCTGTCTCAGGCTGTTGTAAGCTACCAAGCTGGTGTCTGAGGCCGGGGCCGGGGCCGGGGCCGGGGCCGGGGCCGGGGCCGGGGTGTCCTGGGTATGTGACCAGGCCAGGGGAGGGACTTCCACAGGGGATTCACTCCATCTCTCTGCTCGGTGTCCCCAGCCACACCACATAGCCTGCGTGTGTGTGTGTGTGCGCGCACGTGCATCTGCGTGTGTGTATGCACCGTTGTGTGTTTTGAGAGAGGGCTTTTGCACAGACGAGCATATGCATCTTGACAGCCATGTGTGGGATCAATCGAAGGATTAACCATTGGCAAATGTTAATCCTAATCGGTATTGAGACGGTCTTCCCTTATATTACCTTATTCATATCTTATACGAATCTTGGTCTTTTTGTTCATGGAGTGTTACCAGATTCTATGCTCTCTGTTGTGCTAGTACCAGTGATAAAAGATAAAGTGGGGAAGCTAAACAGCTCTGATAATTACAGGCCAATAGCTTTGGCCAGTCATGTCCAAAGTGCTGGAGACAGTTCTACTGAGTAGACTTGAGAGGTATGTCCTGTCTACTGACCACCAATTTGGTTTTAAAAGAAAGCATGGTACTGATTTATGTATTTTTGCACTAAAGGAAATTTTAGATAAATATAATAGGCAAAATTCCACAATGTTCATGTGTTTTATTGATGCTTCTAGAGCTTTTGATCGTGTTAATCATGGGAAATTGTTTTTAAAATTGTCTAAAAGTGGGGTTCCTGGTTTTTTAATTCGAATCTTGGTCTATTGGTACTCGCATCAGGCAATGAGGGTGAGATGGGGGAGTGTAACATCTGATCCCTTCCATGTTACCAATGGTGTTCGCCAGGGCGGAATTTTGTCTCCTTTTCTTTTTAATATGTATATGAATGACTTGTCTTTGATTTTAAATGCATCTGGTACAGGCAGTAGGATTGGGGACTCACTCATTAACCACCTTATGTACGCAGATGATCTGGTCATCTTTAGCCCATATAGTGCTGGTCTACAACAGCTTCTGAGAGTATGCACACAGTATGGTGATGATTTTGACATAAAATACAACGCAAAAAAGAGTAAGATCATGATTGTCAGAAGCAGAGGAGACAGACAGTCAACCTTCCCTGACTTCTATCTGTCTGGCACTGCACTTAGTGTGTGCAGTGAAATTACATACTTGGGCCATATTATGTCTAATGACCTGTCGGATGACAAAGATATCTATAGGCAGCGTCGGAAGCTGTATGCACAAGCGAACATGCTCTGCCGTAAGTTTAGTATGTGCTCTGTACCTGTGAAAATCTCACTCTTTAGAGCGTATTGTACGCCGCTGTATACTGCCCACCTGTGGTGTCGTTATAAACAAGGCAGCATTAGAAAGCTTACAGTGGCCTATAATGATAGCATGAGGCTACTGCTGAGAGCTCCAAGAAGCTCCAGTGCAAGCCAAATGTTTGTAAGTGTTGGGGTCCCTACCTGCTCTGCTGTGTTACGTGGCCTGATGTATGGATTAATGTGTAGGGCATCTGAGTCTGAAAATAACCTAATTGCAGTTTTGGCCAACCCTCTATGCAGTTCGGTCAGATTTTCTTCCAGACTGTGGAACCATTGGCGATCATGTCTGTATGCTTGGCACTGAATATTGTGAAAGGCTGTGTATTTTTTACTCTGTGTTTGTGTATTTGTTTATGTTGTTTGTATTGATATGGATCCCCCTGGGTCTGAAATAAAGAATTATATTATACATTATAATATATTTTGTTTTTTTTCATATAATACAATGATTGACATCAGTTATTGTATTGCAGCAATGTCTCCTTTTGAGTGTATTTCCCCATTTCCTGTGCTTAGACCGGGATTGAAAGCTGCCAGGGCCATATGAAACAAGAGACAAGTTTGGCTTTGTGCATTCACCTGCCTTCTTTTCCCAATGCCAGCTGCTGTTTCCTATCGCCACCTTCTCTTTGTGTTCATTCTGAAAATGAGCTTGCTGACCTTCATGTTGCAGCACACCATTTCCATGGTTTTGATCTATTCATAATTCAGAGTCCTACTTCTTGTCTGGTGTTATGGTCTCTTCCCTCAGCTGACTGATGAACGTGTTTCAACTCCAGAATCTAGACAGAAGACATACTTTTGGTGGAAACAGATCTTTCCACCGGAACAGACTTTTTCCCTTCCACACATGCCAAACACCCTGTAGGCACACAAGCCTGGAAGACTGGGAATGTGAGTAGCTCAGAAGTCAAAGATGTCGGACAGTTATGCGAGGAACAGTAGGACATGGACCATTCCTAAGTTAATCAAAAGAAAGTATGGACTGGCTGGGTTGACACAAGATAAAATATCCACGTATGGGTATGACCCTACAGAGGTCTGTTGGCCAGTAAGAAGCATTGTGATTGAAGAGTCCTCCGGCCAATCAGCTTGCGAGCACCAGTTTCACATCATTGTGACTGTGTAGCTATGGACGCAAACACTTCACACGCACGCGCACGCGATATCCTTTCATCCTCAAGCAGCAGGTCCGGACAAGCAGGGCGGCCGAAGGCTTGGCTGACCACATGGGAAGGGGCATGCCCAGCACACTCCCACGCTGTGTCAAGTTTGGCCTCGACACAGCCAGTCAGCAGATAAGGTCCTTCTGTGGTGGTGGTGGTCGGTCTCGACCCAGCCCACATCACCACAAAAGGCTACAGGTGAAAGTGGAAGGACAATAAGCACTCTATTCTCCATCCATTCCAAGAGCTGCCCGGCGATGGACCAGCTGCCCAGCAACCAAATCCACAAACGAACCGGACACAATACGTGCTACCCCCCCTCCCCCCCCCCCCCAAATCAAATATTACAGACCACTTCATAGTTGATGTTAACCGACCCAACTGACAAAGCCGTGGGTAAACAGTGCGCGTGCGTGTATTCGGGCACCATTGTCCGGCGGTAGCAGAGCACACACAGTCCAGTACAGTTCACTGTGCCGTCCTCGATCACACTGAGGCGACGACCAAGAACCGAGGTACACCTGCTTCACTGCCAACCTGCTTTCCCAGAGAACAGCTTATCATTCTGCCATTGTCAGGGACAAGTGTTTTCCCCCGCTGAGCACATTCTCAAGCCCAGCAGATTGTCACGGTACGATTTCCCCACTGCGCAAATGGCCAGGCCTGCATGTCTGCTTTAACCAGTGACCCGACATCACTTCCCCCTCACTCCTGACTGAAGGAGACGTCAGTCGGCTGGACACAAACAGGGCACGGGGCCTGACAAACACAACACGCGTGCCGCGTGTTGAAATGGAAAGCAATTTCCTGCTCGACGGCCCTGACAAAGTAATGTGTTTTTTTCATCAGGGCGCAAAGCGGCAACAATGGATGTCAACCCCGCAAAGCCGCCCCTCGGTTAAACGCGAGACTCGAAACAGCTTCCGAACACAATGGGCGGGAGCGTGAATTCAGACACCGGCAAAAATGTAAAAAAAGAATCGACGGGCGGGAGAGAAGCCTTTTTAAATATTGATGCCTAGTCATGGGCACCCATCACCTCAAGTCATAACAACAGCTTGCTTATGCAGCGACATGAAACCAATTAGTGAGATGGTGTCATTCCAAACACGATCAACAGCGATGGCGCTGAATGGGCCGGATCATGATCCTCGAGGCTGATAGGGTTTCTCATCGCCAGCCCCAGCAGCTCTGCCCTCGGGCCGCGACGCTGACTGGAGTGGCGCCCCGGGCCGGTGCCACCCAGATGAGCTCCATAATTGAAGGCCTGGCTGTGGTTTCACCTGCCTGGTGCTCTCTGGTTCTCTGACCCCTTCCCGTTCAGAGAGACACACACACACACATACATACACTCGTGCCAAGTATTGCACACTCATGCGGGTATTGCGGCGGGTACCGGGAGACGACCTCCCTCCCTCCCTCCCCTCCTCCCCTCCTCCCTCCCTGAAACGTTATCGGATGGAGGTATGGATGACATGAGAAATATCCAATGGGATCATGGGATGTATAGGTGTCCAACCTCGACCAGATGGTTGTGTCACAAACGGGTCATGACACGCGTTCATCTTGTGAAGATATAGCAAAAGCACTGAGTGCAGCTTTAGGGTGTGACCACGGTTAAGCCGTGTGATGCTGACAAGTCTCTCCCACCAGGCCCCCGTCCAGACCCTGATAACCCAGTGTTGGTGACGAGGAGCTTCCTGTAAACATCCCAACCAGAGGATTACACTCATCCTCTTCCCAGAAGCGCACAGGCCACAGTAGTAATCAGCCCCCTCTAAGGACATTAGCTCATGAAAGAGAGAGAGAAACAGAGAGAGAGAGACAGACTGACAGATAGACAGACAGACAGATAGCAGGCAGGCAGGCAGGCAGGCAGGCAGGCAGGCAGGCAGGCAGGCAGGCAGGCAGGCAGGCAGGCAGGCAGGCAGGCAGGCAGGCAGGCAGGCAGGCAGGCAGGCAGGCAGGCAGACAGGCAGAGGAATGATTTGTAATCAAGGAAGGCAACATGGCGCATGGTGAGATTGGCGTCAGCTACAGCCTGCAAAATGAGCCGGCCTCAAAAAACGTGCCACACATGTGGGATAGAACACACTTTTAACACGCTACACGGGATAGTGATCGGTCCCAGACAACCACATGGCATGGACGAGCAGGTGATGAAAGAACTGATCATGTCGAGCAAGAACAGATGGGCAAGGGGGGGGGGGTCTGACTCCAGGAGATATCTCTCTATGCATGTGGAGGGATTGTGTAGCGCTAACGGGTTTTGGGACACGTATGTCCATGGGGTTTACTGCTTGTTTGCGAAGAAGCGGCTGAGCATGCATGGTGGAGATAAAGACTAAAAGGGTGTGTGTGTGTGTGTGTGTGTGTGTGGCCGTGTGGTGACACCATCCCCTTTTAATCCTGTCCCCCGTGGCGACTCACGGGTTGCCATAGCAGCGGGGAGGTGGGCACGGCACCCCTCTCTGAGGAGGCGCACACAGACGGACACCTGTTGCCATTAGGCTAATGATGAGGAGGGGTGGGCCATCTGGAAGCCAGTCTGAGGCCCTGTGGACAGAGGGGCCAGTAACTCACACCGCTCCAAAGGCGCCCAGCAGCTGTTCGTAGCCGCGAGTAATACACACAGACACACACACAAAAACACACACTGGTTAGGAGGTACATGGGGGATTATCTTTATCTTCCAGTTGGAACATCTCCAGCCCTCCTTCTGTATCTATCCTCTCATCTTCGGGATGCTCTCCTCCTACAGACTATCGCTGCACTCTCGCTTGTTTGCATGCGTGTGTGTGTGTGTGAGTGTGTGTGTGCGTGTAACAGGTGTCACTGGGTCGCTCGTCAGCGTTGCCCACCTGCGAACCCCGCTGTTGGATTGCAGGGTCCCCTCTGAGTCACAAACGTAACGACTACCTTTCATAAACAGGGCTTCAGCTAGGCCACTGAAAAGCGAGCCATTCGAGGGGCATGGGTGGGCAGTGTTTATACTGAGGAATGAGGTTACCGGTTCAGTTTGTTACATGTGTGCGCATCTGGCCACATAACCCCACAAGTTCTCTATGAGTCACGCCTTGGTGCCTTGAGTCGTGGCATCAAACCACCAGAGCCTGTTTACGAGGTCATCTGCCGACCACGTTATGAAATCAAGTGTGAAAAAAGACCGGGACCTTTACCTGGCAACCTTTACCTGGCAACCGTTTCAGAGCACAATCAGAACTAGAACTAGAAACCCCCACCCCCCTCTCCATCCCATCCTCCCCCAAACCCCAACAATGGTATATCCCGTTTCAGGGGCTCTCCATTCTAGCTGCACTGCTGTGGACCAGACCGTGTACCCGATACAGGGTGCTTAGTTGCAGCTCAATCACTCTTTTGCCCCTGAGCTTACGTAAGCAGTCTACTGTCCGTCTGTGTCAGAGGGATCAGAGATCACACACGTACACAGACACACACACACGTACACACACACACACGTACACACACACACCCATGAACACAGAGGCCTACAGGCACACACACACACACACACACACACACAGCTGCAGTAGGATCACTGACCACTTACACAACCAGAGGTCTCAGAAGGTCAGGACGGGTGAGACAAGCTCTCAGCTTCCATCTCTCTCCTTCTTTGAACACGTCTCAACTGTGAATGCTTGGCATACTGAGGTCTTGCTCCAAGCTGCAAACAAGTACGTTCTCATCATAGAGAAACAGCCATAAAGTCATCATACCAGTCATTCTACTGTACCAGTCATAAAAGTGTCACAATTATCCTGCCTATGCTACCTTATATTCATTCTACTGAACCAGTTATCATACTGGTCACAATGTACCGGTCATAAAACCAGTTATCCTACTGCATCAGGCGTCATACCAGTCATTCTACTGTACCAGTAATTCATACCAGTCATCATACAGTACCAGCCATCATACCAGTCATCATACAGTACCAGCCATCATATCAGTCATTATACTGTACCAGTAATTCATACCAGTCATCACACAGTACCAGCCATCATATCAGTCATTATACTGTACCAGTAATTCATACCAGTCATCATACAGTATCAGCCATCATATCAGTCATTGTACAGTACCAGCCATCATATCAGTCATCGTACAGTACCAGCCATCATATCAGTCATTATACTGTAACAGTAATTCATACCAGTCATCATACAGTATCAGCCATCATATCAGTCATCGTACAGTACCAGCCATCATATCAGTCATCGTACTGTGCCAGCTATCATATCAGTCATTCTACTGTACCAGTCCTTCATACCTCATTCATTATTATAAAGAGCAAAACAGTCTCTTAGTGTGAGTTGTCTGACGAGGGCAGTTGCTGCACAGGCCCCAACACGCCTGGAGCAGGGCCGTGGCCGTGCGCTGATCAAGATCAAAGCGACGACATGTTGGCAAGGCAAGCCAGCCAAGGTGCACAGCAGTGTGATTGGCTGAATCCACTTCAAAGCTGGAGAACGAATCTGCGGTCCACCGATTCCCATGTGACACCGGGCCACCAGCTGAGGAACCCTGCTACACCCTGAGGGAAGGAGAAACTCATCACCGTCAACGTCACCCAGCTATGAAGGAAGGAAACTTGTCTCTTGTCTGACTCGGTTCTCTCGAGATGCGGGCATTGTTTGAAGTTGGAATGTGCCAGGTGTATTGCTCTGGAACCAAGGACATGCAGAGTCACGTGTTTGGATGAGTGGTATGTCATTTATTTTCTCTTTTATTTTTTTAAATGAAATAAATACATACACGTTCGCCACCATAACAAGCTTGCAGTCGAGGGGTCCACATCGTAGGTTGTATTTCTTTGCTCATATATGACTCACAACCAGCACAGATAACATGTAATCTTTTCAATTCTGATTTGGGCCACTGTCATTATTTGTCCTAAATCAGAATCCGATCTGATCTTGTTCCAGTCGTATTGGCATACATGTGACTTTGACTTCACTCTAGAACAACATTCCTCACAATTCTGCGCCGGCGGGAGTCACTTGGTCAATACAAACATGGAAGACATCTGCGATGAAGTTAGTCAGGGGGGGACAACGAGGTATCAGACCTCATAAGTAGTTGGGGTGACACTGCTGTACAAGCAAGAGTTAAGTGGTCGTATGGTAAGCGGCCTGCGTTTGAAAAGCATATCGTCAAATGGACGGATTGAAATGAACGCGCAGGTGGATGATGATCTGTCCGAGTGAGCCACATGGAACACAAGGTTAAAACACTCGTTACGGGGTCAGCAGAGCACAGGGAGGACTAGGACAAGCCCCTAGACGAGAAACAGCGTCACACGCCGAAGGAGGCGACTTGAAACACAGGAACCTTCAACAAAGTCACGGCTGCAAGCTACTCCTGCTAGTGAATCTTTCCATGGCGCTGCCTGCCAGTGAACAAACGTTTGGGTACAGGCTCGGACAATGTGTTCGGAAACAGCAGCTGATTTATGTAGAGAATGTACAAAAACATTCTGCCCGGTAACTGTGTCTGACACACTCAGCTCTGAGCCAATCAAATTGGACCACTTTGGCTCTAATAGCTGATAGGCTATCACCGATAATAGCCGAGATCACCATTAGTATTAGAATTATAACTATTACATAGCAGACCTCATCTGGCAGGGATGAGGGCTCTAATATACTCTTAATAGCCTCCAAGTGCCATGTAGAGTGGTTTTGAAAATGCTCCATAATCACTCCACAGAGGAAGTTCCTTAGAACCATGTGAAGACACAGCCTTTCAGAGTCATACACCTAACAAGCCTCCATTAGCCGGTTGGAAGAAGGGAGAAAAATACAGCAAAACGCCCCCAAATGTCACAAAATAGACCCAAGATAGACGTTTCACACCAGGCGAATGTCTAGAACAAGAGAAAGCCGTGAGACAAATGGAGTTCCTAGCGAGAGATGAAAGGGGGATGGGTCTCCACGCGACACTCAAATGGGACCTTGGAGTGCACTTACAGGAAGCAAGTGCGAGGTGTTCCGAGTGCCCTTGGCTTGAAAGGGGGCCGCCCTGCGCCACGCTACTCCTAATGGAGCACACACCGGGCCGGGGCTCTTAACGGCCACGCTCATCATATGGTCTGGCTGATTCCCATCCCTGGTGGGATGTGTTCGGATACATCGTCCCCCGTTACTGCAAGTGGCAGCTCGGATCTAAGACGGATTCAGAGAGACCGCAGATAGACTGCGGCTAGTTAGATCAACACTTTTTGTTGATTTTATGTAAAGCACTTTGAGCTGCAATGCTTGTATGAAAAGTGCTATATCAATAAAGTCTTACTTACTTACTTACTATGCCCTGATATTGCAAATTCCTTGAACTCCGTTTGTTATCATTTGAATGGGAGACATTGAGATTATTGAGGTGAGATTGTAGCATACACGATCTGGTAAACATTGCTGTTGATACGTTGATCCCTGGTGGGAGCTGCCTCCCTCTGCAACCAAGGACTGTGGGAGGAACTCTACCCTGTGTACACACACACACACACACACACACACACACAAAGAATATAGAATCATTCTTTTTTGCATCTCTCCAACTCTCCCTCCCTCCCTTCATTTCACCCTCGGTCTCTGTCTCTCTCTGTCTCCTGGTAGGTCGATCTGTGACGTGTAACGTGGACCAATGAGGCGAGAGCGTGTCTGACCCCTGCGATGGCCTGCTTCCTGCTTGTGTAAGGGATATTAGGTGGCCTGAAGAGAGCTCACAGGAACACTCTGCTGCTGATTCTGTTTCACACTCAATCCCAGCGGGCACACAGACACCCCTGGCTCTGTCACACACACACACACACACGCAAAAGTGCACCCGCAAGCAAAGACCCATTCTGAAAATCTGGGCAGGGCTGTTGTTCAATAAGGTTGTATCTGATTTAGTCTCTCTGTGGGATGCGGACCACAGCAGAGGAGCGCATCACGTCCTGCAGCTCTTAAGAGAGTCCACCGGGATCAGCCCTGCACCTCCGTCCACCCCCCCAAGCCTCGCCACTTCAAGCCTGCCATGCCTAGCAGCCTATAGGCACTTCAGCGCCTAGCCTCCTCCATTCGCCCACCGCGGCAAGTCCATCCAGGAACTATAAAAAGTGAAACATTAGCAAAGGCTAGAAAGGGATCGAGCTAGGGTCTGGCGCAGTTCAAACAAACACGCGCGCACAAGCTCAGAAAAAGGCTTCGGAGAGGAGAGTCGATCCACTTAAAGGCGACCAGGCTGCGGTACCAGCCACTTTGAGGGTCAGGCGGTTTATTAGCGCCCACGTATTAACAGGAGGCACACCTGCTCCCACGATGCAGCCCCTCATCCCTGTCGTTTACCTCAGTCTCACTTTGCCAACGGACTCTTCCCATGGCCAGCCTCACCCTCCGTGTGTGTCGGACAGGAGGATAAATCTCGAGCCTTGCTATTAAATCAAATTAAAACCGTTTTATTTGCAGTCCCCCGCCCCCCTCTCCCCTCTTGTTATCCTGCCCAGAACCTATTCAAACACACAGCCTCGTAAAAAAGACTTCTCCCTGTGTTTGGACAGTGCTCACTCGGCCCTCTAACCAGCTCTTTGTGTCGCTGTTCAATTTTAGAATTCGCCCCTGTGTCTCCGTTCAGCTACTGAGGAGAAACGAGAGGAAGTGAAACTGGAGACTTTAACAACGTCGATGCTAATCAGCCCGTCGGTTATTTCTTTCATCCGTCACGGTCCCCTGCTCCTTCTCTTTTTCTTACTTAATATTTGATTCATGGTTTCATAGTCTCCTGGTCCTTGGCGAGGAGAGGCCCTTTTTTTCTAAATCAGTCTACATTGTGCACATTCATGGTGAAGCCATCTCCTTTCATAGGGACATCTTTGTCGAAGGCGATCGAAACACACGAGCCTGAACAAACATTCAGGCTCAAAGCTCTGTTCTCCTCTAAGGAGGAATTTGACAATTCACGGCACATCGTTCTCAGGTGAGCATTCTGCTGAATGCATCCCTTTGTTCGCCTGGCTTCAGCGCACCTCCAGATACTCTCACACAGCCAAGCAAATTGTTTTCTTCTTCTTCTTCCTATCTGACTTTCCCCTGCGTAGCATCCATGGGACGTGGTTCTGAAATACAGCGTTGCGCTGGTTTGAAAGTCTCTTTGTTGCGTCAGTATCGGGAGTGTCTTCTACAGGGCAACGAGAATAGCTTTCAGACATACAAACAGATCGAGGGGGAAAAGTTCACGGCGTAAAGCCGGCATTAATGACTTTGCGGCGTACGGCTTTGACATGTACAGTCCACACAAACAAAGTCTCTAATCCCTACACAGACAAAATGGCCCCTGTGCCCCAACGTGGGACACGTGGGAACATGTTGACTGGATTCTCAGCCCGGCCAACGCTCCCCCTGCGGGGGGTGAAGGGCGGCCGAGCTTTCCGCTGCTTGCTCTCTCCTCCAGTCCAGCTGATCCTCCCCTTCTCAGGACTCTACCACAACACAAACAATGGCCCTAACCTTGTCTGGCTGTATCCATGGATACAGGGCCTCCCCATAAAGCATTCCTCAGTGTGTGTGTGTGTGTGTGTGTGTGTGTGTGTGTGTGTGTGTGTGTGTGTGTGTGTGTGTATGTGTATGTGACAGTCTTTCTCTGCCAGTGGGGCCTGTTAACTGGCCCTAAAGCTACAGGAGCCACATCCTGCGTGGCACTCACTAAAGCTGTCACCCAGACCAACACCACGCTAGCCAGCCAGGACAACACTCGCACTGCCCCTTGTTTTACTAGCAACATTCGACACAAGGTAACACTGTCAACAGTACAGTCCATGGGTCTACTTGACTAAAGGACAGGGAATGTATGCATCTGACAGTTTTAGTTATGCAAACGGGGCACATCAACAAGGGTGATGTCATCCTAATTCCGTCGTCCTTAACGCCATTCCTTGTACCGGTAAACGCTAAGTTCGGCACAGGACACTAGCCCGAGTAAGGTCACGCCGCCTGTGTTTGTAGCCTCATGGTCTAATCTGCTGGCTGGAGCCTGGGGCTATCTCCGTGAGTCGGAGAGATTGAGCTTATCTATATATGGCTCCGAGATTGTGCGGGTGACTCCACCTTTATCCTCTGCTCTATACGTGTGACTCGCTAACGAGCGACACTTGTTAGCGTTAACCCTCTCACCCGTCCCCACTTACGCCGTCTCCCGGTGTGGACGTGTCGTACAGAAGGTGCCGCACGGGTAGGCTGTCCTTTAAATCCAAGAGACGGCGAACGATGTTTGCGTGTGTGTGAGGGCTTCGGGTGAAACCTTGTCTCCTAGGCCTGAACCGTATGAATCTGTACGAGTTATCTTGCGCTCTTTTAAGTCCTCGAGGCTAATTTTAAGGGGAAGAACTTCTTGCAAGTTTCCAGTTCATGTTCATCATCAGCCAAATCATTCAAACACTGGACGCCAAAGTTAAAGCACCAAACATACTGTACCTTACCAATGCCTTCCGTGAGTGTACTGGCCTGTTATTGTGCATTGAACAATAGAATGGTTATGCAAGTCCGGTTTGATGTGGCCTGTAAGTCCCACACTAGTTGGTCTGGTCTTTTAACGACCCATTCATGTCCACAGCTAGTCTATTATATAGTATTGTATACTATTCATACTGTATCAAAATACTATATAAAAACACTGTATACATACTACATAAAAATACATGTGATATTTTGAGGCTGAGGCCAGGGCATGGGCCTGGTTCTAGGACTAAGTCTGGAGATAAGGAGCGGTCTTGGGCCCTGTGACAGGGCCCTGGGCTCAGAAGCCCCAGGGAGCAGGTGGCAGCAGGCTTACTCTGTGCTAAAGCCCTTCCAGTGAGCTCATCCTCCTCAGTCCTAGATTACCCGGCACTGAGTTGTCTGCTACCAGGGCTAGCGGGCAGCGCCATGCTAATCTGTCTCAGTCTGTCTTTACCTGGGAGCATGGGGCACCATATGGGGCCTGTTGCACAAACAAGTCTGGAGGGGTCCTTTTTAGCTCCTGTCAGCTCGGTGTAACCGGCGTGGATTTGTGCGGGAGGCCAGAGGGCAGAGTGTGTTTATAATGTGTTTGTGGGTGAAACCCTATGTGTCACTCATTCATGACCGACTAGACTTCCATAAGCCCTTCAAAGACTTTTCAATAAGGTTATTGCTGCTCACAAGGAGACAACCTAAGGTCATCTCTGTACTTCCCAGTACCTCCAATTCTAAGCATGTCCTGCAGCAGTATCGACAAAATGATTCTGTTGAGGTTGTCATATATCCGGTACAAGATGAAACCATGTGCACTCATTTCATTTCATGGACCTGCATTTTCATCATTCAGCTTGATGCACACGGTGAACTCTTTCCACTGAGTCAAGAGTTGGTAGTCAGCATAGCCACCAACAACAACAACAACAACAACATCTCTGTTTTGGTTTCTTTGAGTCAGCATGACAAAGTCCTTGTCCCTGAGGGCTCATTGTCCTGCTGCTGATGTCACTCCGTGTGTGTGTGAGGGGGACCTGCCCACTAACCCATCCAAGAATCATTCAGCTCCTCCAGGGACGTACTGCGAGCCGGTTCCTCCCAGAGGGATTATCATCTCCAATTCCCCGAAAATCTCCCCTCTTTGGGGACAGGGCCGTCGCAAACATCTCATCAGCCGCTCCCCCCCCCCCCCCACTGTGACTATGATCATCATCAGGGTCACCTGACACGTCCTCGTCACAATGACTGTTTGAAGGTAAGTGGGCCTCATAAGTGGAACACCTACAGGGTGATAATGGGCTTTTAGGATTGATATACTGTACCTCCTAAGGAATATGCGTCCTCCTACTCTATCCTGTGCTGTGTATCGGCACCGGTACACCGGTTGGACACAGTTGGACAACTCCCCCAAGGAGATCTAGGCTACGGATCTGAATCCCCCCCAACCCCCACCCTGGGCAAAGTGAAGTGAATCCTCTATTCACCATCAATATAGAACATCAATTAGCATTTAAATTATGCTAGACAGCCTGTTATAGCAAATGACCTCATAACCTTAGTTAAAGGCTCTTTAACTCTCATATGACGTCCATTTTTGCCGGTCTCTTTCTAGTACCTTCCATATATCCACAGTGTTTTCCTCCGGAAATCAGAAGGTCACTTTCCCGACTGACTCTTCTGTTTACCTCAGCTGCAGCACACTCTGAGTCATCCTGTTGACAACAACGCACAACGCCGCCAATATTTGACACCTGACTTTGAAATGAGGCAGAGCGGATCTCCTCTGACATTCTCAGAAATGTGGGAGGAGACGTGAGTGGTACCCGACCCCGGTGGGCCCTCTCATCCAGCTATGCTGCTCCCTGACGTACATTTACATTCAGTCATTTTAGCAGACGCTCTTATCCAGAGTGACTGCCAGTAAGTACAGGGACGTTCCCCCCGAGGCAAGTAGGGTGAAGTGCCTTGCCCAAGGACACAACGTGATTTTGCACTGCCGGGCATCGAACCGGCAACCTTCTGATTAATAACCCGACTTCCTAATCGCTCAGCCATCTGACCCCTGAAGTGCACCCTCCTCATCCATTATAGAGGTAAGCCAGGCCTTGTGACAGGGTGAAAGGATGAGGACCCCCCCTCCCCCTCCCTGAAACAAATAGCCTACAGTACAACACCCACAAACACACACACACAGGACATATACTCCAACAGACACACAGAGATACAGACACACACGTACGCACGCACGCACACACACACACTGTAATAGTATGCGGAGGGCCTCTGACCTGGTCATCCACTCTGTGAGCTACAATGGTGGCTGCCTCTTCCTGTTCAGCATCGCTGAGGGGTCGGATCCGCAAGGCGACCTGGGAACAACAACAACGACGACAACAAGGAGATCAGACCTTCGAACGACGTTGTGTCCTCTGACCATCTCAAATATACTGAACACCATTTTACAGACAACAGCAAACCCAACCCAGTGTTGATGAACTATTGTTTTGTCATAGTAGTAAGGAAAACATGGATCATCTGGTGCCTTTAAATCCCTCTTGGAGCAGAAGCCCTGGGGCATGGGTCGTGACTTACTGTGAATTCGCCATGGATGCCTGTAATGTCGATGACATCGTACCATTTTACATGTATTGTCCCTACTCCCATCCCTCCATAGAAAAACATATAAGAAGCTTTAGGGAGTTCATTGTGTTCTGCTGGGAAACGTATGAGCTAAATAGATTAAATATTGCTGATAAAGGAACTGACAGTAACACTGCATCCCTATGTCAATAGCAGTAGAAACTGAAGAGGCAGAAGGGAGCTGTGTCATAAGGAAAAATATCAATAACGCCAATGAGATATGTGTGCAGTGGAACAGTGCATCTTGTATGAATTCACTGCCTTATTGGATTGTGCCACCAGCTGTGGATGTTTGCTGAAAGTATCACAGTAATAAGGAAATGACAAAGATTCATAGGGTGCTATTCAGTCAGAACCTCCAAGAAGCCTGTAGTAACAACAGAAGTGGACAAGAGACCAGGAAACTGAAAGGAGCAGGCTGAAGAAATCAAATCTACAGGACATATCATACAGTAAACAAGTTCTACTGGATGTTGGCCATAGCTTGTAGAGATAAAGGTTAATCATATTATATTCGTCATTAACGGTATTTAATTACATTAAAGTAAATCAAATAACAGACATCTGAAGAATGATGCCAAACTCCATGGCAGTGTCAATCAACACAAATAGTCATTGAGTCTACTTACAGTGAGTTGCTGATCCTTCGATTCCCCGGTGTCCTTCATGGTCACTTCTGTTCAGAGTGCCCTCAACTTGGGTGTAAAACTGGCGTCAATACTAGACTGGGCACTTATCAAACATCCTGCGCATTACCTGCATTGCCCCAACTCAAAACCACCTGCCCTTCGTCTTATTTAAGCTATTTCGTCGCCAACTACTGTAACAACCAATTATAATTGTATCACTACAAGCGGGACTTTCGTTAAAAGTGTTCCTTTTCTCATCTATTTAATAGAAGCATGTAGTCGCTTTTTTCAAATAATGCGTCCTTCAAATACGCATCAAACGAAATTCCGTTTAGTCTTTGTTTTAGACAATAGGCGTATGTCTAAAATCGCGATCTATGAAGCAAGGATGAAGAGGACTGAGATCGTCAGGTGCTGTTCAGCACCAGTCCACCTGCTACAAGCCTTTCCCTCTACTGTCCTCGTCACTGGCGACTGGTGTTGTTCCTAAATCCCCTTAGAGATCAGTAGTGAAGTGTACACACGAGCATTAACCGAGGTGCTTCAATACAGTTTTACTGAGAATGTTCATTGTTAAGAGCCAGGGCGACATCTGGTGTCACAAACACTACGTGCGTAAATGCTGTCTATGTAAAGCATAGACATTTGTACATATGTATATATGTCTAGGCTTTACACAACAAAGGACTGACGTTTCCTAAAGTGATGTGTAATCAAATATGTATGATCGATAAATATTTTTTGTTGCTAATTTTATTTTAAAAAATCGAAATGTATCGATATAATGTAATGTATATATCTTAATGGTAACTGCACCACACACTTCTCAAAAGACACATATAGCAAAATACTTTTCCTTTAATCAATAAAGTCAAGTGAAATAAATGCAATATGAATAACTCAAATCTATGATTGTGTATGTGAAGCATTCATAGCTGTGTAGCTGATCAAAGTGTTTATTTCAGATCACTTTAGATGATATTATAGTATCTTGTAATCATGTGGTAATCAGGGTGTTCCCATTCGGACATCTTTTTCTTCGCAGACATCCTTCTCCTGAAAACAGCAGAAGGGACAACATGTCACAAATGCTCTTACTATCCCTGTCTTTCTGTCATGGAAATGTCCTTTTTAAAACATACGCCTTTACCGGAGGAAACAACATCACCAGCTCTACAGCTCCAAACCCTTCACAGAGCCTCCTGGAATGAATTCGTTTTTAATGTTGCTGTCCTTATTCATTCCACTCTTATCAGGCTCTGAGTTATATACATTTGACAGACTGTTATTAGTGGTCATGTCATGGCAGCAGTGATCATGTAAATTACCCCTCATCTCGAGAAAACACTCCACCTTATCCTATTCAGTCTTAATCATCTGTCTATATCAATAAACCGACCTGTTATATTGTACGTGTGTGTTTTCATTGGAGGTCATAATGATGTGTCTTAATACATAGGTGCTGACCCTGTTTTGCTTGTCTCCCTTCTCTCTCTTCTTCAGCTCAGCGTCGACCATCTCGTAGAACTCGGCCTCGGCGCGCGTGATCAGCTCCTCCACGCTCTCCTCGCCGTCGTGCTCCTTGGCGCCGTCGTCCTCCTTGCTCTGCTCCGAGCGGCTGCGCTCCTTTAGGCGCATCTCGCGCTGCCGCGCCTCCAGGATCTTCTCGCGCTTGGCCTCTCGCTCGAACATCTGACGGCAGAGCAGAGAGCAGACGGGGGGGGGGGGGGGGTAAGCGGGGCGGTTGCGGTACTCGAAACGAACGCGCACACACACACGCGCAGTCAAGGGGTTTGACGCGCCACGATAGACGGGGTGTGTTTGTTTCGGGTCTCTTACGGCGGTGACCAGGGCCTTCTCGTTCCTCTGCAGGGTACACAGGCCGGGGGAGATCTCCAGCAGGGTGGTGGTGCCCAGCTGAGAGCCACAGGCCAGGAGGTGACCCTGGTCCTGCACCCGCAGGCTCTGGAGAGCCTCGTCACACACCTACAAAGGCGACCACAAAAACGGCGGCAAAAAGCCCCACATTGTCATGTCGACCGTTGATATCTTTGACGCTGATCTTCTACTACGTGTGCTACCCTGGCTGTTCCTCGTTCCGGAACCGTCCGCGAAGTGACCCGAGCGGCTTGAACTTCCCCCTCCGGGATTGCTCGGAGGGAATTGGACGTGTATGTCGGTGCGCGGACCTACTTTCAGGCTGAGGGTGGGGTCGTTCTGTTTGAAGAGGATGTCCCACACGTCCAGCGTGCCGTCCATCTTGACGGTGTAGAAGACGGACGGTCGCACCGGACTCCAGCAGCCGTCGGTCAGGTATGCCATGTGGTACCTACAACAGACGCGTGCTCGGTCACACGCTACGCACGGGCCAACGCAGTGACGGACTCCAGGCAAGGCATGCAAAGCATTCAACGTATCCTCTTGTCCGTGATCAAACCGTATGAGTGGACAGGGATAGCAGGGGGGGGGGGGCGGCCATTACTTGGTCCACATGATGGAAGACTCTTTGATGTCCTCAGACCAGATGCGAGCCGTCCAATCGGCGACGGTCAGGAAGTTCTTGGGGAAGAAGGGGTTTCTCTGCAGGGCGTAGATGGGGCCGTGGTGGCCGCTGTAGGTGCACACGATCTTCTCCGCTGGCGTCTTGGCCTTGCGGTTGCAGGAGACCACCAGGCCTTGCTCGGTGCCCACCATGAACTTGGTGGGCTGAACGAGCAGGATCAAAAGGACAGGTCCGTGTCGTTACATGTGTTATATGCTGTACCATAACAAAGCATAGCATGGCGAATCATTCTAGAATCCAGGTCAGTGCCTACAGATCAAATTGTATCTAAAGCCGGGTGAGGTTAGTTGTTTTTTTCCCCGTCCTAAGCATTCAAAACAACAAGAGACTGTTCTAGAAGGCCTCACCATGGTGGTCTCAAACTCCAGGGAGATGGCGCCCAGAGAGTTGTCCAGGTTGCCCTTCTTGCTGGGGTCCAGTACCAGCTTCTCAGTGGGCTCACTCATCTTCCTGATGTCCCACCACAGCACCTGGAGGGGGGAGACGGCACCACAGAACTGACCCTGCTGCGAGGTGGTGTCTGAGATACAGTGTGATGTCGGTGTTGCACTGTGGTTTTGGTAACGCACACCGTTTCCTTTGGCATCCGCCCACTGTGGTACAGTTTCAAACTGTGCGTTTCAAATCCGCTTACATTGAGCACACGCATGCTGTGCGTCGCTTGGGGCCGAAACATCTGCTACATGAACCGCTGTGAACGTCGACAGAGGCCTGGGGTCGACCCACTAGCGGTCGGGGCCACCTCTCTCAACAGACCCATGACATAACCGCCGGCTGTGAATGGCCAGGGAAGGGTCAGAGAAAGTACGCCCTGTGGACGCAGGGTATCAGAGCTGGCTGCAGGTGAACCCAGAGGGGGGTCACGCCTATTGTGTCCTATTGTGTCTGCAGGACTCTGAGGAAAGGCATTGGGTGACAGGTCCTTTCAGGGCCACGGAGACTTGACTCACCTGGCCGTCGGTGGAGGCGGAGAAGCAGTCTGTTCCGGTCTTGGACTGCAACCAGATGACTTTGTAGACCGGGTCTCGGTGGCTGTGCTCTATTGTGGACATTTCCAGTGGCTGGCTCCCTTTGCGAGAGTCCCAATAGGCTGCGCATAGATATCATCCTTAGTGTACGTGCGCACGCACACACACACACACACACACACACCGCCTTGTGCCTCAAGGTCAAACATGCATGATTTAATCGGCAAGACAAAGGCTGGACCGATATAGACACGGATCTTGCATAACTTCAGCCATATGGCACTCGTTAGGGAAAAGCTCTTGTTAACCGTCTCTCTCGTCCCTCAGAAAAAGAACCGCGAGGAACCTTGGGATAACGAGGGATCATGCAATTATTCTATTACTAGACTCATTCTGTTGGTTTTCAAGAGCACGTCAGTGCCCCGAAGGCATCTGTGAAACGATGTATGTGAGATAGTGTGGGGGGGGGGGGGGGTCGTAGGGTGACACAGTGCAAAGACAGGAAAGACAAAAGGTGTTTTAACGCTCAGCTCCAAGCCAAGCTATATATATATATATATATATAGGGAGTCAGATGGCTGAGCGGTGAGGGAGTCGGGCTAGTAATCAGAAGGTTGCTGGATCGACTCCCCATCATGCCAAATGACGTTGTGTCCTTGGGCAAGGCACTTCACCCTACTTGCCTCGGGGGGAATGTCCCTGTACTTACTGTAAGTCGCTCTGGATAAGAGCGTCTGCTAAATGTAAATATATATATATACAATATGCACTGCATTTCCACAGAGACATGGTTTTCAACTGACACCAAAGATAACACAGCCTAAAGGAGGCGCCGACGAATGAGAGAGAATTCTCTAAGAGAGTAAACCCACCAATCTGGCCATTGTAGCAGCCTCCAACCAGGATGTGGGAGTCTTTGGGGTTGTACTCCAGACAGACTAGAGGAGACACCGGCTTCAGGGCCATGTCCGGCTTGTTGGGGTTATCTGAGAGAGCCGGGGGCAACACAGCGCAGGAAGAACATCAACAGTGGACCCGGAACCCAAAAAAGAAGATATATTGATGAGAAGATATATACATATTGCCTTGCGCAGATACAACAGCGCTGCAAACACGTGACAGTGTTTCACATAAACGACATCCAGACTACCGATGTTCCATAAGTAGGAGTCGAGGCTCATGTCTTTGGTGGCTTTCTGGAACTCGAGTGAGGAGTAGGCCACAGCCAGCTTGCTACCATCAGGATGCCAGGAGACACTGGTGGCTGTGCGCTTCACTTCATTGGGGTCTCTGGGGAAAAGGTCAAATAAAGGAAAAAACTGTTACCTTTAATAGACATGGGTATCAATAGCTGCCCTGGCATTTCTTCTTCTGCAGAACTAGACCTGATTGTTCACTGTGAGCGATGGTTATGTAAATGCTGAGGGGGATGCAGGACGGAACCTGAAAACATTGATGGTTTTGGCTGAGGGCTGCTCTTCAGAATCCTCCACCACCTCCTCGTCCTCAAAGTACTCTTGATAAATGTCAATGGCGTTGTTCTGCTTGATGCAGTGCTCCATTTGCTGTGGGGGAGGAAAACAGGGCTTTGAGATGGAACGGGAACTGTAATCACTTCTTTTTGGGGGGGGACTTTCACACCTGTTATTCGTCTCAAGACACCGCAAGCTCGTAAAACTTCTTTGAGAAAAGCGGGTCCAAACTTGGCTCTTACTTGTATTTGTTTTGCTTGTCTTAGCCCTGCAAAACCAGCCTTAGAGATATGGTTAGTGAGCTGTAAGCTGGAATTCCTAACTAAACAGGAAGCTGAACTCGTGACACTTGGCACATGTGCTGCGCTGACGACTCGTGACCGCCGACACTCACACTGCCCAGCTGCATGATGGTGTTGACATAAAACTCGTCTTTCTCCACTTTCTTCCTGAAGCGGATGGTCTGTTCCATCTCTTGGGGGTTGACATCCTTGGGCCAGCCCCCCTCCACATGGTTGATTCCCCGGCTCACAGACTCAAAGCGCTCCGTATTCACCTACAGAGGAGAAGACGGTCTACATGTTTTTGGGGCACAAACAGCTCATGGCTTTAGATCACGGGGCTGTTTACAGACGGGGTCATGTTTCGAGATAAACAGATGTGGAACAAAACGTAGGCAAAGAAGGCTAGCCAGATGCTGAATGTTTGGTCTTCCTGAAGCCCCTTGGATCTGGGGGAAAAGACTACTTTCACCAGATGAAGGCCCATGGCTCACGTCCCAAATGTAACCCTGCAGTGTCCTGTACATTTGTGTCTGAAACAAGAGGTAAGATAAGACCTTGTGGAACTCATAAAAACAGCACCTCATGCTCAGACATCTCTTGGGTACATTGTATTGGAACATCACAGGGGTCTCTCTCTATGAAGCTGGCAGCCAGTGAAGGATCTGGGAGGATGTCCACATGCAGCTCAGCTGGCCGGTCGGAGAAATTACACTGCCGGCCAAACTCATTGCGCTTCTTTGTGTAGACATAAACTATCTCCATTATGTATCCTGTTGGGACAATAGAGAAAGACTCTCGAGACTAATCACACCAATAAACATCAGACGTTCAGGTAGAGTGGAAGGCCCTTAAACAAAGGCTGGGGCCATTTCAATGGGTGCCTTCCCCAAATTGTATTATTTTAGTAACGTAGTTTGTAGCTACAGACAGATTTGGTTTGCTTTTAACATGTTGATGCCTTAATAGAGATTATTAAAAGCAGCATCTCATCATTTTAAAATCCAATACTGATATGCCTTGAAATATGATTTTCCTAATTTTTACCGTTACGTTTGCCATTACTGTATAGTCCGTCCAACCAATTTCAATAGAGAAATGTCAAGTTTGACGCTGCGCAAGACAGCTGCTAGCCTGCTACACACATGGTTCCAGAGCGTGTTTACATATTTTAATATCAAAGCAAGAGGCTGTAATTTGGTATGCAGCAAGGTGTATATCGGAGAGTTACAGTAGGTGGACGATAATGGGCTCCTTACTGGTACGCTAGCTATCTAGGCTGTATACCCTATTAACCCCGGCGCTTCTAAAATGGCATTGATGTTGCTTTTATAAAGTTTAAATGAGAACACTATTGTATTCCTACCTGTCCCCTTAGAGATAAATTGCAACCAAATGTAGCGTTGTAATGTTGGTATTCCTGCTACATTAAGTTTCTCCCTACTGATGAAGCAAACACCAAACACCCATGGAGGTTTATCGTATCCTAGCAACATTCCCCGCCCTCATCGAAACTTGAGCCCGCCCACTTTGACAGAAGTTCCAATCAAACTGCGTGAAACTCAATCACTCGTGTCAATCCAGATTCGACAATGAACAAAACCAGCATGAATACTCAAAAGCATTTTATTACCAACTCACAGTTACGTACAAATAAAGCACCTCTCTCAAAGATTGACGGTGCTTCACATGCACCCAATCTGGAGAAAACAAAACATATTACAAGAAGCCTACATAATTAAAAGATTATTTAACAATATAAGAAAACAGTCTGTTCAAAACGGAAGTCAAGTATCATTAGTAAGTTACAATGGATTGATTTGTGAACAAATTGATTTCACTGTGAACGCTTTCAGCAGCACAAGTGACGACCAGAAATGATGACGATATGATATTTAAATATGCATATAACAGAATGCCATCTTTTAACAATGACCTCTGAAAATGAAAATGATCTCTTGAAACAGAGCAAGACTCCGTTGGGGCTTTATTGGTATAAAACAAGCTATTGAGATCAAACAACTTGTGGCACATTCAGACAACTCTAAAATGTATAAGAGAAATAAAATGCTACAAAAAAAAAAGACAACCATCTGTTATAGTACAAGATATTTACAGAAGTCATGTTGTTTTGAAATATTTAGCATATCGTTTTTACCCTTGTAAAACCATTCCTAAGCACTCTAACTGATGCGGTGACGCTACGTCTGTGCTGCCAATGGTGTAGAACGTTTATCATGGGGAAGAAACAGAGACTGATGGACATCAGAGATATGATCAGCATGTGTGTGTGTGTGTGTGCGTGTGTGTGTGTGTGTGTGTGTGTGTGTGTGCGTGTGTGTGTGTGTGTGCGTGTGTGTGTGTGTGCGTGTGTGTGTGTGTGTGTGTGTGCGTGTGTGTGTGTGTGTGTGTGTGTGTGTGTGTGTGCGTAAGGGTGAATTCTGAGAACATATGGGGAGGATCTTAACATAGAATGGTGCTCTGACAAATCCTTGGAAAAGAGGTCCCAGGGATTATCATGCAGAAAGCTTCAAGCATGAAGGGAAGAAATGAACCTGTACTGCATTCTGGGGATGATAAAATAAATCCTGTTCTGTTCCTCTCCAGTCCCGTCTGTTACCAAGATCCGTGTATCATCGTACGCACAAACTGTTCCACAGACTTAACAAGCCCAGTCCAATGCCCGAGTGTTCTTTACCAAGGCTGTGAACAGGTGTCGGAAGAGAATCTCTTTCAGCAAGAAAACGATAATAGACATTTCTAATAGGAAGACCAACTAAGAGAATTGAGTAGAAACAATCTGGTTTAGAGAATTCAGGGTTGTTATAGGCACGGCAACATGCCTCCATGTTTTACACGTTTCACCTCAATATAGACAGACACGAATGATGGGTATCAGTAGTATCAGAACCATTTGTCACTATAAAGCATTTTTGTTTGTTTTGTTGAAGTAGTCGTCTCACCTAGTTGAATACTGACTCACTGGATCCCATCTTCTCACATAAACACACATTTCCAGTGCAACTTCAGACATTGAAAAGTAAAACCCAATTCATGTGAAAATGATACATTTTGAACGACATTACGTAAATAAAGTCGTTAAGTATAAGGTCAATTGTAATTGAATATGTTATCTATGGTATCAGTTTAAAAGCAGGGCGGAAGACTAAACAGTGATTGAATCTGAAGCTATAACTATCCCGGTAGTGTAGTACAACAATTTAACAATACCTGTGCTGTAGCTTGGGAGAAAAGAGGAGAGAATACCTGTTCAAACACAACAAATAGTTGCACTGATGGTTGCGTTGCTGTGGGTCTGTCGTCATGGTCACAGACACAAGCCGCTCTGACAGTTTGGAATGAAAATATGGAGTCCGCCCCAGCCCTCATCCCACAGTCTCGCAGAATGGACAAGAAGATGTGTGTGTGTGTGCTACAGCCACAGTCACACACATGCATCACGGTTGTGTGTGTGTGTGTGTGTGTGTCACACCTGGTTCCAGAGTCCCTTTCCGAGAAAGAAAAACAAAACCAAAAACAAGAAGAAGAAGCAGGTCCTACGCCTGGAAGTCGTTCCCAAAGTGTCTTATCTGGTCCTCCGTCATGGAGAGGTAGGTGGCTCTCATGCTGGGAGAGTACTGCAGGGAGACAGGACACCAGCAGGGCACATGGTTACACACAGCATCACCTCACCGGCACCACACACAGGGTCACACCAGTCCCTAGCCTGCCAGACAGCGGGGGCTTCACACTCTGGACGGGCCACTGAGAGTGAAGGGATCTGAGAGACACCCGCCGTCCTCTCCTTGCAGACCACCCCGTTGGTCTCAGACACGGGTGAAGGGATAGGACACTGTCATTCTATAGCGCCTCATGGGGATGCCGGCTATAGAATTGGAGACACGGGAGGTTTATGCCATGCACACGTTGGCCTGCCTGCCACTGTGTCCCTCCAAACGAGTTTAGGGGGTGAAATACAGTAGGGGGGCATCGGCGTGGCGACGGCAGTACAGCCCTACTAACACTAGGGGGAGACAGACCTGGCTGGGGGAGAGACAGGAGATGAAGATGAGAGCAGGACATGGGAGGGTTTAGCAGTTCAAAGCCATGCCAGAGGGATAGGAAAACAGTGAAACCAAATGAACGTGGAGGTCAGTAGAATGGAAATGAAGGAAATGGGGGGGGGGAGAATAGGAGGGAGGGAAGGCGTTTCGGGAGCAGACCCAGAATAACGGAGGAGAAGGAGAGGAGGAGGAGAAAACGACTTACTCTGTTTCTATATTGCTGAGAGTATACCTCCATAAGTTGATTAACGAAAAGAAGGAAGGAGGAAATGAAAGATACAAACAAACATTGAAACAACAAACAAACAAACAAAAATATAAAAAGAAGCTGTTAGCTGAAAAAGCATAGAGTAGTAGAGTTGCAGTTGGGGAAGGTTTAATGACTGATTTGTCGCTGACAACACAAATTCAAGCTTTAATTTTAAAATATCTGAGAGAAAGTAGAGAGGATATTTAAAATATAAAGTATAAAGTAAAAATGCATGACCAATATCTTTGTCTCATCAAAATCCATCAGGCAGTCTACGCCTGAGAGGTTAAGCTCGATGAAAGATCAATCAGTCCCAAAACACTCTGTCTCCTTCACCGATGGTGTCCCAAAGGGAGGTACATTCAGCCTAAAAAGTCACTCTTTTAAAAACACCTGTGTCACCCTAACCCTAACCCCCCCAGGGCCTCACGCTAATATTCCGGTTTAATCGTGGTGCTGAGCTCGCGCTAACTAGACCACGTCCCCAAGGTTAAAGGGTCAGACAGGCGCCGTTGTGAAGTCTGCGAGAGCGCAATCGTGTCTCAAACGGAGAGGAGATTGAGCTGGAGCACACGGCGGCTCCAGCTGGGGTTTCAGCGGCAGCTCCCAGACTGTCAACAGGCAACAGCATGTCCTGGCACACAGTTTTACAATCCTGCCCTCACACTGATGCTGATTGGTCAAAGGGGGAGTTAAGGGGGGTGGGGGTGGGGGTGGGCGGGCATCAGAAGAAGGACTTGGCCTCTGGGGCCCAACGCACCGAGGGGGGTGGAGAGCCTCGGCCGATCAGAGGCACGTTTTCGTAGCGCGGGTTCCCTCCGAAGAGTGCCGTCTGGTTCCTGAGAGACAGGAGGGGAGACGGAGAGAGACCGGGAGAGAGAAGTAGAGACAGAGAGAGAGGAGAGACAGAGAGAGAGACAGAGAGGCCAGGACAGAGAGACAAACAGCGAGAGACGAGGAGGGAAACGGGGACAAGGAGAGAGAGAGAGAGAGACAGAGAGAGAGAAAGAGAGAGAGAGAGAGAGAGAGAGAGAAAGAGAGAGAGAGAGAGAGAGAGAGAGAGAGAGAGAGAGAGAGAGAGAGAGAGAGAGAGAGTGAGCAAGAAGACAGGGGAAAAAAAAACAAACAACGAAGACAGAAGGAGAGAGAAGAGGACCATCCCAGTTAGCACGAGCGACACATCCGCAACCCGGACACATTCACCCTCAACCCAGGACGGTCTCCCAATCCCACAACGATCCATCGCTTCGACCAGCCCGTATAACAGCCACGCTCTACAACCCTCCAGGCCTTGCCGTTCACGCTCGCTGCACCCACATGTACTCGGAGACGGGGGCGTTGGACACGGCCGGGGCCTGGGCCGGAGGGTGGAGGCTGCTCTGGCTCCCCATGCTGCTGCTGTAGCTGCAGAAGCTGTGCAGGTTGGTGTGGTTGGGGTTGGGCGCCACCCTCCGGCTCTGGGGGTTGAAGGGGTCCTCCTCGTCGATGTCGTCGTAGTCTCGCTCCCTGGAACGCGGGCACACGCGCGGGGGGGAGAAGTCAGCGGTGGGGGCGTGGGGAGGACGGATGTTTGAGGTGAATACGTGCGAAGGTGGGGGGGGGAGAGAGAGAGAGGGTGGGTGGGTGGGAGATTGAAAGAAAGAGAATATCGAGAGAGTGAGAGGAAGAATGAAAGAGAAAGAGGGAGATTGAGACATGAATGAGAGAGATGGAAAGAGTGAGCGAGAGAGAGAGAGAACGAGAGAGAGAGAGAGAGAGAGAGAGGAGGGGAGGGGGAGAGACAGAGAGTGAGTGAGAGCGAGAGAGGTTCCAAACAGCAGAAATTGAAGGAGAGAGTGACGAGAGAAAGTTGGAGCAGGCTGACCTGCTGGCGATCTGCCTCCATGCCCGGGGGATGGCACACAGCATGGCAGAGAAGGCTACGGCCGCCAGGATGGAGAAGAGGCAGAGGTACAGCAGGCCCTCCACCCCATCATAACACACACCCACCAACGCATCCAGGTAGTCCTACAAAACACACGCACACAGAATGATCCGCTGTTATCAACAGAAAGACCGCTCCAATGCGTATATCCCGGTCGGAACGTTAGCTTGGCTGCGGTTCTGTTGACCCAGATGGGCGTGATGAGCTCCACGGAGCAGGGAGAGCGGGCCGGCTCCTCTACCTTGTTGAGTCCTCTGCAGTCCAGCAGAGCGGTCAGCTGGTGCAGGCCGGTCTCCGAGGAGTTCAGCAGATGCTGGATGCCCAGCAGGTCCCTCTGTGGAAGACGGAGCAAGCGGAGGAGATCTTCACTGATCTACACGGAGGAGGGGGAGCAGGCTCTGGAGGGGAGTGGGACTTGTCATGGTGAAATGAGCCTCTGTGTGTGTGTGCGTGCGTGCTTGTGTTGTATTTGCGTGTTTGTGTTGTATTCGAGACGTGTCAGGCTGCTGACACGTCTGCGGATGTTGAGGTACGATGTTGTGCCTTGTAAAAGGCAAACCGTTCCTTGGCACCGTCTGCCTTACCACTGGCTACAACTGGGCACCGCGAGTATTTGATTCCCTCGACATGCGCTCTTTGTCCTTTCGCTCTGGATGAAAGTGTACGAGGTTCTCAGTCGTTCTGTGTGCGAGTCCCAGGTGAAAGGGGGGGGGATGGGGGGGCTCACCTCTGCGGTGGGGAAGAGGGGGACCGCGAACTGCAGCAGGCCCTGGATCTGGATCTGCATGGTGGTCAGCGACCTCTGGAAGACGGTCAGGGACTGTGGAAAAACACAGCGTCAGCACTGCTGCCGTCAAGCGTACGACACGAGGTGTGTTCTCGATCCGTTAACGGGCCTTGTCGGTGTGTTCCTTCACCAGCAGGGGGCGAACCAGCCCTGTATTTACTGGGCACAGTACCACAGAAGGGAGCCATGTGGTTCCAGGCTAGAAAATCTCTTGTTTTTTTGTCATGAATATGCTAATTGCTGTCCCATTCTGCTTTATCTGTGGATTTTCTCACATGGAAATGAGAGTCGACCCCGAATCTCATCAACCGTGAGAATCGGACGACGGGGCAGTCAGCAGAGCTGGCTTTGTAATTGGAGCAGGACACAGGCAATTACCTCAGACTAGCTGATGTAATCACTGTCCTTTGATCAAAACGCTTCTCTTCCTTCTTTCTAAACGTTTGTCTTTGGCGCCGCGACCGAGGCGAACGACTCGCTGAGCCGTCGCCTTTTTTTTCCCCTTCTTCGTCCCGCGTGCGTGTTCAGCCCCTGAGTCCATGAGGACGGGGGAAGGGGAGGGAGAGGGGATGGGGGGGGGGGAGAACAAAAGGAGGAGGTGTAGACCGAGGAGAGCTTTGGGAGTTGGGGGGAGGGGGCTGGGAGAGGTGGTGGGAGGCCTGGGTGCGTGTCTGCTCTGCTGAGGTCATCTGCAGGCGCGCTCGCGTTGCCAGTGTGGCGAGGAGCGCCGGCCCGGCCTCTCGTCGCGGTGCTCTGTATTGATTCTCGGAGGCCACGTCTACAAGTGGCGACTCCGAGTGAACAGCGCTTCGCAGGGCTGCACTCGGAATGACGGGGCCCTCGTCGGTATCGTGACCTGACCTAAAAAAAAGCCCTGGTGCTTATGGGAAGGAATAACCTCGCTCGAGAGCCCTGGAGAGACACTTGGAGAGAAGAGAGAGAGCCCAGAGACAAAAGAGGGAAAGAGAACTAAACAGAGAAAGAAAGAAGAGAGGGAGAGAAGAAAGAGAGAGCCCAGAGACAAGAGAGGGAAAGAGAACGAAACAGAGAAAGAGAGAAGAGAGGGAGGGATAGAAGAGAGAGAGCCCAGAGACAAGAGAGGGAAAGAGAACGAAACAGAGAAAGACAGAAGGAGAGAGGGAGGGAGGGAGAGAAAGACACAGAGGGCAAGAGAGGGCAAGAGAGCGCAAGAGAGAGAGGGAGGGTGAAAGAGAGCAAAAGAAGAGCAGGGAGACAGAGAAGGAGGTCGAAGGGAGCAGACAGGACAGCCGGTGCGGCTCGTCCGTGCCGCGGGGCTTTGAGCAGGAGTGGTGTGGAGCGTACCTGCTGGAAGGGGTTGGGCAGAGTCTGGCTGCAGTACAGGTAGTAGTGAACGATATCTGCAGGGAGACGGGACAAGAGACAACGCCATATCAGAAGGGGGTGAGGGCTCGTTGACTCCGTCATAACTCGTCTCATTCAACAACGTGAGCGTGATTGGAGGGAGTTACCAGGCCCGATGAGGCCCCTGGTCTGGTTCATGAGGTATTTGTCTGGGGCCACGCAGAAGTCACTGGTACCCTGAACCAAGAGCAGAGGAGGAAGGAGTTTAGTAGAAGAACTCGCACAGACAATGCAACATCTTCAAAGACTGGCAAATGTTTTCCAATGAGTAGATGTGACAATACTACCAACAGAGAGGTTTGGGCTGCCTCTCCTAATATTCGGTGAATGCCAGATGTCTCTGGGGCCCAGTGGAATATGCACAAGGGCCCCAGGGGCCTCTAGGGGCCCAGTTAACGAGAGGATGAAACACTGTCTGCTCTCCCAAAGCTCAGTGTTTGGGAATACATTGATGTATCTGCCTAACCATGTGTGTGTATTTATGTGTGTGTGTGTGTGTGTGTGTGTACGAATCTTTGCATATTGCTCTGTCTGTAATTCTTTCCCGTGCAGGAACTTAGTATGCGTTCATGTATTATGCAGGAAGCCAACAGGATGCAGACTTCTTCTTCTCCTCGGGTGGCTGCAGGAGGAGGAGCACAGCAGCCTCGCTACCACCGCCCTGCTGGTCTACCAGGGCCACGCAGGCCTGACCTTGCTGCCTGATACGGTTACATCCTAATGAGATCACCCCCCCCCAGCTACTGCATCCCCTCCCTGTAGGAGTTGGAATACCTCACGCAATCTCTAGGCAACGTGCGGAGGAGAGAGAGAGTACAGAGAGAGCAAGAGAGAGTAGAGAGAGAGAGAGCGATAGCGAGAGTGCAGAGAGAGAGTAAAGAGAGAGCGTGAGCAAGAGAGGGTTGAAAGAATGATGAACGGCCCCACCAGTTATTTATAGTGGCTGTTTGTCGCACATGCACGCCCACACACAGTAAACTCACAGTGTCGACACTATCAACCAGTGTACTGCACCATACATAATTGGTTTCGTGGACAGCTGTTCTATGTGCATGCATTTGCAATTATGTGTCCCTTTGAAGCAGGGAATGTGATTGGCTCCGGGAGGAGAGTTAAGGACCAGCCAATAACAGTCAGTTTACTACTCTGGAAGCTTGTCACCAACCCCGAGACCCAAATTGCACGATGAGGGTGTGCGGGCGGAAGCCTAGACCACAACAGCACCTCTGTCACCCCCCCCCCCCCCCCTCCCACCCAAACACCAGTTACCTCAGTCAACCTCAAAACCCTCAAGCTCCAAGTCCTAAACACAGCCGCGTTTAAGACGCGGGCTTTAAATACAGATGCGATGCAGACGTGCAATTTCAAAGGGCCAAAACGAAACACCTTAAACCCCAAGACACAGTGTTGACATTGACTTTCCACACAACATCCTGTTGTCTTAGCAAGGCAATCAGCCCCTGGCTGCTATCATACACTGTCTATGGGCCCAGCCCACAGCCTCAGGTCACATCTGGAGGGGGGAAAACATGATATATATATATATATATATATATATATATATATATATATATATATATATATATATATATAGAGAGAGAGAGAGAGAGAGAGAGAGAGAGAGAAGAAGAGAGAGAAATAGAACATAGGAGCCTTAGGCAAATATGTGACTCACACACCACCAGTGTCTATCCATCCTAAATCCTCCCCCCCAACACACACACACACACTGAGTAGTCAAAGACTGGTGGGTTGATCTGCTCCGAGGGTAAAGAAATGGAGCTGAATACAGAGCGTTAACCTCTGTTTCGACAGTCGAAGGACCATGGGGGGGGTCACCTCACGGCGCGACAAACGCCGTCCCGCTCCTTCGCGGCCAGACGCCGCCACGAGGAGAAACCTGCCGGAAGACCGTATCTGCCCGTATGTTTGGGTTCCACTGGTCTAAGGTGTTCCGCGGCGTGTTCTGGACCAGAACACACCTGAGGTGATGATGAACCTGGCCGTGGAAGGAGAGGCCGAGGCTGCGATCTCTTGACAGGAACCTTGCTGCACGTTCAAAACTGCCGGAAGCTCTTCCTGGGTTGCGTTTTGCGATTCTGCAAATGACGGGGGTGTGATCAAAGCCTCGCACGATAGGTGGAAGACAGCGGCCCCGATGTCCTGGGGGGGGGGGGGGGGGAGGACGGAGGCACCAAAATCCTTTTGATTTCACACCTCCGCCAGCTAAGGTGCCAGGTGCTCTTCTCCTCTCTCCTTCACCTTCCGCTCCACTTAGCAGTCGATCCCTCTCCGGCTGTTTCCGAGCTGAGAGACAGTCCTTAACCGAGCTGAGAGACAGTCCTGAACCGAGCTGAGAGATGGTTGCCGTTTGACCTCCCGCTCAAGCAGAAGGCCTGGGCTTTTTCTTGTTACGTGTTGTGTTCACGTACACGGGGGACCTCCGTGGAAAAGAGCTTTTAGGAGAGATTGCTCTCACGATAAAACCACTCCCTCGCGTCCGTTTTTTGTTTGCTCAGCGTGTGCACCCAAAATATGTTACCTCTCTCTCTCTCTCTCTCTCTCTCTCTCTCATTTCTTTAAATTGTTTTCCTCTCTCTCCCATCCGTTCGCATGAACACTGTAACCCAGCCCCCGCATCACCACACTGGGGTCGTGATCACGCTAGATCTGAACCCTGACGGTCACGGGTGTGCTGGAACTCACCACAGCGCTGGCCAGGTCCGCTCCCAAAGACGCCCAGCTGAGGACCAGCGTCAGCACCCCAAACACCATCATCCTGAGGGGGACACACACACGCGTTCACACACAAACACACACCAGAAACAAATGCAGTCAGCACATTGCATTATCATCAAGCTACAGGCAGAGCACCGGCTGTAATAACACCATCAATCTAACAGTCATAAGTTAGACATTGACAAACACAAACTTTCAATTTCGGAGATGTGCTGTCTAGGTGGGAAATGAATACCAGCACAGGGTCTAGTGTTAAAACCAGGATATCATAGGGTCTAGTGTTAAAACCAGGATATCACAGGGTCTCGTGTTAATACCAGGATATCATAGGGTCTCGTGTTAATACCAGGATATCACAGCGTCTAGTGTTAATATCAGGATATCACAGGGTCTCGTGTTAATACCAGGATATCATAGGGTCTAGTGTTAATACCAGGATATCACAGGGTCTAGTGTTAATATCAGGATCTCACAGGGTCTAGTGTTAATACCAGGACATCATAGGGTCTAGTGTTAATACCAGGATATCATATAACCAACAACCCAACCAAAGGTCATAGGTCACGTTTCTTTTGTTCCCAATTCCTTACGGGGTTGGGTGGGGGGTGCGCCGCAGGGCAGACTGAGCATGCTCAGTAGCGGGCCGTGTCTGAACATAAATACAGATGTCATCATCATCATCCCGCTCCTGTCATCCATTCAAGGGATAAGAGGCTGTTAGCTGCATGATGTGCACGCTCTCATGCACCTGGGTCTCTACTCCTCCTCTCCGCCCACCAAAAAGCCATCAGGGAATGAGATCCAGGATGTGATCACAAGCGTGCGTGTGTGTGCATCCAAGGCCCATGCGAACAAAGGGATCAATAATGCCTACCAAGCAACCAACATTTACCCGGTCATGGATCAACTCCAGATTGAAGATCGACAAAAATCCCTTGTCAAGCAAATGACCGCGTGTGTTCCATTTAACCAGGCTCAGCTTGCGTTCGGTCTCACCGTTTAAAATCAGAGGTTTGGAACAGCAGTCTGTCTCCTGGTTTGGGGGTGCTGCCTCTCCCCCCCCCCCCCCCCAGCAGCTATCAAGCTGGCTGCCTCACTAATTCACAACAGGCTGACAAGATAATGAGCTCCTTTTCCCATCACTGTACGGTCCCCCCCCCCCCTCTCTCCCTCTCACCCCCTTCTCTCGGCTGTACATCCCATTATCCGTCTCCCTCTCTCGCTCCCCCACCCAATGTCTGTCTCTTTCGTTCCCTCCCTCCCCTTCCCTCCCCCTTCCGTCTCCCTCTCGCCCCGTACCTCCCCGCAACTGTCTCCCTCCATCTCCCTGTGCCTCTGTTGTTTCTCTCGTCATGACGGACGGTGAGCACCGGCGGAATAATGGACTTCCAGTCGGGGGGGGGGGGGGGTGAGGGGGAGACAGAGAGGACAGTGTCACCAGTAAGATTAGCACGAGCGAGTGCCTCAGATGCCACTCTGCGGTATGACTCACCCGACAACGGCTGTACTTTATGTTAAAGATCAGCGTTAAAGCAGACAACTGATTGCTAAGTAAGTGTGACGACAAGTTTCTATCTGGGGCGCCGTATGTCTGGCTACGCGTGTGTGTGTGAGAGAGAGAGTGTTTTTGTGTTTAACTGTGTGCGTCCGCGGTAAATGTTTACGCGTATGCCTACATGCGCGCTATGCTTTTGTAAATGTTTGCTTGCGTCTGTTGGTTTGTTTGCGCGTGCGTCCGTCTGCCTGTGCGGTGCGTGTCTGTGTGGGGGGGGGGGGGGGGAGTGGTGCGGAAGACAAAGAGGGCCGCCCCGCCTGGCTCTAAGTGGCGTTGGCTGTGTCATGATGGGCTCCGTTGGCCCGTGGTGATCTGGGTCTTAGCGGCTGGCGCTGGGCTGCCCACTGGGCAGCCGTAACGCCCTAGTGTCCCCGCTCATCGACACACCCAGCCAGGTCATGGAAGTGGAAAGCGAGCGAGCCAGCTATGCTTGTTGTTCCCAGGCAGCGGTCAGGCCTGTTTGGGACACACGGGAACGCGACGCACCGCGCACAGGCACACGCGGTCGCGGATGAAGAGCCACTGACACGCAAACCCAACAAACACTCGACCTCGAGGCCACGTGGGCGTCACACATCTGGGACTGTTCAGACCCCCCTCTGGAACCCTCGGAGAGAGGACGGACCTGGAGGGTCCTGGTGCTTCAGTGGAGCTATGCCACCATCTGCTTACTGAGCACACTCACACACACACACACACTCACACAAACAACTAGGAGGTCCTCACAACTCAAGACATGACTGTAAATACTCAAACCGTTACTGATACCAAATGTGGAAATTTCCTCTGTGAAAGCTGAGTGAAGAGTGTGTGTGTGCTGCTTGGCTGTAAGGGGCCCTCGGTGACTGATGTAGAGAGACGGCGCAGGGCTCGGCTGGGTGAACACAGCCCCCAGGTGGATTACGCGCACCGGGGGAAACCTCCAGCCCGGCAGGGGGGGCGCCGGGCGGAACCTCCCAGGGAACCCTGGAGGGGGGAGCACAGGAAGCTGAGCCGGAAGGTACTGGGGCATGTGGGAGGGAGTGACTGAGTTTGTGTGCGAGAAACGAGCAGTGTGTGTGTGTGTTTTAAAGAAAAGGCAGCGTGTCTATTTCAGATGGTAGCACAACCTTCCATGGAAGCTTTCTCCGTTTTCTTCCCCCGAACCCCTTCACAAGTCCCACGGTACCACAACAATGGAGGAAACTGAATAATTGAAGCGGTTCCACGCTGGGAAGGCGCGAACACGCAGAGGTGGAAGGTGGCGGAACCCATGTACCTGCGAGCAGCCAGGACGAGGTCAGAGAGATGTCGATCAGAGAGGTGTTAATCCCCAACAATGGAACGGCTTCAGATCCCGCCGGTCCACAATGTGACAAAGCCGAGGTAGCACCAATCCTGGCTAATCCCATCAAACGTCGCCGCCATTCAACCGGCCGTTACCATACCAACCTGGGACGACATCTCTCGATGTCTTTAGCGCTGTGCTCGTCCATCGAGTCGTGAGACGGACCCACAACCCCGGACCACGCAAGACAACCTTTGCCTCCTTGAATTCCCCCTGAAGCAGGTCAAACCCGCCACCACCCACCAGACCCTGATATCGAGAGCAGAAAGTCTGCCGCCTTCCCCGCTCTCAAACCTTCAACGTCGACCGGAGGGCTGTCGTACGAGGGGAAACACAAGGACAAACAAATACGGAAAGCTGGAGTTGGATTTACAGTCAGGCAGTGAGCCAGTCGGTGTTTTGATGACTGAAGTCGAAAGTAAATAAATAAAGGCAGACTTTTGTTCTTTGTCTGTTCTTTGTCTGACAGAAAGTTACCGCTTGGCATTCTGTATACAGTTTGCTCACTGCAGTGGAGCGAGTCGCTCTTCCAACCCCGGTCACGCAAACAGCTGGAGCATCATCCAGGGAGGGCTGGAGCAGGACTGGGATGAGGGGGAGACAGGGAGGGACTTAAGGGACGGGAAGGGGGTCGCTCCGGGAGGCTTGTACTTACGTGGTGAGGAGCCATCGAGACTGCTTGGCCAGCCCCAGACAGGCTGCCAGGCAGATGACCAGGTCCAGGATGAGCAGCAGCAGGTAGGTGAGCCACCTGGAGGACGGAGGGAGAAGGACAAGCGTTCACGCGCGGCCGTGTCCACCTCCGCTAGCGGGAGTCTCGTACCAAGGAAACTCTGCCCCATGCCCCCCACCCCTAACCACTCAAGTGCGACACGCACTGCAGGATGGGACAGTGCAGAATGTGTGGAGGCTTTTTTCGGACCGTTTCAAGGAGTTGTCAACTCGTGTTAGTTGAGGTCGTCACACTGTTGGTGGGTGCACGCCTGCGAGTGTGTGCACGTGTGTGTGTGTGTGTTGGTGTCCCACGCACGCCTCTGCAGCCATCTGCTCAGCTTCTGCTGGTCAGTCTGTGGCCCAGGACTGAGCCATGCTAAGAGCCATAGTCCAGACTGTTAATAATGAATGAGGCTAAATCCATATGGTTGAATATTTTATGCTCTGAGAGATAGACTGTTATCCCCCCCCCCCCCCCCACCCTCCGCATCACAGGGTAGAGCCGTACAGTACCACAGTAGTATGGAGGGGAAGGGGGGGGGGACAGGGACAGCCCTGTTGATGGGATTCCTCTACGGGGCAAATTAGAGTGCAACGAAACCTTATCTGAGGGACGGGTGGGTTTGGGGGTGGATGTGGTGGGGTGGGGGGGAGGGATGGGGGGGATTGGAACTATGGCATCTCTCCGAACCCTGCCTCCATGTGCTGAGTACTCCTTTACACACAAACCCCTCTTTCCCAGAGGTTTGAGGGGTGTGAGCGAGGAGAATGACTGCATTCTCGACCGGGGCTCCATGTCAATTCAGAGGTGCCCCTTCACCGGCTGTGGAGCCACCAGGAGTGCTGAGTCATGGGAGGCGCAGCCCGCAGAGTCCCATTTCAGCTCGAAATCGCCTGCGCCAACCATATCAAAATCTCCCCCCGATCGATATCTCAAAGCTAACAGTGGTGGGGGGGGGGGAACAGGCTTCTCTGTGCTTGTCCCAAACCCAGAGCTTTGGAACTCTTGACCGGGGAGGGGGGCATACAGAGGGGGGATTTGAACCCATGACTTCTCGTTCTGCGGTCGGAGGTTCTACCGCGGACCTGTAGTACTCGACCAGGGAGGTCTGGCTGGCGAGGGAGGCCAGGTCCACCTTGGCCTGCTCCCAGTCAGGCAGGCCCAGGAGCTGCTTGATGACGTTGTCGGCCATCTGCTGCATGAAGCGCAGGGTCTGGACGTAGTCGCCGCGCGTGGCGAAGATCTCGTCCAGCCGAGCCAGGTGCTGCTGCAGGCCGCTCTGCATGCCGCCCATGGTGCCTGTCACCTGCGCACACACACACACACACACACCACATATACACACACACACACCACACACACATACACACACACCACACGCACACATACACACACACACACCACACACACACATATACACGCATGCAGGCGCACACACGCAGAGACAGAGACACACAGAGTTCAGGGAGGTTTGTGAAACATTCCTGTTATGGAAATCGTTGTGCGCGTGTCTGCCTGTTTCTGCCGCATAAACAAACACACAGAGACAAATCACAAACCTAAAGGAGCTTCATGGGGAATCCTCAAAGGCACATGCGGGCTGTGAACGAACGCTCCCGCTCACATTGTTCCGTGACACACATCAGCTTAGGTCAATAACAGAGAAATGCCAAAGTCCGACCAAACAGCAGCAAAGAAGGGTACAGCAGTCTAAGGCAGCTACCTTAGCGTAACGACAAACAGGGTAGCTTCCAGGGAAAGGCTGTTGACAAGGGAAATGGTCTTTCGAGATGGCACATCCTGCCATTTGATCATTAAAAAGGGTATTAAATGCTTCCATTCAGCCCTGGGTACTTGGCATTCACAAAGGGGAGCAGTCATGTTGTTTCCCTGCATTTGTAGGATAGAGGCCAGCCTGATGATGGCTGGGTGGAAGGAGCTAGCTTGGTATTCGCTGTAGACTCCTGACTAGACTGCCCGTGGCAGAACTGAACACAGAGAGAGGAGGAGGGACCATGGGACAAGTGGGATGGAAAGGAAGAGAGAGATGAGGACAGGGAGAGAGGGAGGGAAACAGAGACGGCAGGGGTAGCGTGAGAGAGTAGGAAAATAAAGGAGAACAGGCCTGGAGGCAGAGAGAGAGAGAGAGAGAGAGAGAGAGAGAGAGAGAGAGAGAGAGAGAGAGAGAGAGAGAGAGAGAGAGAGAGAGAGAGAGAGAGAGAGAGAGAGAGAGAGGGAGAGAGAGAGAGAGGGAAGGGGGGGTGACAGAGAGGGGGAGAGAGAGATAGGGAGAGATTTTGTCAAGTGAACAAAGCCAGTTTGAGGGTTAGATGAGGACGGCAAGGTGACAAAAGCTTTTTGCAGAAAGATGGTTGGATAGGACGTTCTAAACTAGACTGATAGCAATATTACCACAAGGGACCAGAAAGAGAAAAGAGAGTGAAAGTGAAAGTGAGAGAGTGAGTGAGTGAGTGAGTGAGTGAGTGAGTGAGTGAGTGAGTGAGTGAGTGAGTGAGTGAGAGAGAGAGAGAGAGAGAGAGAGAGAGAGAGAGAGAGAGAGAGAGAGAGAGAGAGAGAGAGAGAGAGAGAAAATAGTATACATGTGTGCGCAATGACTGAAAGTAAGAGAGTGAGTGAGTGAGTGAGTGTGAGAGAGTGAGTGAGAGAGTGAGCAAGTGAGCGAGTGAGCGAGCGAGCGAGCGAGTGTGTGTGAGTGAGCGAGAGAAAGAGAGAGACAAGCGATAAATCCAGTTGAGTCCCGTGCCTGTGGTGTTGGTCTGTTATCTGATCCAGTCAGTCATGTCATGGGGCTTTATATCAATCGGCTCCCGTGGGGAGATGAGAGCTCAGTTGGCAGCTTAGCTGTGGAATCTCGTCTGGATCTGCCCACTGGACACTGGATCCGGTTGTCAGGTCACTTTATTTCCAACCTCCTTCCGTCACTCTGACATACAATGAAGATCCAATCTGGTTGTTTACCCGTTTCGCACATCACTGGTTGTTACTAGGAGGAAATCGGATTTTTTCCGCAGGCAACGCGACATGGGGACTTTTCGATTGTGGCGACTTTGGTTTCGGCGGGGGGTGGGGGAGAGTGTATATTTACCTGGGCTCTCTCTCAGGGCTTAAGGGACGGCGACAAAAATAAGCGAGAAGCTGACAGATGCTAAGCCTGGACGCTTGGTAGAACTTGTGTGTTTTTCATCTGAGAGACGCGAGATGGATGGTGTCTGTTCTGGAGGGGAGGGTGGTGAGGGGGGTGCTTCTTTAATTAAAATGGAATGTCTGAACTCAGGCGTGAAATGGAACAAGGTCTGCAAGTGCTGCCGCCGCCCTCACGCCCAAAGATAGATCCCTTCTCCCCTCGTTAAATAGAGTCGGTAAAAAAAAATAGAAGAAGTAAAAAAATAACAATAATCACTCCACCGTTGATTTTGAGGACCGTTTTCAAAAATGGCTTGTGCCCCAGGGGAAGGATTGAGAGGTCATGGGTTTGGATAAAGAGAGAGACATTAAAGTGACTTCCAAATCTGTCTTTTGGAAAAATTGGTGATTGTCGTGAAGCACGAACGTGGCAAACAGAATGAGAAAGGGAGACCAATCACCAGAGCGCCAATCACCAGAGCGGTTGACTGAGGGCAGGGGTGAAGACACACGAGCAGCATCCTCAGGGGTCAGATGGCTGAGCGGTTAGGGAGTCGGGCAGGTTAATCAGATGTTGTTGGTTTGTTTCCCAGCCGTGCCAAATGACGTTGCAAGGCACTTCACCCTACTTGCCTCGGGGGAATGCCCCTGTGCTTACTGTAAGTCGCTCTGGATAAGAGCATCTGCTAAATGAATGTAAATCCTAGGCTGACCTCAGCGTGCTTTTCGCTGGCATTACCAGTTTCCCCTTTCCACTTTAAATACTCACAAACTGTCAATCAATAGCCCACGTCCGATTCCTCCATCCTTGAACTTTTTAAGTTCCCCTTTTTAAGCAACCCTTCGGGCTGCAGTGTGTGCAAGAAAGACAGGAGACCCCTCTCCCCTCTCCTGTCCCCCCCGCTCGCTCTCCTCTCCCTCTCCTCCTCCGACCCCCTGCCCTCACCCACACGGTTCTGGAAGGGGATCCACCCTCAGCTAAAAGTCCTCCGCTTCCGCTGGAGCTTTCCCAAAACCACTTTTAACTCCTCATTCAGGTTTCCTCCAGGGAACATTCCAAAAGAAGCCGTTTGTGGGCACGCAGTGTCAAACGTCATGTTTCATCCCTCTCCTGTTTCCCAGACAAAGCATATTATAGACCGACTGAGAGGGATATGTTTACGATTATGGCTCGGGCGAGCTTCCAGCTAGCGTTTGAGCTCGGTCCAAATGCTCTTTGACTGACCCAGACTAATCTTACGTGCTGGCTGCCAACACCTCGAACTGTGCTATCTTGACTCAGCCCTGCGCAAACAATACAGATTGTTTATTTATAGAAGGTGTGAGAGCATCGTTTTCGCATCAACACAACACACTGAGCGTTCCAGACTCACGCTGTCCCATTACATCGAAACGTTTTTTTCCTGGCCTCACTCCCTGAAACTAACGTCTCTTCCTATCCAAAACCAGGCTTTCACTGGGAAAGCTGATAGCACATTCCCAATCCCAGTCAGGGTTGTGTGAGTGAGTGAGCATGCGGCACACCCACGCCGCACCAGAACGAATCGAGGTCTCGACTGAGGCAGAGAAAAGCGTCCGTTGACGGGGGGAGGGGGGTGAGTGCTTGACTTGAGACCGTTTCCTCTCACAGAGCTGTTCTTTGGCTGAAACCCCACAGCTGAAGCGGAGGAGAGGAATAAGGGGACTGGGGGAGGATGCGGGGGGGGGGAGAGGAGGTGGAGAGCAGGCATCTGTGCGGGGCCGAAGCCAAGAGCGTCCATTGTCCGCCGACGAGGGGAAGTCAACATGGACCTGCCAATCAGGGGGCCTCTTATTGGTCCTTGAGTTGCCCAATCAAAGGCCTTTGTTTCCGGGGGAGTTCATGGTTGATTATGTGGGGGGAGACGGCAGACTGTGGGTGCCACAGTGAGCTCTTTGTGCAGGTCGAGGAGGACACTCTTTAACAGTCTATCCCAGCGTGCCCTGCACACACACACACAGGCAGGCGACACGGACAAGTGTCCCGCTAATGAGCTCCCCCACTTGTCTAACTGCGCGGGAATCCCAGCTGATACAAGATAGGAGACTCGCATGCAAATCCCCCCCACCCCCCACACGGCACAAGAGAGCATGGTGGTGATTCGTCGTGGCTTCATGGTGACTCTGGGGTCCAGGCTACAGAGAGCTGCCGCAGAGCCGATTTTGAAAAGACGAAAAAAGTTGACGGTTCAGAGAGTCAGACTGTGCCTGAAAGAGGCCTTACCCCCCCCCCCCCCCCCCCCCGACAGGCTTGGATGCTGCCAGTCGGGCTGGGCTTTGTAGTTTTCCATTCTCCGTCTCCGCGGAAGGGGCCAGTTGGGGTCCCTGAGAAAGTTGCGGTCTCTGAGAGGGGGCGGGGGGGGTGGGGGGTAGGGGGGTTGGCGGGGGCAGAGCACTCATCCCTCCGCCTGACTTCCCGTGTCTGAGGAACGTCGAAATCGCTGATTTGGAGGGTCAAGCTAGACCTTAATGCTATTTCGGACATCCTCTCCCCCTAAAGTCCATGACGCCCCGAGGACATCACGACTTTTGGATCGTGCAGCCTTTTAAGATGGCTGGGTTTCAAATATAGAATGTCCCCATTTTTTCAACACGGAGAGGTGACACGGGGGGGGGGGGAGGAATGTTCCCACGGCTGGGTGGCTTTCTGAGCGTTATCGCAGAGAGATAGAGAGAGAGAGAGAGAGAGAGAGAGAGAGAGAGAGAGAGAGAGAGAGAGAGAGAGAGAGAGAGAGAGAGAGAGACAGAGAGAGAGAGAGTGAGAGAGAGAGAGAGATACTCCTTGACAGAAGGATGAAATAAGCGCGTAAAGCTGGATTTGGAGGAATCTTCATGGCGGTGACTGGCGCTACTAAGCACTTAAACCGGAAAACGAGCCACTGATATAAATAGACTCCAGAGGTTGTCAGTGAAGTATGTTTGTGTGTGTGTGTGTGTGTGTGTGTGCGAGGGCAGCGAAGGAGAGGAGGAGGATGAGGGAGGGATGGGGGGGGTCGGGGGATAGAGGATCAATTTACAGCAAGGAAAACAGCAAAGACAACCATTTGAAGCGTGACATATCGGACTCGGCATCCCCCTCAATTCCCCTCTTCTCGTCCAGCGAAGGGTGTGTGTGTGTGTGTGTGTGTGTGTTTTGCCCTGTAAATAACTATTCCTCACGTCCGCCAGAATGGTATTGCTCCTTTGACACCGACAATTGCTTGCATACAGAAAGGGGAAGGATTGGAAACACGGACCCCGTTTGAGGTACCGCCGTCACAGGAAGGGGAAAACTGTGCCTCTCAGAACATTGTTTGTGTGATCCCCCCGCAGCAAGAAGTGCACAAGGCACCAGCTCAGCACGCGTCCTCCGCAGGCCTCACGTTCAATCCAACAAAAACAGAGACACTGAATTTGGCTGACTGACACAGATGAATGAAGGCAAACCAGCCAGTCAGAGGAGACACTCGGCAGTGAACCTGTGTGTGTGTGTGTGTGTGTGTGTGTGTGTGTGTCTGTTTGTATCTGTGTGTCCTTACCCATCCGTGACTGCATGTTCTGTGTGTGTGTGTGTGTGTGTTTGTGTGTATGTAGCCCCAGGGCAGAGGTGATGGTGTGTGTGTGTAGCCCCAGGGCAGAGGTGCTGGTGTGTATGTGTGTGTGTGTGTGTGTGTAGCGGGGCTGCTACCCACCAGGCTGTCCACCCCTCCCAGGGTGTGGTTGGCGTTGTACATGGAGTAGGTCAACTGGTACACGCCGTCATTGGTCTCGCTGTTGCCATAGAAACCCACTCCCACCGCGGCGCTGTGAAGAGAGAGGATGGGGGGGGGGGGGGGGGCAGATGATGCTGCAAGTTAGCGCTGGATAACCGGAGTGCGACACGCCTAAAGCTGAAGATCCCGCGAATAAAGTCGCACTTCCTGTCACGCTCTGCGACGCGCGCCGTCGTACGGCGTTGTCGCTTCCTCCTTCGTGTGGTGCGTGCCCCGTGGAGTTCACATGGGGCTGACAACAGCAGCTGAGGGGGCCCCCCATACTGTGCTTGGTCAACCTGCTTCCCTTACGCACACACTCGAGACGCTGGTTCACTGAAGAGCACACGATGACATCACAGATGAATCTAGAACATGAGAGAACACACGCACACTTCAAATATTCATGGAAGCCCGCGTGGTTGGGTAGCTGTTCTGTTCCCTGGTCAGATCTCATCAGAACAAGCCTTATAGAAACATAAAACGCTGCACTTTCACTGTCAAATATGCACGCACTTCACACACACACACACCAGGCTGTGTCTTAGCTCTTGCGCTGTGCTGAGATGTATGCTCCAAGGGTCACCCCAGTCGGCTGAGTGTCCGTTTCTTGGTATGTGTGTGTGACCGGTTGTGAAGGAGCGTGCCAGACTTCCTCTCGCTCTCACTCACATACACACACACCCCCCAGCACGCATACCAACATCGCTGCAACCCTCCACCCACCTCAACATACCACACCTCGGGACTGTTTACATCTCCATTGCAATCATTTAGCAGATGCTTCCATCCGAAGCGACGTACACAGATTGTATACAGAAGTGAAGCCCCCCCCCAACGTCATCCCAGGTGTGTTTACGCTGAAGCCAGATGAGGAGCGGAGGAGAATAGAGAGAGAGATTTCCAGGAGGCTTAGGAGGGGAGGTTAGCGTCTGTTCTGATCTCCCTCCCTCCTCCCTCCTCCCTCCTCTCCCCTCTCCCCAGGTCTTCCTCCAGCAGGAAGTATCTGCAAATCCCTGTAAGCAGATGTTTCCTCCACCTCTGTCGTTATTTGAAGTGACGTAAAACGTGGCTGTCCGGTGTGGCAGTGTGGCAGTGTGAGTGTGTTAAGGGAGAAGGCTTGGCTACACGGGGTACCGGAACAGGAGGACCATCATCATAATTAGACAAATGAGCCTCGTTAGAGAGCTAAATCCCTGCAGGGAAACCACCCACACAGCACGTCCAATATGTGTCTGGTGGAGGGAGGGAGAGAGAGAGAGAGAGAGAGAGAGATAGAGAGAGATAGAGAGAGATAGAGAGAGAGATAGAGAGAGAGAGAGAGAGAGAGAGAGAGAGAGCGAGAGAGAGAGAAAGGAAAATGAGAGGAGTTCTTTGAAAGGAACGGAGCACCCTAATTAATTTAAATAGTTGGGAGGGAGAAAGAGAGGCAAGAGTATACATGGTTTCCATTCGATTTGACAAGGTTGTGCATTGCATGTCTCGGGGGGGGGGGGGGGCGCTTTGCCTACGGAAGAGAAGAAAAAACCTAAAACATGCCTAAAACAAATCATAACGTCGAGCCGAGCTACTCCATTCATCGCCCCTGTGTTGAAACAGCGTCTCTGATGATGGAATGCAGACAGAGTCCTCGTAGGGCGTCCAGGAAGAAGCGCTTACTGGATAACAGCAGCTAGGAGACACTCAGGGTGCTTTTGAAGAGCTCCGAAATGGGTTTTCAAAACTGTGATACTAATTAACAATGAAGATGAGGCAGAGGAGAGAGGATGAGAGAGAGAGAGAGAGACAGAGTGAGAGGAAGGGAAAAGGAGAGGGACGGAGAGAGAGGGCGGGGAGAGATAGAGAGATATATTATAGAACTCCAACACAATTAGAGGCAGACATGCATTAAGGGTTTGGGTTGCACCGAGCATGTGCAGAACGCGCTCCCCGACTGTCAAGTCAATAAAGCTCAAATGGGCAAGAGAGGAAGAGAGAGACAAAGAAAGAGGTGGGAAACAGAGAGAGAGAGAGAGAGAAGGGGTGAATCTAAGAAAGAATGGGGGAAGCCCCCTCAGGGCCAAACTCTAGCCCACTGATGAGGTTGTGGTGACGCAGAAAGAGAGCCCAGAGATGGAAGTCACGCCTCGGGAGGTCCAGAGCAGAATGGAGAGATGCAGACTTGCTTTCAACGTGCACATTTGCGCAAATAAATTCCCCGGGGTCTAAAACATTCTGCATACTGAGTTTTCTGACCACTGCCTTCCACTGAACTCCCATCTGTGATACAGGTCTCCATATCAGGCTTCCAAAGGTCTAAAAATGACTTGCAAGCATAATAGGTGTCATTCAGTCTCACCCCCAAATGGTATGTTGGAGCGGTATGTCGTATGCTGCAGAAAATAGCTCAGCGAATACAGTGACCGATCACCATCAAAAAGGTGTGTCAACGTGTCTCACTAGAGAGAGGGGTGTATTCGCTCTGGCCTGCTCAGTGACAACACAGTTGGACTGGTACTGCTGGGATGTCACTGGTGTTTGCAGAAGTGGTGAAGCGTGTGTGTGTATGTTTGGGGGGGGGGAAGCTGGTGCAGTGGTCACAGTCTTAGAGCATCTACTGAGGTGTCGTGTCTTCAAAGCTATGAGGCCACTGTCAAACAGAATGAGAGGGTGCGTGTGTGACACGGTGAGGCCGACAAATACAGAGAGACACACACATGACGTGAGAGATGGAGAGAGAGAGATAACGAGAGAGAGAGAGATAACGAGAGAGAGAGATAACGAGAGAGAGAGAGAGAGAGAGAGAGAGAGAGAGAGAGAGAGAGAGAGAGAGAGAGAAAGAAAGAAAGAGAGAGAGAGAGAGAGCTACGGCTATCAAGACTACCCTCATAAGCTCCTTAAATCTCCTCCAGTCCGAACTGGGCGGCGTAATTGGATTACTACCCACCATTTCAAAAGGCCCCATCTATTTGAAATCTGCGCACTTTTATCATCTCATATGTCACCCGGGCATTTGAGGAGACAGCTATGCGGGCTCCAGACTCCAGACTCTGTCTGAATAACGTTGGGAGAGAGTTTGGAGCGGGGTGGAGTGTGGGGACGGGGCCACAGACAAACCCCCCCAGACAGGAGACAGCATCACCACATCATCCTTCCATCACAACACCTGGCCCGATGGCAGATCTCGTTTCATTTAGCCTCGCTCGGGGATTCAGCGAAGGAACGGCGAAGAGCGACAAAACGTCCGACAAGCGCCCAAAACAACGTTGCGGAGGGGTCGGCGCGAGATGACAACATGTCCGCCTCGACCTCCTTGGCGACAAAAGACATGCATCAAACTGGCAGGTTGAACTGAGACTGGCCTCTTAAGGTGCCACTACGCCTCGATCAAGGCAGAGGGAAAGACAGACGGGCTAGTTCATTGTTGCCCACTCGTGTGAACCTTGCGAAACGAATTGGGACTCCATGAATCGATAGGGAGGCAGCAGTGAGGACTGGCGAGTCACTGTCTGTTTCGAGACACATCTTTCGATGATTCAGCACAGCTCGAGACGTGCTTTGTCATGTTTGACGACGACTTTGCAAGTCTATGGGGCAGATACGAAGCAAATGTGGAAGGAGTTGGGATTTCCTACGTGCTTATGACAATCACAAGCAGTAGATATGCTCTTTCCTCCTCATCTTTTCATATATCCCGTCTTATCATTCATTCATGTATCTGTGTTCCCCCTGTAACTTATATTGTGTTCTGATGATGGTCGAGGGTCTATGATGTGCAGTACTATATTATATACGACCTGATTGGATAACGATCCAAACCTGCTGGCTTTGTGTTTTCAAATGTTTTCCTTTCTACTATAAACACGGCCCTCTGACTTTCATGCCTCAGAGAGACTTAGCTAGTACCGCTGTGCATCTGAACAGGTCTTTCTTACGCGGAGGTGTTTCTTAAACTCTCTCTGGAACCCGCTGGCTGTCTAAGCCTTATAAACCCAGGATCTGAACTGACAGTCTCACAGTCCTAGCGGAGACGTTCACAACTTGCTTCCAATGCGGCCAAACGCTAATTTTTAAGGGTTTGAAAGAGTTCATCCGGGTTTTGAAAATGTGGTCTGTTTCAGCTATGAACTGAAAAGTGTAACAGAGGTCCTGTTTCCTTAACAGTGGTCACGGCGATGCACTTAACCCTACAATGAGCCTTGTCTGTTCAACAGAAGGTCTCGGTGGTGGGGGGGGGCTGGGTGACTCCATCACGAGGAGAAGGAGGCCAAAGAGATGAGTGTCACGAGACAGAAGAAGGGCTCTTTATACCTCAGTCCTCCGACAGATTCAATCAGCCACCCGTCTGGTGAGGGAGAGAGAGGGCGGGGCGGGGCGGGGGGAAGCACGGCCCCCGGGAGAAAGGCCGCATCCGCACCCGCCGCCGTCACACCATTGGGTCTCCCTCGGGTGCCGCTGCTGAAACGGTGCTGATTGCGGTGCCTTCTGTCCTTGATTCGAGTGTGGGGGGGGGGGGGAGGCAGGGAGGCAGGGAGAGACGGAGAGACAGGGAGACGGGGAGAAACAGAACTGCACAGGGGGGCAGAGGGAACTACGGCGCGAGCAGGGGACGAGCTCTCTCACCAGCTGATGAGGCCGGCCGCCACGGCGGACCAGGTGACGCAGCAGGAGGCCGGCCTCTTGCTCTCCTCCTCCTCCTCCTCCTTGCGGCAGCAGCACAGGCAGCTCAGGTACACGGCCAGGCAGAGCAGGTTGAGACCCAGACCAGCGGCAGCCACACAGCCCAGGAAGATGAGAGACTGCAGGGAGAGAGAGGGAGGGAGAGGGAGGGAGAGGGAGGGAGAGAGAGGGGGAGAGAGACAGAGGGAGAGGGAGGGAGAGAGAGGGGGAGAGAGACAGAGGGAGAGGGAGGGAGAGAGAGGGGGAGAGAGACAGAGGGAGAGGGAGGGAGAGAGAGGGGGAGAGAGACAGAGGGAGAGGGAGGGAGAGAGAGGGGGAGAGAGACAGAGGGAGAGGGAGGGAGAGAGTGTGAAGACATCGTATTTGATTGCATCCAAAACCCGATGGAGGGCACAGACATAGATATCGCGTTACGTGGCTGGGTATGGTGTCGTGTACATGCACTTCCTGGACATTTCAGCTGGCCAAGACCACTTGAGTGTCTCGTCTCTCACTAGTGCCTTTACTCCCTACCAGACTGAGGAGGAGAAAGGAGGGGTGAGGAAGAAGCGGTTAGGGTTAACTAAGGGGGGGAAGTAGGGATAGAGAGAGGAGAGCAAGATTTGAAGGACAGAATCAGGGGAGAGGAGAGGTGAACTCTGTCTTTCATCAGCTCCAGCTGGGGAACAGGTGCTCCCTTAACTCCCTCTCTCGGCCCTCCTCCGCCCCTCCCTTTCTCACTCCACCCCTCCTCCTCTCACTCCGCCCCCCCTCCTCTCACTCCGCCCCTCCCTCTCTCATTCCACCCCTCCTCCTCTCACTCAGCCCCTCCTCCTCTCACTCCGCCCCCCCTCCTCTCACTCCGCCCCTCCTCCTCTCACTCCGCCCCTCCCTCTCTCATTCCACCCCTCCTTCTGTCACTCCGCCCCTCCTCCTCTCACTCCGCCCCCCCTCCTCTCACTCCACCCCTCCTCCTCTCACTCAGCCCTTCCTCCTCTCACATCTCTCACTCCACTCCTCCACCTCTCACCACCCCTCCCTCTCTCACTCCACCCGCTCCTATCTCTCACTCCACCCCTCCTTCTCTCACTCCGCCCCTCCTTCTCTCTCTTTCACTGTCAAAGGTGGAAGTGCCGAGACAGAAAAACCAGGCTGCGTCTCACAGACTGAGCAAATACTGAGCTTCTTTCAACACACAGGATGGAGTCGTGCAAGACTCCCCCTCTCCTCCATCCTCCCCCTCCCCTCCCTTGTGCCGTCTCTCCCGCAGCCATCTGGCTCCAATTTGGGATGTCATCTGTCCTGTAAGACCGCAGGGGGGAATCTAAGCAGGGCAAAACGCAGAGCCTCAGCGCGATAAATCGCCCCGAAAAACGTCCAGGTAAGGCGCTAACGCCACGCGGCGTCGCCCTGACCGACGTCAAGATGCTTTGCTTCGACCGCCACGAAAGGAGAGAGGAGTCGTGAGAAGGAAACCCCCGGAGCAGTCCGTCACAACAACAGGCTTCCCTTGTTCGTATTATTGTGTGCGGTGTGGGCTATTAAACCGGGGCTGGTTATCTTAATTCCTCACGCATTTTTGCACTGTTACGACTCTCACCCCCCCCCCCCCCCTCCCCTCTGCCCTGACCCCCCTTCACACCATCCCTCCACGGCACACTATCCATCTGTTGTGGAGCGACGGCTCATGTCCTATTTCACGGCTACATGCCTCCCCTGTGGTGGAGTAAAAGAGGGCCCCGGCTGCTGAAATCAATATCCTGATAAACACCCGGAGGAGAAAAGCAGGCCCCGGGTCAAAGCAGGCCCACGATGATGACCTCACCAAACCCCAAACCCCTTCGTTAGGGAGAGAGCCTTCAGCCCAGAGACGACGGGGATGTCAATTGGTGTCTGTGTGTGCGCGTGCGTGTGTGTGCTTCCAAACAGACAACGGACTCTGTCTGTGACAGCCAGAGGTGCAGGGTTGGTCGTCCTGGGCTGTGGAGGGGGGCGGGGGGGGGAGCTGGGACACGAGGGAGCAGGAAGGCTCTACAGTGTAATTGAGGTTAACATGTGAACCAAGATGGGGGGGGGGGGGGGCAGCTGAATGGGACAGGCCAAGGAAGGTGGGGGGATGGGTGGGATACATCGCCCAGATGGAGAAACCAGGGGTGGGGTGGGGCCTAATCCTCCTCTGCTCCGAACACACACACACACACACCCCTTCGCCTGCCATGGCAACTGGCAAAGTTTGCATTGGAGGACGACTGAAAGAGGGAATTATCCCAGCCCGACAGCATGTGACAGGGCAGCCAGAATGACCATGCTGCAGTCTTGTGACTGCTCCAGCACTGGGGACAGAGAGGTAGAAGGGAAGGAGTTGGAGGACAAAGAATAGAGAGAGGGGGGGGGGGGGGGATGGAGAGTAAATGCATGAGACAGAGCTGGAAGCCATAAAATGAATAAACTAACATTACCTTGTTGGTTCAGTGTCTGCTCTGAAAGCACTCAGGGCTTGAAGAACAGCAACTCCTACTCCTCTGTCTGTCTATCTCTCTCTCTCTCTCTTCATATTTCTCTCACTCTCCTTCCCTCTACCATCTCTCTCTTACGTACCAGTGTGTGTGTGCAAAAGTAATGGCCATGAATTATGGAGCACCTGTATCCAGAGTGAAGTCGTCGTGCCCGGGGACGCGCCCACGCTCCCACACCCTCACCAACCACGACTCAACATCTCAGCGCCATTAGGACTGTCGTTCATCGCTCATTTCGAGCGCTCGACCGCCATCTGTGAGCACGCGGTCGACCCGGCGACGAAACCTCCGCTCATTGACACACGGTCGGGATGTCGCAAACGGCTGGTTTTCCGTCAGCGGATGACCTTTCCCTTGCCGCCGCCGTACATTGAGCTGCGTGGATCGTTTAGAGTCGGCTTTGCATTTCAGCTGAAGGGAGGCAGCTTTTCACAGCGCTGGCCCACTTTCCCTCGCCAAGCAGTCGACACCCTCCTACCTTCAATCCCCCAGCCACTCCCTCTCTCCCTCCCTCCCTCCCTCCCTCTCTCCCTCCCTCCCTCCCTCCCTCCCTCCCTCCCTCTCCGTCCTGCTTGCCTCGTCTCTGGCTACCTCTCTCTTTCTTTGTTGGGAAGGGGGAGGGGGGGATGGGGTGAGCAGGATGCCAAATTGGCGGAGGAGAAGGAGGATGAGAGGAGGATGGGAAGGCGCAGCTCAGCAGAAATGAAGTCCCGAGAGAGCGAGAGCGAGAAAGAGAGCGGGAGCAAGAGAGATGGAGAGACTGCGTAGTGGTGAGTAGTGAAAAAAAAACACAGGGGTGGGGGACGAGTTAGAGAGGAAAGGATAGGGGAAGGAAAGGCCAAGTGTGTGTGTGTCTGTGTGACTGTGTAGTGTGACTGTGTGACTGTGTGACTGTGTGACTGTGTGACTGTGTGACTGTGTGTGTGTGTGTGTGTGTGACTGTGTGACTGTGTGACTGTGTGACTGTGACTGTGTGACTGTGTGTGTGTGTGTGACTGTGTGACTGTGTGACTGTGTGACTGTGTGACTGTGTGACTGTGTGTGTGTGTGTGACTGTGTGACTGTGTGACTGTGTGTGTGTGTGTGACTGTGACTGTGTGTGTGTGTGACTATGTGACTGTGTGACTGATGAGGGGGATGCAAGAGAAGGGTGTGTTGGGAACGTGAACAGAGCTACCATCATGTGCGTGATGGTCGAAAGACAAAGCCATGGAGTCTGTTCTGGGCCGACTCTCTCTCTCTCTCCCTCTCTTCCCAAGAACAGGGTAGACAGAGTGCCGTGTTTGACTCCAGGAACAAGCTGGAATCTCTGCTGAGCACAGCAGACATCCACCAAAGGAGTTTTGGTTGCTTCGACGTGCGCTACACTTCTGTTGACGCTGACAACAACAACAAATAGTGCCAAAACGTGACGGTGTGGTCGAACCTTTTGAAAGGTTATGAAGGCAACACACAGGAGTGTTTGGCTGTAGTGATGAAGAGTAGAGACCCGACTATCAGCCATCTCTAAGCTGAGTGAGTAGACTTTTCAGAGGAGCGTGGCTAATGCCTTGGCTAGCCCTCACTGAGGAAAGCCTTTCAGCTGTCTGTCACACACCTTCATCAATAGTCAAACAGCAGGAGAACAAACACACACACACACACACCTCTAGTACACCCACACACACATCCCCCGCTACACGCACACATTCACACCAACTTACCACACTGGCCTCAAAGGAGCTTTGGGACAAAGGGGGCATATAGCCTGAAGATGGAGCCTTCCAGAAGGCCCTGAGGGAGTCATTCCCAAATCCCCCGCTCCCTGAGCAGCCCTTAGAGCTAATGGCAAACGCACACTGGAAGGTGAAAACACACATTTGACAGTGCCATAGGCAATCACCCTCCACCTCCGACAACCAGGAAGTCAAGCAGAGTCTCCGCCATATTTTAGTGCTATACAAATCTTTCACCTAAACAACACGGTCGAATTTGACGTTGCTAGCTCATGGAAGACTGTCCTCATTACAAAAACTGTACGGGCACTATATGTTCAGTGCCATCACTAATGCAACGCAACGCAAAAGAAGTCCATGTACATTAGCTGAGCAGCTATAAATCATGCAAGCGTAAGCATGGAGAGGAGCTAGCTTGCCGGCTAAATGTGGGCTAAGCACTTCTGGAGTCCAGTCCCCCGTGTCTCAGTGGTGGGCTGGGGATAGTGGTGGTGGTGTTGGGCTGGAGCAGGTGGTGTTAGGATGGGGCAGGTGGTGGTGTTGGGCTGGAGCAGGTGGTGGTGTTGGGCTGGAGGAGATGGTGGTGTTGGGCTGGAGCAGGTGGTGGTAGTGGGCTGGAGCAGGTGGTGGTGTTGGGCTGGAGGAGATGGTGGTGTTGGGCTGGAGCAGGTGGTGGTAGTGGGCTGGAGCAGGTGGTGTTGGGATGGGGCAGGTGGTGGTGTTGGGCTGGAGCAGGTGGTGGTGTTGGGCTGGAGCAGGTGGTGTTGGGATGGGGCAGGTGCTGTGTAGCTTGTCTCAAGGGTGCTTGCTGCTGAACCAGAACAAGAGCTCTGGTGACTGAGGTTAGACATCAGTGGTTCAGGGTGACTGATGCACAACCTGGCTGAAAAGCAAACCATACAAATCCTGCTGGTGGACTGCTATGGTGTCTGTTTATAACGGACACTACAGAACTGTCCTGAGATCATTACAGCAACAGCATGAATATTTAACCCACAAAGGCGAGTAAATACAGCTTTAAAAGTCGAAAGCGCATCAGCAAGAAGCAACTCCCCCCCCCCCACCCCCCTTCTTAAATACCAATGGAGCGGTCCACCTCCATGTCTTCCTTTCAGTTTTAGCCTGTTCCACTCTGATGGCGGGGGATGCCCTGGGGCGTTGTTTCCAGCTGAGTGCACTCGGCTTGGCATGCCCACGCTCACAGCTGGGACACAATTAAGTCCCCGAAGAGCGGCCCCATGGGTAATGGATGAGGCCGGAGGAGGAAGGAGAGGGGGATTCTGGGGCCGACGCAGCCGTGTTCTCTCCACTGGTGCTGAAGGCCTCCTCTCACGCTCGCCTGGCCGGCGTTCATCCACACTTACCTCCAACAAGCAGGCCGTCTCAGAGTGTGTGTGTGTGTGTGTGTGAGAGAAAGAATGAGTGAGTGACTTGGAGAAAGAAAAAGACAACTCGTCGCGTCGGTTGTCTGAAAGAGTTCACAGTACTATTGGAAACCCGGACAACCGTCATAAAACTCCGTTTGACCTCTCGTCGCCCGGGTAAAGCGTGTCTCCTGTGCTTCAAGTTTGTGATTTACCCATTTCCTGAAACCCTCTCTCGGAACCTAAACCATAACCCTGCACCCCCGAGGGGGTGGGGAGGGGGTCATGAGGGTGAGTCACGCCCCCCACAACAAAGGGTCCCATCCCCCACTTGTGTTCCACACCACGCTGAAACAGGCCTAGATGGTCGTAGCGCCCGAGGGCTACTGGGCCGCATGAATACACTTGTCCTTCCACTTCCTGCTGGTGACTTGGTAAACAACGCACTCGGGTCCCCCCGGGATGCCAAAGCCTCGATACATTGGAGACGACCCCATGAAAATGATGTGCCGTTCACTGACCGCGTGCGCCGTGAGTGGAAAGCGTGGCTTATAGCAGGCACGCTCGTTTTGCGCGTTCCGATTTGGGAGACCTTTCGGGGGCGCACAGCAATAACGAGCCTGTGCGGAGGTGAGGTCAAAAGTTTCAAAAGTTTCAAACGCAATTTAAATCACAAGCGCCACGTCATGTATCAACATAACCGAATCAAAGCTAACCGCTAAACCACCGATATTCCATCACCAAGGATTCCGTGTCCCTGGAGTCGTGTGAACTGCCTCCTCCCCTCACATCAGCACAGAGCCGGCCTATGCAGGGGGCCTCCGAGAGAGAGAGAGAGAGAGAGAGAGAGAGAGAGAGAGAGAGAGAGAGAGAGAGAGAGAGAGAGAGAGAGAGAGAGAGAGAGGGGCCAATCAGGTGATGCTAATCTCTGACTACAAGCAGCATGGAGACAGATTGGGGTTAATGACCTTCTGTTAGGCCTGGCCCCCTCACAGCAGTGTGCGTGCGTGCGCGTCTTCTGATCTGCAGGCATAAGATGACGACGACATGGAAAAGACAACCAGCACTGGAGCTAAGTAGACTAGGGTGAATCACTGTTACGAGAATGAGGTTATACACACACACAGACACACACACACTGGTGAGTGTGTGTGTTGTGGGAGTGCGCGGAGGGAAGTAGGAGAGAGAGAGAGGGAGAGAGAGAGAGAGAGAGAGAGAGAGAGAGAGAGAGAGAGAGAGAGAGAGAGAGAGAGAGAGAGAGAGAGAGAGAGAGAGAGAGAGAGTCCACGGAACTAGATAATGAGATTCATCCGCTGATTCGTGGAAGAAGGCAATAAATACCGATCCAGTGAAGGTGCAGGGTTAACAGTAAACCATGCTTTCACACGTGTTACACCTGTTATCATAACCACAGGAGCTATTTCAGAGCTCTTTCAGAGCTGTTCCAGGCGAGGTTTGCAAGCTGTACCAAACAGTACCAGAAGCAGCTGCTGACAACGACACGCTGGGAAGACTAAAACATGGATCCCCACCCAACCAACAATGAAACTGGGATTTTTTCTGTGTCCAAATCTGTATTTAGTCAAACGAGCGAGATCATAACCACAACAAACACATAACCCATGCTGGAGGGATCTATGGTCGAGTCTGAGTAAGACCAGGAAGTAGGGCCCCTTGTTCCAGTTGGGGATGAAAGACACCACACTTCAGAAGAGTTGTAGTCACATTTCTGAATTTGGTCTATAAAACACAAATTCAACAAACAGCTCATCAAGACAAGCTTGACTCAATAGACAACTCTGCAGTAACGGCTATGCACAATCCTTCCTAAACATTCTGGATTTACATGTTCAGTTTCATGTCAGGTTTGTTCGTAATGAAGAAGAAAGCAGACGAGATGACTTGAATATTATAGATGATTTCCTCATTGGCGACAGGAAATCCCCACATGACTCCTCCTCATAACTCTCGTGTCCAGGCATCCTCCTGCACATCACACATCCTGTTTTTTTTTTTTTTTTAAGGCATGAGCAAGGGAGAGAAAGAGAGACATGTAGGAAGATGAGCTGACAAATGGTGAAGGTGGGGGTGGGAGACAGAGAGAAAGACAAGAGAATAGACGGAGGTCTGGAGGAGATTGTTTGGGGGCACTGAGGCGGAACATTGTTCCCAAGGAGCCTCTGTAGGCACAGCCACCGAAGCATGAAGATTAGACGTGTGTGTGTGTGTGTCTGTGTGTGTGTCTGTGTGTGTGTGTGTGTGTCTGTGTGTGTGTGGGGGGGGGGTTAACTGAATGCTCTGTTTATTCGTCCCATATCACTCCATGTCACGCTAATAGTACAGGAGAGTGCTCTTCCAGGGCTTTCTATGGAAACGTGTCCGCGTGGTCCAACTGGGACGACAGTTGCAGACATCTATTGTCCGCCGCTGTTGTTTCGGCTTTCCATCGGTTGTCGTCTCTCTGCACCTAGGGTGGGCCACAGCAAACCTAGTCACCCGCAACCACACAGGTGTGTTAGTGGACACTCTGAACCTGTGACTCATCCATTGAATCACGGACAAAAGCCCTAAACTTCTAGTGCGTGTACGTTCTGGTAATGATGACTATTCTTGAGACGACCAGGGGCGTCGGAGATGTTCTGACACTCTGACAGGATGTGACATCAGAGGCACCAGTGGACAGGAAGGAAGTCTCGGGTTGGCTCTCAGTGTGAGGCCATGTTTCACACCTCTGCATCCACAGCTGTCCTCTGGTCTAGCGCTGTTTATCTCAACCCAGCATGACACAGGAGGACTTCAGAACAGAGACAGAACCATGCCGCAACTGACACATTGGCTACACTACTTCGAACTAAATATCCAGATAAACATAACCATAAGCAACAAATAGTTGTCGAATTTAAATGATAATTGACTGCATGTTTGTTGCGAAAACTGTGCTGGAAGACAGCCATGGCCAAACAGGAGGGTGACTGGGTTTCTGTTTACCTCTGTGGTGAGGGTTTTGAACCCAGTAGAATCCATAATACAAACACACCAACTCTCATAAACAGCGATGGGTAACATAACAGGATGTGGATGAATCATATGGAGCGAAACCTTTTGACCCGTTCTGTTTTGCAGCGTGCTCTACAGTTGACCCTTTTGCTAAAACACACAAATGTGATACGAAGAGAAATTAGGTCCCTGGCCTATTTTTGAAAGAGTCTTCTAGGTTTTTTGTTGTTTTTGCCCTCCTTCTCCTTGCATCCCAGTATAGCCCATGCCTATACAGAGAGAGAGAGAAAAACAGACAGAGAGATAGACAGAGACGGAGAGAGAGAGATAGAGAAAGAGACAGAGAGAGAGCAGAACACATCTACAGCTTGCCGGGGCAAAAGTGACTAACACACGAGTATGACAAACACAGAGACAAGTACACTGTAATCTAATGGCATGACTGAAGGCATAGAATACAGGTTTTCTGACAGCAATGAAACAGTCTCCTCACATATGACAGCAGACCACTCTTCTGTCAATTCTGCAATTCATTAATCTCAATTCTCCGGTCAGGCAACCGAAGTGACTGGCATTCCATTTAATGACGCCCACAGCAAAGTCCAATAGTGAGAACAAGAGGCCAATAGGCTAGGCATGTTTGGGACTACAGCCAACCCCTGCTATAGCAAGCACACACACATACACACACTACTCAGATGAAGTTGGAGGGACAGAGCCACACTAAGATCACGACCCCAGCATTCCATTCCATTCTATGGGGCAAGACCAGAGGAGGAATTCCCAAACCCTGGCTAGGCCAAAATAGGCCAATTACAATGGAACTCTTCCACGCTGTCTAAGCCAGGCATGGGAACCCGCTCAATAGCCTCCAAACTGCCTCACTGCCCAGAGATCGATGGAAACAATTTGGCTGAGAAAGAAAGAAAAAAAAGGACAGGATAATAAAGCATTCTTACAGTAACAGCAGAGCTAAACGTTTTCCCTTAATTGGAATTATTCAAAACAATTATTTATCAAGCGATTGTTCCAGACAAAGAACTTCTCTGACGCATGACATTCACCGATGGGCCGTAACTTCTTCAGGCTGTGCAGACTGCTCTGAATCACCCTACTGAAGTCAGCGTCACTGTTGTATTCTACTGCAGCGGTCTTTAACCCTGTTCCTCAGGGCCCACTGTCCTGAAATAATTGAGATGTTTCTCTGCTCCGACGCACCTAATTCAAACAAAAGGTCGTTCCCAGGCTACACCAGAGCTCGATGACGACCATTCATTTGAATCGGGTGTGAGACCCAAGGCGTGAGATTTGTCCTGTCTGTTTTAGAAAGAAAGAAAACACACAGGACGGTTGGCCTTAAGGACCAGGGGTTGAAGACCACTGCTCTGTGATACTGCCAAAAGGGACAATGTAGCTGCAACAGATTGGGGCTGACAAGCCGGCTCACTGTCACTTCACAACTGAGCTAAACAGTGTTTCTGATGACAGGGTATATTTAGACCTGTGATTGGTGGAGCTGTGCCATGGCAGCCAATCCAGGATGTTTGAATCTGTAACATTCAGCACATAAGGGTTGATTAGGCTTAGTTTAGGGGCCAGAATGGCTGGAGGCTAACCCAGGGTATATATATAAAGAGGATGAGCACCTCTGCGGAATGAGCGTGGATACCCACAGACCCGTCGCTCCTCTGACGTCTGGCCTGGTTACGCGGTGGTGTACCTAGCATGGCAGACAGAGCTTTGCGGATGGAGGAGGTGGTGTGGAGGACGGGGGTCAAGAGGTGTGGATTGCTTGTGTCACGACTCAGAAATGGCCGAGTGTTGAGGAGGTAGCGATGAGAGGGGGTGAGGGGTGAGAGGTGGGGCAGGTTGCTGTGACCCAGGGGGGTGCTGGTGCCTCTGTGAGATTCTCCAGGTCTCCCACAGAGCATCCTCTCCTTCCATGCTCTCATACTCTACTCAGCCCTGACTCTCTCTCTCTCTCTATCTATCTCTCTCTGTTCGCTTCCCTCTTTCTTTCCTGCAGCCGTCAGATCTAATGGAAGCAGACAGCAACAGAAACCAGCACCCTGTCTCTCCTTCTTTCTCCCTCTCCCTTCTTTTCTCTCTCCTGTGTCTCTCTGTCTGTCTCTGGCTCTGTCTCTCTCTCTGTGTCTCTCTCCTGTGTCTCTCTGTCTGTCTCTGGCTCTGTCTCTCTCTCTCTCTGTGTCTCTCTCTCTCTGTCTCTCTCTCTCTGTCTCTCTCTGTGTCTCTCTCTGTGTCTCTCTCTCTCACACACACACACTCACAGTCTTTCTCACACTCACTCTCTCTCTCTGTCTCTCTCTCGCGTAAAGGGCTGTGCTTTCCCAGTGTGGATACAGACCGAGGACAGGTGATGGAGGGGGTGGGGGAGTTTGAGGGAAGGGGTTCTCCGACAGCCCAAATCAGAAAAGGTAGAAACAAATAAACCAGGGCGTTAACAGTGGATTCTAAACCGCAAAAGGACACACACGCAGTGCATCTTGGGTTCTCTGCACTGAGAGCTCCTTATGTCCCCGTTATCAGATATCTGTTTGGAGCACAGAACTCACAGAAACGCTTAAATATGTAACAGTTCTACTGAATAGCGAGATTCAAAAGCGTTCAAAGGCAGCACAGCGTATAGGAACACAACAGTCAGTGACACCCTGCAAACAGCTTCAAAGCTGGAGAAAACGACACATCATGTCACCTCCTCTAGAGACAGCTGGGATCCCTGTACACCCCTGCTTCCCTCGTCTCACATTCTCTTTATATACGTGAGCGAGAGAGACATAGACAGAGAGAGAGAGAGAGAGAGAGAGAGAGAGAGAGAGAGAGAGAGAGAGAGAGAGAGAGAGAGAAAGAGAGAGAGAGAGAGAGAGAGAGAGAGAGAGAGAGAGAGAGAGAGAGAGAGAGAGAGAGAGAGAAAGCGAGAGAGAGAAGTTGGGAACAGCAACACATCACATTCCCATCTCAAGAAAAAAAGAAAAAAAAAAAGGAACAGCTAATTGAATCCAGCAGACTGGGAGGGTGTCTCCAGTTGTGTAGTAGTGACTGAAGAAGTGGACACATCTGCTGAAGTTTCATTTGTAGGTGGTTAACAAGCCGGTAGGTCTGTGTGTGTACCCGTGTGTACATTACTGGGGTTCAGTTGTCCTCTCTCACAGCTTAGGTCTGGACTGTATTCAGGACTGTCCTGGCAACACAGGGGTCAACAGGGGCAATACTGGACAGTTATCCCACTGCACGTCCTATCTTAAGTCCCTCCCTTTTGATCACAATCACAGCTGATGACTCCAAACCCTGCAGACCCCAGCATGCTAAGCTGCTTTGGGTATTGTGTTTTGATAGGATTACAACACGTGTAGAACATACTTTGTGACTGACATGTACAGTAATTTACTTGTTAATGTAGATCAAGGCCGGAATCAAGTTCATAGGAATCTTTCATTCAACAATAAGGGGGGTGTGGTATGGCTCTGTAGCCGATTTGATCGAAACTTATCAAGAATACGTTCACTGACTAGAATACATGCATTTGAACACTTCTATGTTTAACGTATACCCACATTCTTTTGATAAACGTAAATAGAAAAGAGGCACAATTTGTTCGTTTTTTGTACATTAGCTTACATAACAATACAATCATAGAACACCTGAGACTTGTATGGGCTACAGTAGTGACCCGTGTTATATTAGACCCCTGTTCCAGAGTTACCCCTCCAGTAGCCTAACCCCGTTCTGCTCACTCACCTGCTGGTAATTCTCATCTTCTGGGTTAAAGTTGTTGTCAACAGGCTGGAATCTTAAATTGATGTGTGGGAAATTATGTAGCCAGTAAGTCCACCAAGGTGCGATGTAGTCTACCCGTGCGGAAGACATCACTATAAACTTCGCGTATCCAATATTGAGGTGCGTTTCTTTATGGTGAGTGGTCAGCCACGGTCCGCCGTAGAAGTCCTAGTCCCGTATCATGCCAAACAAAGCATTGAAAAACGCATGCTACTGTGTAAAAAAAAGATTGCACCTGAGACTGAAGATGTAGCGAGTTTGTCAAATTATAATGTTGTGCATCCCAATATTTGTAATAATTGGGATAAATAACAAACCGATCCCATTTCCCGTCAATCTGTCTTCGCCCTACAACCTATCCACCGCTGCTGTTTGGTCTACTTGCTCACAGTGAAACGCAAAATGTGTATCCCCACAACGGTAGCTTCACGGGAACGCGCCTCCCATTGTGGGGCTAGAGACTTCAATGATACAGTACGGGAAGACGCTGGATATCCAACGGCAGTCAATAGCCTAAAATAAAGTAAATTATACTCGTTTCCTAGGCTTCAAGAAGTTATTATTTATTAAGTATTTATAAAGAATTGACATTTCCTTAAGTTAAAAGAATTAGCCAGTTCAGGAGAGATGACGATTCAAGACTGCCATCTAGTGTGAATAATAACATTAAGCCTTTTCAGTCCGTTTACAAGTACAGGTCCAAATTACCAGGACATTTTCAATTATTAACTTAACTAAAATTTCATTTGCATAAAGAGGTTGGTAAAAATTTAAGAAGGATGTCACAAGGATTCAGCTGATAAATACCATGCCAACCATCAGCAATTTGGTTTGAATAGTTTGACAACGATTAAGGGTCCACATTCAGGGCTAACAAATGTGTGATCTTTAGATGAGCCTTCAACCCTGTTCCTCAAAACAGTGTCCCCCATGATGGAGATTCCCCTGCTCCATCACACCAGACATGCCGTCTTATCACAATAAGGTTGTGGGTTACATGAGTTTCCTCTGATAACCCCAATATATACGCAGAACAGATCCTTCACCTCCCATGTCCCTGGCCAAGACATGGGTGAGGACTTTGCCCTCAGGTACCGTGATCACTGCTCCTGACTAGCCGTGGAAGGCCAGGATGGCAACACGCTGACACTTGGCTGACACCCTTGTGTTCCCACTCCCTTTGTGTGTGTGTGTGTCACTGCATGATTAACATTCATTCTAAATCTGCTCAGTATCATTAATGCACAAACTTCCATGTACCAAAACTAGGCCATTCATTTTTCTGCAAAACTGAGCATTAGGACTGTGGGTTATTTTACTAACATGGGATCTGCATTTCCGGCTGATTATTTTGCCTGGTTGAAAGAGTAGAACCCCTTTAAGCAAGGAGTACAATACTATTGGATACCCAGGGAGAATCACACCTGCAGCATAGATTCTCAACCTACGGAACTACTTGAAAACAGTAGGAAACATGGTGCTGTGTTAAATAGCATTTACTGTTTTGCACACACTGGGGCAACATAACAGGCATGACAAAGATAACAAGTTTTCCAATTTTTATTACAATTTTCTGTACACAGCGATGGGCTTACTTCAGCTCCTTCACAGCCAGACCTTAAAAAGGAGAAAAAATGACACTGGATTAAACCAAAAACACATACATCCTCCCATCAGCAGGCAAGTCATGACTGCACAGCCCCTGAAACGGGTCTCCTCAACTTCAGAGCCGCTGTCACAGCGGAGCTGACTCCCGCTGTCACAGCGGAGCTGACTCCCGCTGTCACAGCGGAGCTGACTCCCGCTGTCACAGCGGAGCTGACTCCCGCTGTCACAGCGGAGCTGACTCCCGCTGTCACAGCGGAGCTGACTCCCGCTGTCACAGCGGAGCTGACTCCCGCTGTCACAGCGGAGCTGACTCCCGCTGTCACAGCGGAGCTGACTCCCGCTGTCACAGCGGAGCTGACTCCCGCTGTCACAGCGGAGCTGACTCCCGCTGTCACAGCGGAGCTGACTCCCGCTGTCACAGCGGAGCTGACTCCCGCTGTCACAGCGGAGCTGACTCCCGCTGTCACAGCGGAGCTGACTCCCGCTGTCACAGCGGAGCTGACTCCCGCTGTCACAGCGGAGCTGACTCCCGCTGTCACAGCGGAGCTGACTCCCGCTGTCACAGCGGAGCTGACTCCCGCTGTCACAGCGGAGCTGACTCCCGCTGTCACAGCGGAGCTGACTCCCGCTGTCACAGCGGAGCTGACTCCCGCTGTCACAGCGGAGCTGACTCCCGCTGTCACAGCGGAGCTGACTCCCGCTGTCACAGCGGAGCTGACTCCCGCTGTCACAGCGGAGCTGACTCCCGCTGTCACAGCGGAGCTGACTCCCGCTGTCACTGACTCCCGCTGTCATGTGACCATTTAGTCATGGTCAAAGTGTGTTAGTGGACCGGTGGAACTTCAATTTCGGAAGTGTTCGAAACGAAGCACTTGGTCCATCCTTGATCTAGCAAGTTTGAAATTTCATCGCTGGCACGGGACAGCCTGAGATGTTTGGACAACTTGCAAATGTGGTGACACTACGTTTATTAGCATGTCTACACCTATCCCACATACAATCCAAGTTTCCATTTTTAAACCCAGTTTATTACAGGGATGAGTGGCTGACTTTTAAAATGATCAGACATCAGGCACTTAGACTCCAGGCTGAAATGAATTTAAGTAATAATATGTAGACTATCTACATCGCATGTGTCAAGAGTAGAAGGGCTTGTTAAAATGCCGTGCTAGTTGCTATTCACTAGCCGGGAAATCATCCTGACATCAAGCTTCCATGATGTACCACTTCAGATTGGCTAGGCTAGATTAATGACAGAGGCATTAGAAAGGCTCACTATCACAAGCAGGCCCCATTAATTTAACATTGGTCCAAATCCTGTCTTCAGTCAAAAGCTCAAAGTAATTTACTGTATTGGTCCAAGGGGACAACATTTTTTAATTGGAATCCCAATTGTCTCCTGGGGTTTCTATTGGACAGCATGTGGTTGAGTTGGCTGTTTCCTGGTTCTCACTAACCTGGTGGCAGGGACTGTTTGAGCTTCTCTGCCTTCTCCTTGTCGGTGATGACCAGGGTGTACAGGTACCTGCTGCAGCGCACCTTGAATTTGACATTGTCCTTGTTCTTCTTGATCTTCACGGCTACAAGGGACAGACAATGTGGTGTCAAGTACTTGATAATGGACATTGGGTGTGTGTGAAGGGGGAGTTCAACTCTGGGATTTGACTGACATGCCCACACTGCCCATTAGAAAATCGGCAAGTATGAAACTTACACTTGGCATCCTTCCTCCTGGCCGTCAGCAGGAAATCTTTGATTTCTTCAATTTTTCGCGGCTGTAGAAAAATATAACCAGTAAGAAACCCGTTCAGCAATTGCCATTGATTAGGATGCAATAACTGATTGAGTTTAAAATAAATGCGGTCGGAATTGTTATTGGACCGGTGGAACTGAAGATTCTGGAGTCGAAACTCAGCACTTAGTCCATTCTTGATCTAGCAAGCTTTAAAGTCATCACTAGCACAGAACAGCTTGAGATGTTTGCATAACTTGCAACTAGCCTGACAGGCAAGGTACCAAACTAGCTTCGTAGCATGCATTCGTGACGAGGAAGCTACCTACGTGACCAGCCGTGTAGCGCAGTTAATAGCAGCTACTACATTTAATAGCACGGACAAAATAGGACTTTTTTTTTTAAAGACAGGTTGTCCTTTGCAAAACATGCGCCATGCCGGAACAGTGTGCATGTGGGCTTGTGTTCATGCCACTACACATTTGAGCCTAGCCGCTAGCTAGCAAGGCCGGTGTTCACATTACGACTAGCGTTAGTTGTATGTAGCACGTAAGAGTAGTAAGAGATCACAGGATAGATGGTAACAATTGAAGACATATTGTTGAGTCAAAATCAAGTTGACTAGCTGTTAATAGCTAAACGTTGCGAAATAAGGACTTACCATCTTGCCTTGTCTGCGGACTGAAGGCTAGGAATGGCGGAAAAAGATGGACAGATTATGGAAGAGAACAGTCAAACAAAATGCGAAAGATTACAAATACCCATCAAAACCTATAGAAAAGTCTTAGCTAGACCATGTTTGTACGATTCGGGCAATGTCACGAATAACTTAAAAGTGGATGGATTATGATTAGAAATTGTCATGTTGTTTATAAAGGAAATGTGCAACTCACACAGTCAGCAAGAGAGGGGATGAAAGGGGCGGAACTTCCGCTAAGGCGAACCTTATATTCAAAGCACGGCGTCTCGTAGAGGACAAAATTAATTTCGGACAGATTTTTGACAATTGGTTTTAACCACAGAAAATAATTTATGTGTGCAGTTGACGATGCTTTAATTTAAAAAGCATTAAATCAAGTAATATCAGATCAAAGATAATCTACTGGACAGGGCACATTACACTACCCTTCTAAAATGTGTAAGAATCAGAGGCCTGGAAGCATCAACCTGAGTTCGGTTATGCTTTCTTGAATTAAGTCAGACAGATAAATTACAATTAGCCAAACATTTTCAATTTGTTGTGTTTTTTCGATTCCAATTATAGCACTGAATCATTTTATCTTGACTCAATTTAGAGCGTCTGGCTCAAATTGTACCTATAGCCTACATATTTTTTTCTGTTTCCTTAGTGAAAATCATTTGTTGTGGGCTAATGCAGAATAATAACACATGTGTTATCATATGTTCAGCTGGATATCATGCTTGAGTAGTTACATGGCACCTTTGTGTGATCATGACAAGAATCTTTGTCGACCTCCGTAATAAAACTGTGGTCACATGATTCAAAGGTTACAGTAAAATAGTATTTGTGGTTCCAGTCAAAGACAATGTTTAGCACATCTAGAAAAGGAAAACTGATATAGCTCACTGATATAACCACCGACTCCAATAACATTCAACATTTAGGCCAGTAAGATTAAAATATTTGATCCATATGCCTTTTATTTTATTTTTGGTATGTTTTAAAACAAACAATTGTTAGTAAACAAACAATTGTTTGTTTACTAACAACCCAAGTTGATTGTTTTGCGACTGCAAAATTAAAGCATTTTGTTGAACATGTTAATATAGGGTTTGTTGTGTGTATGCGCAAATATGTAGTCCTGCTTTATATGTTGCAAAGATTATTTGGCAAATTCACAATGTATCCTCATAAATAATGTAAAGTTCCCCAGAGAGTCCCTTACTGCAGGAATCTAAGTGTATTAATAAATGCTACTATTTCAACCGTGTGTTAGTATTCAGGAGTTCAAATGTGATGACCACCTTTTGTCAATAATTTACATCTCTAGCTCCGTGTGGATTGATTATTTTTAACGACTGGAGTTTGAGTGACACCTCCGTTTGTCTCCATGGAGACCTGCTCTTCGGCCCTACATTAACTAATAAAGATGAAATCACTGGCTGGTCTAATTTAATGAACATCCTAGCTACTATCTGCGTGTCTGATCACGTACACATGTCAGCCCCCTAGAGCTTTTCTCGCTTGTCGAAAATACCTAGGCTATATTTAAAATGTTGAGGACCACGCCGTGAATTCATTTTGACGCGCAGTACAGTCTAAAGTCATCTGTGGGCTGCTAATTTGCAGAAAAGCGATCATAAAACCAGCTCAGGTACGGACAAATCCCCATCTTTTCGTTTCTGTTGTAGTTTGAATCCTTGTCAAAGCACAGTTGATTGCAGACAAAAGCCTACCTTGTGTTGCTCGTCATGGAACTAAAACAATGTGTTATATCAGCATGACACAGCTCTTTTAACTGTTGGGAAGAAAACACCCAATGGCACACTGTCATGCAGTCACAAACCTGGCTTCGCTGGTGCTCCAGAGGAGAGAGAATGACTTCATTGTTTGCGTAGCTTCACTCACCATGGTGATGCGCTCAACTAGCAGCAGAGGGCACTAGTTCATCATGTATGATTAGCCACAGCAGTTTCATTCCTACCATGAACAATAGGTGACGCTGTTCATCAAGGTATGGCGTGGTAAACCACATTTCTTCAGGAGAACGATGTGGATATTTCGTTTTTAATACATTTGGTCAATTAGGCAAATTGCTAACATTTACCAACTAGGTTAATTAGGTCAACAGAAAACCATCTTGTCTGAACATGATCATTGAAGACATTGATGAGCCAGAACATTCTTTTTCCATTACCTTGAAAAGGATGATTCCATTGGATTGGACCACATACAGTTGTGGCTTTGTGTACTTTAAACACAGCCAATGCATCAAAGCAGATGCATATATATATACAAATGCCTTCCACCAGTCAAACATATTCAAGTTTCCTGACTACAGGACTCTACCTTACTCAACCCACCTCAGAAATCATGCCATATCTCAGAATATGTTTTTGTTTCCCTCACTGTTGACTGGACTTCAAGATGAGACTGCATCCATTTGCATTTACAAACAGCTTTAGCCCTAAACAAATGATGTGCCAATGAGTCTGAAGAAGATACTAAGTAGACCTGCCTCAAGCCAGATCTAACAGTACCTTCATTTACATGGCAAATACCAGAAACAGACATCCCACATAACTGATGCCTTTATGCCCCAATTACATTTCGCATAACATTTTCTATTTAATTTTGGGATTGGGATGGATTTGCCCTCAAAATAAAGATGATCCAATGCATATTGTGTCATCACTATCCTATGAATAAGCCGTGGGTTGAAGTTATACCTGCTTGATACTCCTTTTTAACAATAGTTTTGTAATAGTCTTTTGCGGGAACACTGACAAGGTATGATATACATCTTTCCCCCCCCTGCAGTCCAGTACATGAGAAAGTAGGGAGGGTTCTGGCTGAGGGCTGGTGCGTCATGCAGCAGAGAACTGTCATTAATCATGATTTTGTCACAGACTGGACGGCGAATGAGAATAAGTGATCGAGTTCATGGAGCCATCATCATCAGACTCAGATTAATTTAGTCATAAAAGAAATGTCTGCATTGTAAAATAGTCCCGCTGTTCTGGTCAGGGTAGTCTCAAGTGGTTATAGGGGATGAAAAATGCCTTGGTGAAAGCAGCTTTAGGACAGCTTCCTGGGCCTGTTTTTATTTGACAGTTTTCAGGCCTTGAAAAATCTCTGTGTGGCCATGTTGCTGCCTACACGTGCCTGTGCATAATGTTCTGACTGGGGCGGAGTACCGCACACGCTCTCCTAACCTCCCTAATCTCTTTGATCATTGATCACATTGACTTGTGGAGTATTGATTCTCATCCGCTGGTCTTATCAGAGGCAAACTTAAAGTAATCGACATCCACAGATGAAGGTGATTAGGGAGAGTTGGTGTGGGTCCCTCGTCCAGAATCTCAATCCTTACCCTCCATCCACACTGGATACTTAGTAGCCTGCAGGTTGGTGGGGAGCGAGAACAAGAGTTGGTTTAACCCTAACAATTCATCAGAAACAACCGCTGGAGTCTTTCCAGACCTCGATTTGCGGCTGTCATCTCTCGGCCTGGATGGTGAAACGCCCTGTGCATGCAGGCTGCTCATACTGCACAGTTTGCTGTCTGTGTGTTTGCTTTCTCCACTTTGAACTGTTTTGGACTAGCCGTATGTGGTTTAAAGAGCAGCCTCTCCCCTCTATTCCCCTCCTCTCTGATCGTCCTCCAGAGCATGACCCAGACCTACCTGCCACTGCCTGGACCACCTGCCTTCCCCACCTCCCTACCTCCCGCCCCCGCCCCCACCCCCCCCCTGTCCCCACCTGTCGAGCTGGTGCCAGACGGCTGCTGCTCGGCCCCCGCAGTGTGCCAGTCTGCATCCCTCCGTGTCTCCAGTCAGGCTGCCCTTGGCCGCTCCGCTCAGCGGCCCGTGTTGTCGGTGGAGGGTGGGGCTACGTGGCCAGTCTCACTGTTCCTGGCTTCTCTTATGGTACACGGTGCTAGGCCAGACCTGCTCAGTGGGGAATGGAGTGCGGACGTGTGGAAGAAATGGCGTTTCCTATGTGCTTATGTTAATCACAATCAGTAGATCAGCTACTGCCTTAATATCTGTTCATCTGTTCCGTTTTTGACTCCTGTCATTTGTGGGTTCCTAATCACAGGCTGCTGTTGAGTCGTTGGTTGGTATTATGTTCAATCTCTGTCGTTGTCTGATGTGATCTCGATGATCTGAATGGGATGTGTCTCCAGCCACAAATACTCCAGTGGTTATGACGTCAGACACTTGACCAAGTTCTGACTATGAGTACTGTGGATGCTGTCAAGAAGGGGTGTCAAAAATCCACGGTGAGTATTAGTATGTCCTGCATCCATCACATGGGTTTAAACAAAACCAGCCGACTCCATCTACTGCATTAAGCGTGGTAAATGCTGAGGTGAAACTCTTTGTTCAAAATATGCAACACAAATAATTCAGTAACCAGATTGGTCAGACTTTTGGGGAATCCAACATCTAGTGATTGAGGGTCTATTAAATGAATCGGTGGGCTCCACTCCATATCTATGGAGGAATGTCTATCTTTTGCTTTTGTCATTACTATTGGATCATTACTTCTTGGAACACCATGCATTTTGGGGCTTTGTCAGTGATAATTAGCTGATGAACTCTTCCTCAATGGAAGATTAAGATGAATTCCAGGGTCTAAGGCAGAAACCTTTGAACAAGATCACTTCTTACTTAAGCATGTTCATTTACTGCCAGCCATGGGGTGGCTTGTCTGCATAATGGGACAAACACCTCTTTCTTACTGTGATGTACTCTGGATGGAAATGTAATTTGATCATCGGCAATTTATTGAGATTCCCACAGTAACTCTCAACCTACTGACATGGCTTCGAGGAATACTTTACAGATTCTTTTACATACGATTTTCATCATCTTTAAAAACTCATTTAATAGATATTTGTTCAAAACAATATAATATTTATACTGTATGTGTCTGCAGGGGTTCTGTATTTGTGAACTGTTTTTTGGGGGATATCAATGTTGATCTGTAGGCAATGTCAAGTACTTCATGACATGAAAATGTGAAAGTAGGTACTATAAAAATTAGCATTCGATTTGGTCCTCACAGGCCCATATTTAGATACTTGTACCCTTCAGTCCTTTTTGACACTTTAAATTAGCACTTGTCACTGACAGGATTAAAACCCACTTTTAACTTCAAGCAGGAAATTGTCAAGACATTTTAACACCTACTTCGACAGGTAAAGTTTATGTCTGCCAATGTGACAGCCTGAATAGGTGAAAGGCATGTTCCTGCTACCCAAGCCCTGAACCCCATCTCACATCCATCTCCAAGAATTCTTTCCTCCCCATGGCAACGGAACTCACTGCCAACCAGGACATGAGCACTCTTGAGCGCCCACGCACTTGACAGCGACAGGGGCCTTAATTGATGTGGTGTGACACATTCTTTCTAACAACACTCCCCCTTGTATGCACATCACAGCACCATACAACAAAACTAGCCATGTTGACTGACAATGAAGCAATCATATTTCAGTCTGTAATCATATTTACGACTTTGTAACCAACGGACACAGCTTGCTGGAGAGCTTGCCTGATGTTGAGCCCTTGAAAGTACTCACAATCAATACTTTTCAAAAGTAGGATATTGGCATATTTTGTTCTCCAGGTTGATGTGGCAGAAGGCCAGCAGTGAGGTTGTGATACCAAAACTAGATCAATATTAACTGTCTCTTGGTGTGCATGCCTTCCCCAATACATTGGTGTCATTAATTTGTATGCCCTTGTTTGTCATAACATGTACTTGGAATGTTACTACTGTATAATGCAATTGCTATTTCTGCTATCAATATATGATTTATGTAGTACTTCCCATGAAGGTTAATTGTAACCTGTGTTACTTCAAAGCTTGTCTTCCCAACAGTGCCAATGAGTATATTTTTATGGTCAAACTGCACACATTTGTAGAACCCTTTGATTCGGACACAATGAAGCAGTTTCAATATCACGAGTCTCCAGAAGTGTTGATGGTTTGTACACGGTCCTGTGTGTGAGGTCCAGGGTTATCTGACTGTGTCTTCTGCATACAAAAAAAAATCTTCTGTCCAGTCCAATTCACACCATTTTTGAAAAAGCCTTGTTCTACGAGTTCTGTGACATCAGTTTGAGTGAATGTCACAAAGAGGAGCAGTGGAATGGTCTGAATGTATGTGCCTTGAATATAGAACCCTGTATGGGTTGGACAAGTTGGATCGGCCCCAAACCATTACACTAATCACTGTAATGATCATGAGACCAAGTATTGGCAACTACTCAGGACAAATGTGGTTTCCTTTAACAAAAAGCCCCGCGCAGCCCCTCCTCTCGTTGCCTAGCCACGACGAGCTGTGTTTGCAGACGCTCACAATAACCAGAGCTGACACCTAAAATGGTGGCGTTTTCATGCTTTTATGTTTTGCTCTTCAATCCCCCCGGAATGATGTGTGTTGAGGAGCACAGTGTGTGTTTGCAAGGAGAGGAAATGATAGATTAGAAAGGCAGAAAGAAGGCATAGTGAAGGCCTGTGAGGCGTAACAGCAGGATTAATTCCCCTATTAGTTTCTCTCTGCAGCCACGCTACACCATGGAGTCGGCTGATCCTCGGGTCTAATACCATCTTTTTATAGATTTAACTCAATTTAGATTACCGTCCTGTCTACCCACTCTGGAGAGATCTTGCCGCTTGCCTCCAGTCTCTCCTATCCTTTTTGTTTCTAGAAGCATTCTCCTGGCTCAGGAGTGTCAGTGATAAAATAACACAAACGGTATATCAATTAGAAACTGATGAAGAAGCTGACTGGGGGGGGGGGGGGGGGGGGGGACAATTATGCAATGCCAAGATCATTAAGTCAAAATAGGACACTTTTTTTACTGCCATAGAAAAGAAGTTCGGTGATGAAAACAGTGATTTTCAAGGTGATTAAAAAGCTATTACTACAACGGCTCTCTTCGGTAATTCAGGAGATAGTCATTCAAACCCTGTTCGAAAACTTGGAAGGGTTCTCAAATCGAGACGGCAGTTATTAGATAAAGATATTATAGAAGATTGCCCAACTGAGAATACTTCATCTGAATCTGCTGTCTTTTAGTTAAATGGGATCTTTTTCTTGAGACGGTTTCATTTCTTTTGGCATTTACCACAAATTCCAGAGGTGTTTATAAAGCTAACCTATAGCTGGAAAGCATAGCAAGAGTCCCACTTGAGATCCAGTTGTATCTTGAGTAAACAACACCGTGACTAGTATGACTCCAGTTGATGGCCTGCCATGGCAATTATGTATCTCTAACTCTCATTTGAACCATAATAGAAACTGAAAACTAGTTTATATTCTTGTGTGATACGTTCTCGTGTGAAGAATCTTATTGAGGACAATTGTTCTCTAGTAATTATATTCTTGACATGCCATTTATCTTTTTTTTTCCAAAAGATGTTACCAGTTCTTTTGAAAGAGTGAAAACCATTACAAAGCTCCACATTACAATCACATTGATGTGATTCAGTTGGGCAAAAGTTAATGGATATATTCTATCGACAAATGTGTGTTTTTTACAGCTATGAAAACTACACATTCAACTGGTATCTCAGATTAAAACCATGATACAGATCTAATTGAATTCAAGGCGCATTAGTTTCATGTTACCAACTTCCCTTACAAACGCCATTAATTCTTGGCAATAATTTGCGGCTTCATTAGATTAGTCATCTTTATCAGATGTGGGTATTGTAATAGAGGGAAAAAACAAAAAACTTGAGCCAGGTAAACAGGGCCACTCTTTGATCTGTCCATGACTCGGTTTTACCCCCAGAGAGGAAGGAGTAAGTATAGAAATGGAGATCTAATTGAAATATCTGATTCAATTATCTTCCTCGTTTCTCTCCTCCTCTCAGATGGGTTCTCCCTCCACATTGCCTCCCCTGTGTCGGACTGAGGTTATCTTCATTTCTATCGTTTTTCCTTCCTGGCCATTATTAAACTGGTCTCTCCAGCAGGAAGCCAGTAGCACCAAAAGAACGTTCCAGAAATGGACTGCAAAAAAAAGAAAGAAATCCTATCCAATAACTATCCAAGTTGAAGTTTTCCAAAAAGCGTACCAATAAAAATTAAATAAAAGAAAACCCAGAAATCTGAACTGGCGTGCTTGAGTGAATTCTTAACCCGGTCCTTTCCACATTTAATTGGTTCAGCTTTTGAAACCCTCACTCTTTTCCCCCAATCTGTCAAACAGCCAAGACGGAAAACATGCTTTCCTTTCCTCTCTTTCTCCGGTTTTGAACAGGAGTTGGTGGAATGGATAGAGTTGTTAGAATTCACCCGGCGTGCTTTTGTGATGCCAGACATCCGTCTGTGTGGGTCCTGGGGGTTTGATGTGCCAGGCATGGCTCCGATGCCATCCTCTCTCTATCTCTCTCTCTCTCTCTCTCTCTCTCTCTCTCTCTCTCTCTCTCTCTCTCTCTCTCTGTCTCTCTCTCTCTCTCTCTCTCTCTCTCTCTCTCTCTCGCTCTCTCTCTCTCGCTCTCTCGCTCTCTCTCTGCCTTATCCTCTGCCCACCCTGGCCAGGTGGAGGAACACGTGCGGCCAGCGTGGGCATCCGCGACATCTGAGCCCATGCTTGGAAGAGGCACAAGTGGCATGGAACCAGCCTTATAGTCCAGATTAGCACTGTCTCTGTGATCATTACCCAGGCGATGAACAGACGGGGGATTAAGAGTCACGCGTTCCTTTTAACACAGACAATTCCTGCTCGGTCCTTTTGTCAGAGAGAGGCTTTTCCTCCGGGCTGACTGGGACGCTGGAGGAATGCCTGCGTCAAAATTGTCAAGTCATGCAGAGTTGGGAGTTTCTGACACGCTGAGGTCGTTTTGGTTCCAAATCCTTTCCTGCCTAGATCAAACTAAATAGGCTGTGTGGAGGGTGAATTGAAGGAAAAACTTTGGTGGTGGTGATGAAAGAAGTCGGGTAGATTGGCAAGTCCGTGCGCTCCTACTGGAGTCTGGACAGCTCAGGCCTTCTCGTGACCATGTCTTTGATAGACACGGCTCTCTTTCATCAGTTGGCTGAATGACGGATCCCAGAACAACGTTCCCCCTCACAAACGAAGGCTTCAAAAACGACGGCTTCCTATTTCCTATGTGACTTTGCCTTTTGTCTTCCGCAGTCGGACTGGGTCCCCCTTGTGGTCTGCTCATGAACTGCGCCGTCGCCTCGGGACAAGACTCAACGTGTGATGAACCTCGAACCCAACGGGGGCCAACCCTGGCACTCCTAGTGTTATTCTACATCCCACGGCTCAGAGCTTGTGGGATCGACCCCTTCAGGTGCATGACACAGCAGCTTCTGTCAGAGGTGGGGATGGTAAAACAAAGAGGTGGGAACCAGATAGAGACTTAAGGAAGAGAAGTCAAAGGGGTTATGTGAGTACTTTTGGAAAAATACTCTTTCAGGACTGTAAGAGATTGGTGTGGGACCATTCCCTTCGGACACCAGTCCTTTAATAATGTCTTTGTCCAGAATTTTCCTTTGAGGGACACACAGGGCCTGAACATGGCTTCCACTTTCATCCAGCAGTTAATGAGAAAAGGCCAGATAACCACGGAGCCCCTGCAGGCTTAAGCAGAGATACGGAGGCCCTGGCCTCGTTGTAATCTTCCTACATAGGGACTTTACACCCTGACACCCTGGGACTAGGTCCCACTTCACCGGGTCAATATGTATTTAGACAACATTACAGGATTCGTCTTTGCTTTGCTCTATCTGTTGTTTGCGGAGCACTCTTACTGAGCGAGCTCATGTACGTTCTCTCTCTGCAATTATATTCTACTTTTCTGGCTCTCCGAAGGGCCCTCGTGCTTTCACTCGCTTGAGCATAAGAGAGTGGACTTAATTGTTTGGAACGCCCTCAGAGAAACCGCTGCCTTGACTGAAATCCGCACACTTCTGTATCTCATATGAATACGAGAAGAAAAATATGACTGTGCATTCATCGTAATTAATCTTTGGCTACATATTCCTCCAGCAATTAGCGTCTGCTCCTGGCAACGCTGCTGCAAAAGGCCTCTGGCTGCGTTGTGGAATCGAGGTCTATAACGTGTACTGCGTCATTCCCCATGCAGCGCTGGATATAAAGAACCATATAGCCTACCACCCCTCTCTCCTGATGGATAGAAACCTCCCACACAGGGCCCAGGGAGAAACAACATTATCAACTGAATCATTCTCTCGATAATCACTTGCATATCTCTGGTGTGCAACAGCGTGTGTGAGTGATTTCGAACGCGCTGGCCCTATTTTACTCTTTTCTTCCTTGCCCTCCCCATCATGTGCGAAGGCAAGCTATTTATCAGTGTTTATTTAGTGAAGGCCGCTGACTAACGCGACTCGCTTTCATGTGTCAGTAAACGGAGTGCACAGACCGCTCTGAAGAAGTTGACTTGTCCACGTCCAGTGTTCCAAGTGGTGTATCATTGAACGTCAGAAATCCGTAGCCTATCAATTCTACAATTTTTTTTTGCCTGTGCTCTCTCCCTCTCTCCGGTCCATTTCCAATCTTCACTCCCATTAATGTGCTCTCCTAATTTCATTAGGCGTGACAAAAGTGAAATGATTTGCACAATGTATGTTGGAGAGGCAAAGTCATTTTTCCACATCTGCAGCCTGCAGGTAATTGAATTTTAATTGTTGTTGAGAATGTCTGTTATTAGATGGGTGTATTAGAAGTTTTTTTTTGTGGCGACAGTAACCAAGGAGATACATGTCTTATTTATCCCACTGGGATGTCTGGGAAGGAACCTTGCCAATGCCACCTTCCAGCCCCTGTACCACACACACACACACACACACACACGCACACACACACACACACACACACCCACACACACACACAAGCACGCAGACGCACAGCACCCCCCACCCCCCACACACAGACAGACACGCAAGCAAACGCACACATTTGTGAAAACAAAATGCAGTTTCAAACTATTTACAGTCCCACAGCAGGGCTAGTATGAAACAAAATGTAATGTTTACACAAGTTGTCAGTGATGTCAGTGTCCACAGGGGAAGGCAGAGTCACTATGACCATTAACTGGCACAGGGGTAAGCAGGTCTAGCTCTGCAAAGGGGTTTGGAGATCTGAAGAAGGGGCTCTTTTCGTCCACAACTTTATTGTAGTCCAGGTAGCATAGATCAGGGAGTGCATTCCCTCCAGAGTTTCCGAGAAAGTGCTTACAGCCAGGCAATCTTCTCCAATCCCAACAGAGAGCCATGGCGTATGGCCTTTTGAAGATAGTGGTGGAGATTAGAGGATATTCTCTATCAGGGGAGCGTGAGCAACCAGGAGAATGTTGTTGAAAGAGTAGCAGTCCGATAAAGGAAGGGCAGAAATCTTAATGCAGCCATCTCAAAGTAGCAGAGTTGCAAATGCATAGAGATATCGATCAGCGCGTGGAGGGCTCAATGCCAGGATGCTCAGATCCTATTATGGCATTTTGTTAGGGTGGGATGACGCAGCTGAAAAACACAGCGCTCTGAGGACTTGATTCGATTTCTTCTTGTTTTGACCATAGATATATATATATATATATATATATATATCTACAGTTTTGACGGCCCAGTTTCATATGATCTGTGCTACCTACGATGAAATAGGTTTACTGGGCAATCTTGCATAGCTTTTCTCACTCCATGTTTCTTCACTTATCGTTAGGGATGTCTGCACAATTTGTACGCAGAATCCTGCAGAGGGCCTGAGGGCTGACCTTCGCTGTTCCCGTTTCATGTTCCAAATTCTGAATGAGAGCAGAATGGTCGACTAGTAATTGGAGGGCTGATGGAAGGGAAAAAAAGCCCTGTCTCTCCAGCCCGAGACTTATTACAACTCTATTTGTGCAGCAGGGCCTAGGTGATACTTCTTCTGATAAGATGTCAATTTCAATAAGAGGCTCCATGGGGGTTTTGGCGTAAGAAAAAAGGATGTCTTTCACAGGGGGAAGGCCGTGCATGGGCCTCGCAAAGCACAGGGAGAGCATTTGCAGAAGTGAGATAAAGCTCTTTTTTACCGCCCCCCCTTCCCCTCTGTTTTGGCGGGGGGTTCGACAGAGGTGAGGGAGGCAGTGATTGACTGAAGCCCGCTCGGCGCGGAGCGTCAGCACACGCCGCGAGCTGCAGCGTGTGGCCGCCGTCCCCGTCGCTCCGCCCCTTTCAGGAGGACAGGAGGGAGACAGGAGGGGGGTGGGGGGTTTGCGTGAGATAAGCAGTCTAGAATTAAGACGATAGCCACGACACGGCTTGAAGCCTGACAGATCTATCTCGGAGATGCCGGCTTAAGGGTCCCAGCGGTCAAGTCCAGTGTGTGCTCGTGCAGACGCACAGCACGCAGCATAGGTGTATATTTAAGTGGGTGTCTCCATGTTCATGTATGACAGGATGAGGGTGTCCGGTCTGTCAGAATACACGGCTTGACCATGAGGAAAAAGGGGCTGTGACGTCAACTGGAAATAAATATCAGATGTGTATAAACGTGGAAATAAGGGGGAAAACATCACACAACGTTGAATTGGCTCCCTGATGTGTCCAGTGGTCCATTCAAATCTAGTCAGGATAGAAATTAGAGAGGAGGTCCATTCCAATGGAGTTTTCTGAAGCTGAGGTGATAATTGGCGCTCAGAGCTCTAAGTATTCAGATCAGGATCACAGCGACCCACCTCCCCACCAGTCTGCCTCGGCCTGTTCTCCCACACTTCAATCCCACAGTCAGAACCACTTTAATTGAATCAAATAATTGCAGCATGGGGAGTTTCCCTTTAATTTCACTGAATTTTCAAGACTGTGGTCACGGCCAAAAACGGAATTACTTTCCCAGTTTAACCTTCGGTTAACCTCATTCATTTATCATTCGAAAAAGTAATTTCAAATCTTCGGTTCAATGTAAAGTTGAGAACACACGGTGCTCACAAAAGAACGGTGGTTTGGATTGGTCGACCAAGCGCATGTTCTGAAGACTGGGACCCCGACGTCTCCACTGTTTGGTCATCAATGTCATCCGCAGGGGTCTAATGGAGATTCGTTTTGAGGAGATAAGGAAAGAACGGTCATTAGGGGAAAGTAGTGCAGTGCCCGTTTGAATGAAACCCTTTTGTGAAGTGATTTGGGAAACGGCGGGTGTGGGTCTCGGACAATATCCTGCTGTGCCAGTGATCCCATATTGGAGGGATCCATGGCTCCATCGCTTGGTGAAGCTCGACATGGTGCCAACACGTTTATATTTCTTTCAATATAAGCTCACCCAAACAACTTTACATTCGACACTGCACATCCTTGGGTTCTAAGTAATACACCTGCCAAATGTTAATGTCATACAGTGCCCAGTTCTCAACAACCCAGCCCAGGGGCGTGGCTACGTGGTGGCCAGGAGGGGCCAAGGCCACCATTGGTCAGAGAATGGCCACCCTGCCCCCCCCCCCCCCCCAACCTCACCGCACCCTCCTGAACAGAAACGGTATAAAGCTGAAATAAATGCATTAGTATTTTTTTTTATCAAGTCGTCGTATATTGTCATTTGTCACCTATGCTACAAGCCCCATATTCGCAACATGTTGGGCCACGCCCCCATCAACAGCGCAAGACACAAACCAACGTGCCTGCATTCGGACAGCAGAAAACTGCTGCTCTGAGTGATGCAGTGTGTGAGTTTTAAAATAGTAGTTTTTGACAATCAAGTGCCACCCCAAATAAAAGACTGGCCAGAACTGCCCCCCTACACCCCTGATCCAGCCACAGATTGGACAGACAGACAGACACAGACATTCCTGCCTTTACAGTTAAACAGACACACAGAAATTCCGTCCTTTGATTCGATTGCCTTACCAGTTAAACTCGTGTAATTCTTTTGGTGAGTGTGTAGGAAGACTAAAGGCAATTTGAAAAGACCATTTTCATTGTGATCATCCAAGTTTAGTAATTGTAAGCATAATTGTAAGTGCGGGAGTGGCAGTTTCGGTGTGTGTGTGTGTGTGTGTGTGTGTGCCTTTGGTTGTATGTGGAAGTGGAGAGATGAGCAAAAAAAGGAGCTCTAATTAAAAGCCTGGTTTTTTTTTTTTTTTTTTTTTCATCCCGTGCTCCGGGCCACCTCATAGGCTTTGAGAGATCAACAATTAAAATCTAACAAGAGCCATTATTTTGAGCACGCGCGAGAGAGAAAGCAGGGCTAATCAGAGGTGACGGTAAAGAGGACTTAGAGCCACATGGATCAGAGTGGGTTGTTGTCGCTAGCTGGCTAATAAATACGAAAACGACTTTCTCAGAGGTGCCAAACAGAGCAAGAGTATTCCAGCGATGAGAGCCCATTAAACGTTTATTTACCTGCCGCTATCTCGTTAGCCACTGGTTAATGACGGTGGATAGTCAAGATGGCCTTCAGCCCAGAGAAGAGGCAACCCGTACACAGGCTAAGCTTGCAGGATGAAAGGCTGGCGTGGGGTAGAGGGCAGTCCCTTGGTGCAGCAAGTAGACAAACTCAAACGCAGCCAACTCACAACAGTAGCAGTCTCATCTACTGCACCAGAGAAGTATCCCTCCGACTGACTCAAATAGAATCACTCCCCAGTTCTAAAAGTGCCAGTTCTGATGGCGGAGGGCTCCAGGACTGTTTCACTATAGTTTGAACACCAATTATACAACTTGTATAATTGTGGAAAATGGTCTTGGATTGCTTGGTTTGATATGCCAGCTGGAAATACCTTCCTGTGAAGGGGTAACACAGTTGAAAATACACATCATTTGTGTGTTTCTATTTAATAGGTCTCTCGGCCAATACTTTCAATCTGGCTGAAGTACTTTACAAACTTCACCAAAGTGAAGCTGTCCTAATGGCTTTTAGACATGTTTGAGAGTGAGAACTGTCACTTTAAGAGGTCACAGTGTCAGTGAATGTGAAGCAGTCATTTCAGACTGATGACATGGCCATTTCCAGCGGCCCGGTAAACAGAAACACATTAAACACAGCATCTGCTGAATTCCAGTTCCATTGACTGCTTAGCACCTCCACCAGGGATCTGTGCGTGAAGGAAAAGAACACAGGATGAGATTTCACATGATTTTTTACTCCTTCTCATCCGTGTGTTTATTTGTTCATTTATTCATGTGCCTTTGCAGCTCTTGAAGGAGCCCCGCGCTGTTTCCCGGTATCTTTCTTTTCGGTGAACATCCACACTTGTATTTCTACAAACGATTACATTTTCTTCGACACTCCCGATGCACACACCTGCCTCCATCCTGCTTGTTTTTCAACCTGTCCCCGCTCTCGCAGTCTGTAGGGCTCCACAGGGGACCAACCCCCCTCACACGCACACACCTGTGGAACCATGGAGACAGCTGCAGTGCTGACTTGTTATGGCAGTGAGGAGAAGGTCAAAACAGAGGTTGGAGGGGCCTCAGAGGGGTAAAAGGAACTCGAAAGCAACGGAAAATAAACCCAATAAATCTTATCAGCCATGCATTGTGTGGCCTTCCTTTATGAGAGCCAAACTCACGCCAAGAATGAACTCGGTTTGAATATTTGAGAGGCTTTCACCTTATTTCTATTCTCCGTCCGTTCTTTTTTTGCCACTGTTCCGAACGACCTCTGGTAATCTGTTGGAGGTGAAAGCCGTTATTTGCCTCAAACCTGAATATGAAGGAGATAGACAGGGGGCTACCTGGGGAATAGAAATACAGCTGTTGAATATTACAAGATGTGTATTTCATTAGCGCCGTGGAAGTCGGAACGATGTTGTTGGAAATAGAAAGACAATGTTCAGGGGGAATCTTGAATCGGAAAGTCCACGTTGCCAGTGAACCAGAGCTGTCGGCACATTGTAGAAACTGATCAATGAATATTTGATCACTGAATGGAGCAGAGAGAGAGGGAAAAATGCGAGCTGCAAGATTTTCCACTTAATTCAGCTATTTACGTCAAGTAAAGAACAAAATGTGTATACCTATTCCTGATCCATAGGAGGTCCAGTGTTTTGTGTGTACTGTCAGACAACTATATTACAGTATGCTAACATGCTGTGTAGAGAATCAGTCCATTGATATGCTAAGTTATGGAGACAGTGACTGGCCTTGCCTTTAAGCATGCATCACTATGACTGCGATAACCATAGAACACATATTTGCATACTGTAGATGTGTTTTCATGCTAGCAGGCACAGCAAACCCCAACTGCATTGCATTGTGCTTGACTGGAACACAAGTTGTAGCTAAGTAAAACACGGTCTTAAAAGACACAATGTGCAGTTTGCATCACACACCTTGGAACAAAAACAGGACTCAAAGTAAAGAGTAAAGAACATATTAGCACTCTTTTGGGGAATTAGGATTTTGTATGAGTCAGTGTTACTATCCATGAAATCTGGCAGTTGTATATTAATCTAGATGAAGAGATTACGCAGAATTGAGGATTGGCTGAGCACTTTATTTAGGAAGTATCCACAAATTGGGATTTACAGTGTAATCTGATAACACAGAATGAGTCTGATGACTCCAATATTAGACACAGTGATGATATTAATTTGCTGAATGTTGTTGGATTTTTGACATGGCATTGGATACATGTCATGCCAAAGATGTTTTAATTTAAACTAAACATTTGTTAATTCAGCATGAAATGTTTCCAATGGACAGATTTTTGCATCATCTTTTGTTCAATGATTTGTAGTTTGCTGCCTATTTACCAATTGTGTTTTGTGTAAAAATAGATTTACTTTGACGCCTTATTGACAAAACCTGTGTAGCTACAGCAAGAACAAATAAATAAATAAACAAGTGTGAATAACTGGGATCTGAGCTATTTCTGTTTTTTTGACAGCTACCAACACATTGAGCAAAGCATGACTTTTCTCAAACATCCACCAAATAAGTGGTTTCTAATTCTTATCTGTAGGCTACATGAAGCATATACATTTTGCTAACACGGTTGAGTTATTTACTGTGAAGCGCTCGGCTGCATGGACCCCTGATTTCAAAATCAATATCCCTAAATGAATCGGTTCAATGGCTACTACCGTGTTCTTATTCACCTGGCAGCTCAAAACAAATCACTCTGAAGGGCCCAGACAGAATCAAAGGGGTGCTGGGGTTTAAACGGTCGGACTCTGCCTTGCTCCTGCTTCTCCTTTCACAACCTTCCCCCTATAACTTGTAGTTTCTCAACACTTTTGTTTTGCCTGACTCTGCCTTTCCTTCACTCTACGGGCACGTGGAGACAAATGAGCAGGTAGAGGACGGAATCACACGAGGTAATTAAAATCACAATCTGTCTATTTGTTTGGCTTCCTGTCTTGGTGTGAAGTACTGGGGAGATGACCTGGTCTCCGAAAGTGGAAATGTAATTTCACGGCCTGTTAGGCTTTGAACTCCAACAGTAAACAGGCAAAAAAAGAGGTGAGTGCTTGCACGCGTTAGGGGCACACTCTCCGAATGGGAATGCTGGGATAGCGGAGACTCTCTCCGGTCCATCATGCTGAACCCACACTAGGTCAAGAGCTCTTTGCTTTAGCTTGAAGTGTGTAAACACAGACAAAATAGATGGCTCCGGTGAACCCCACATAACAAGCACACTTACTAATAATTATAGACGCGGAGGAACGGAGAACGAGAGGCAGAAAACGGAGACTGGGGGGAGAGAGGAGCAAGAAAGGGTGGCAATGAAATTGAAACGATGGCAGAACCAGTCAAGTGTACACTTATTCAAGCAGCTAATGAAAATGTTTAATGTGAAGCCATTGCAGAAATGCACAAATCAATATTTCTCTCCCCAACCAGAAAAGGTGACGTTATGTGGGTGAGAATTAGGTTAGATGTAAAAAAAAAAAAAAGAAAAAGAAGAAGAAAAAAAAGAACAAAGAAAGTAAACAAAGAAACTCTTCCATTGTATCAGCTGAAAATAAAACTGCACAGTGTTCCTCTGCGGTACTTGTGTCCCACGAAAGAAAGATTATGCTCAGCCTTTGACTCTCACGGTCTCGTCCGAGTTTATTATCCTCGCAAGCGAAAGATGGCACATGCAAAGCACTGATTCAATATAACAAGTACAAAAGCAGCATCCGTTTCAGAGAGCTCTGAAATCATTTCAAATACCCCGGTGTGCGTGCGTGTGTGCATTCTCCATCCTGCTCCATACATTATGTATGTTATTGTATGGGATACAGTGAAACCGATTCTGAATTGATTAAAAAATGGCTGCACCTGAAAACCATCTCGGGGAGGGAATTGCGAGTTGGCAGGCATCACCTTCTGAGAGAGTGCACAGTTATTAACTTGCCGCTAGCCTTGTGAAAAATTTAGTAAGGCCAGAAACCAAGTGTGAACAAACAAAACAGAAATAGAAAGACTATAATGAAGCTAAAAAGACACGTGAGGTGAAATGACACACACACACACACAAACAGGGACAGAGACACACACAGAGAGACACACACAGACACAGAAAAACGTAAAACACATGAATCATTTTCAACCCTCAGGCGTTCTCCAAGTATCATTAAATGAGACGTTAGATGGGATAGGTTGCTATACCACTGCATGTTTTTCAAATTAAAGAATGAGACTGTGAATGTCAAGTCACAAGAGATGAAATAATTCATGCCACCAACATTTTTCTTCTTTATCGTGTAGATTGGCATGCTTTTGTTTCATTTATTGATTTGATGGAATAGAAGACCAAATCCATCCAATCAAAGTAAAAAGTCTGTCACACTCAAACAGGGCTTGAAAATAAACTCAAGATGTGGCGTGCTGTCTTGAAACTATGATGGAAAAATCATCCAGATATGGACTGTTCCACTGATTCCCATTCTCTCCTCTCAGAATAGAACAAGAGTGATAGATTAAATTTGATTGAATAAAAAAGGCAGAAAGCATTTCAAGCATCCCTTGTTGTTTTACCTTTCCTGCTTCAAACTTTACAGCAGGAACAAACTATGGCAATCAAAGTTTCAATTTATTTTTGAAGAGAAAACAAGAAAAAAAAAAAAGACATTCAAACGTCTTTAAAAAACACATACACATAAAATATCAACATCTAGTTGAACATCCCCTTTTTTACAACTGCAAACCCAAGATGCTGTTGAAATGCCTTACTCAGTCTCAGTTCTGAGAACACAAAATTATTCTACAGAAACAAGGCCACACCAGCAATTGGATATGTAATTTGTTTCCAGACAAAAAAACTGTACTCTATTTGTGCTTCATAATGTATACTATGTCTGCTAGGGGTACCGAATAGAGGAGCTCTTTCTAAATTATCCCCTGTCGTGGTCCAGCTCACCCCTCCGATTTGGAGGTGGTCATAGCAGCGATCTTCACACCCCATTATCTCCATCCCTCATCGTTGTGACCCACGGGTTGGTCCTTCCATGTGATTCCACACCCAAAAGTGGACGTTCACGACCCAAGGAGAAACCTGTCCTTCCTCTGTCCAAGGGGGCAAGGTTGCGGTGCGGCAGGTCCAGTAGTCCATCTTTGTCTTCGCGTCCCTGGAAGACATGAAGACACAAGGCTGGTTTCATCCCCATGGCCGCCGTCCCAGTCAAACCCGCATGGCAGAACCGTGACCTGAATCCAATTGTTCCACGAACAAATATCCACTCTAAAATATGGATATTTATGGAGATATGCTTAATAGATAGGCTTTGGGTGAGCCCCTTAGACTTCCACACCTGAGCAGTACACGGAGTTTGGAAGTAAAAAGCGGTTCCCACAAAGGCATGCACCTCACGGAGCTGTGTTCTCCGACCATTAACTCTACACAAAGTCCAACGCAGAGGCTAATAAAGAGCACGGGAGGATGTCTTTGTATTCTGGTCCAATGCGCGCGTCTCCATGTCTCGGGCCTCCTCTCCCACTGTGTCCACCCTGCCCTCCACTCTGCTCCCCTGGACAGCCAGGGCACCGGTGACCTCTGGAGAGGGGCTGGAGAAGTGTGGGGGAGCGAGGCGCACAAAGGAAACCGGGCCCTATTAATTTCACTCAGGCAACCTTCAGGATAAGCCAACGAGACAGCCGTTTAATTGAGCTAGCCCTGAGCCCGCGGCAAGCCAGCCTGTCCCTAATGGCCTGTTCTCCGTGAATACCAAGGAGCGAGCTCACCTCTCCTTCATTAGAGAGAAAAGGCGGGAGAGAAAGCGAGTGAGTCAGCACGGGCGCTGGCCCTTGCGCCGCTCCCCCGCTCTTTCTCCCTCCCTTCTTTTCTCCATTTTTTTTTTCGTCTTTTTTTTCTGTTCTTTCTTTTCATTTCTTTTTCCACCCTGCCTCTCTTCTGCTCCACCCACCTCAGACAGAAAGGAAATATGTTTAGGTTTTTTATTTTCAGTAAGCTGTTTTTTGCCATTGATGACCGATGTGGCGCTTTTCAATGAGTCTCCAAAGTCAATTTGTCGTAAACTGTTAAATAGCACCAACAGATTACATTGCACACAGGGTTAGTGTTCCACAAAGGTTAATTGAATCTCCGACCCTAACAGAAGTGACAAAGAACTCACTTGATAATCAAAGCTAAACATTCAAGAAATATTCTCCATTTTGCTTTTGGTTTCCAAACACAAAAAAATGAATCACAGAGGTGTGCATGACTCTTATCTGCCCCTGTCTCAACTCAGACAGAAAGTAATATTTGTCCTGTAACTCAAAATTCAATAAACTTTCATGAGTGACATTAGAAAAAGTATAACATCACCTTTGTCCAGATTTCCATGAAAGCTGTACACCACAAGCCGTACGAAGACTGTCTTTAAGTCATTTGTAAGCTGGCAGTTAAATGAAATCATATACATGTCAGCAATTCTCTTTGCTGAAGCCATGAATGCTCATTTCAGTGTTGTAAATAGAACAAGTGATGTCCTCTAATTAAATGCAGTCTTTCTGTTTTATCAAGAGGGAAGGGATACCTGGATATTCACAAACCTTGTAATGCATGACAGGTCTAATTTAATGTAAAATAGATTTGGGGTTTAAAATTCAATTAAGGAGCTTTATTTTGGGTTTAGTGAAGGCAAGTCATGTTTTACTTTTATGACAAGACGAGAAAACAGAATGTTAATACTAACCAAGGGTAAAACAGCACATGGATTACATTGCATGTCATGCTGTAGTTTACGGTCAACAATTCCCTATTACATGGCACAATGAATTGTTGTGAGCTTGACAAAACAACTGTGGAACCAAAACACTGAATGGCAGACATTCTGAGCCTCAAGGACAGACAAAGGTCAAGCCTTGACGGTCATTGAAAGGAATTCGAAGGTTGGTGTTACATAATGCATCACGTTTTGAAAACGTAGTGAGATAAAGAGAAAATCCTGCTTTGGGATGGATTGAGTGAGACACACTATGAGTTTTCAAGGACACTTTTAGAAAGCAGTCATGAGGTCAAGCCAGTGAGGTTAGAATGAAGAGCATGACATGTCCACGGCCAGTAGGCCCCCGCTAAAACACCCTCTCCCACCCCCAACTGTCATCATATAAGACATTAACACAGTACAGGGAGACTAGCAGACCCCCCCCCCCCCCCCCCAGCCCAAGAGAAGAAGAAAACAGGAAGAGCGTCGCTCTCTTTTAGCTCGTCCATCTCAGCACTCTTCTTCACTTTGCCCCCCCCACCCCATCCACCCAGTTCACCTCTCTGCTTTTCCTTTACCCTTTCTCTCCCTTCTCTCTCTCTCTCTCTCTCTCTCTCTCTCTCTCTCTCTCTCTCTCTCTCTCTCTCTCTCTCTCTCTCTCTCTCTCTCTCTCTCTCTCTCTCTCTCTCTCTCTCTCTTTCAGTGTGTCTCTCTCTCTCTCTCTTTCAGTGTGTCTCTCTCTCTCTTTCAGTGTGTCTCTCTCTCTCGCTCCCTCCCTCTCTCAATTGCTGAGCCTCCACCACAGGTAGTTACCGAGCAGAGTGTTGAGGGAAAGGGGGGGAGTCACAGAAACCCACCACTCCGGGGGAAGGCACATGATCCATTAGCTCAGCCAAGAGCACGACGGGCCATTCCTCATCCCCATTTGTCTTTCCCAGGTCCCCACCCTCCACCTCCACCCCTCCACTCCCGCTTCCACCCCTCCACTCCAGCTTCCACCCCTCGCACTTTTTTCCTTTTTTTTTGGTGTAAAATTGCTTTTTTTTTTTCTCCAAATCCCGTTCTTCGAAAAAGCACCTCTATGATGGCGTACCATCTATGCAAAGGCTTCGCCAAGGAGATGAGCATCAAACAGAGCCGGGCTGGTTTGACGTAGGGTGAATAGTGAATACTGCATTGCTAGATGTGGGAGCAGTATTGGCTACAGAGTAACCAAATAATAGACTAGGCAGTAGGGTTTGTTCACAAAAAATGCAACACTTTCAAGTCATGACAGTACAGCATGTCTCCTTGTTCAAAGTTCTCCTTTCCTCATTTGTAAATGAGACCACAGCTTGTCAGACACCATTTCTAGACTTTTGTATTTGAAAAAGAGTCCATTACTTGCAGTGGAATGGAACCAATCCAATGTGGAAATGTGCAACCATTAAAAATGATTCAAAATCAATAATAATTTGATAGGACCAAATGAGAGCCCTGCAGTTATCAAGCGTGCTAAAGCAGGTGTGATCTAGCCCTTCTACCAGGGGCTGACCAGAGGCAGACAGGAAGAGAGAGAGAGAGAGAGAGAGAGAGAGAGAGAGAGAGAGAGAGAGAGAGAGAGAGACAGAGAGACAGAGAGAGAGAGAGAGAGTTAATTGCCTTAATGACCTTCTGTCTTGCTAATAGGCAAATCCATTACCACTGCAGAGAGAATGCAGGTAAAGATAGTGTTACTCTGACTTTCCTCTCTCTGTTCCTGAACCCCCCCCCCCCCCCCCACCTTCCTGTACTCACTTGATAGGGTGCAGCTAACCCTCTCAACCAGGAGAAATGCTGTGTGGTCTAGTCTTGCCAGGCTGCCCGGCTATAAAGGGGTTCCTGTACATCATGGACCTCAATGAATCTGTGAACGTCCTTTTGAAGAGTAGTTTGCTGTCTGTGGCTCTAGATCTTCAAACCCGGCTGATGATCAAGGGTATTTAGGGGAGGGCTCAAAGGGCGGACAGTTCAGAGAACCCACATGACGTTTACAATCAACCTGTTTTCACCTTTTTGGTGTGTTGTTAGAGAAGTGCAATGACAGCGAGAGCGGAGCTTCGCTAAATCTCAGGGTCTACCTACCCCGAGAAACAGGAGGTTTCCTCCCTGTGGAGTCTTTGCCATGGAAACAGGGAGTGAAAGACCGGGTGTAACACTTTGCAAAATCGCATCGTGGGCATGGGAAGCAAGTGTTTGTGTCACTCACAGCCCCAGCCACCAGGGGGCAGAGTGGCACACTACACCAAAAAGACATGATCAATTCAATTTTTGCACAAAATGAAAGGGTAGCTGATTGCTTTTCATGCGCAGAGAGAGCTAATGTTTATATGTATGTGTGAATGTAGGCATGTGTCTAATATGTGTGGGTGGGCGTGTGCACCCATGCTCTTGTTTCTAGGTGTGCGTGATGGTGTGAAATGATATATATGTATTGGTGCCCAGGTGGGGCCGTCTCTCCTGCATCTATGGAGAGGGAATCAATTCTGCCGGCCCTAATCTAATAGCCTGACATCTGAATTAATGCCCCGACTGATATGGAATATGCGCGACTATCTGTCAGCCAGCTGAATGGGATGCAGTCCAATTGAAAGCGAGGGCATGAGAGGGTTTTTAATCATTGGTCAAAACACGAACTCTTGATATACGTTTTCAAAGTTACCACTGTTCAAAGACCAAGGATTGTGATGGTACTTAAGGTATCTGTGGGAACTCCTCCTATGATGTTGGATCAATGAGGGAAAATGTGAACTACTAACAGTAATACAGACTCTTTTTGCATCTTGCAGACTCTAACTCATTTACAATAGGCCTGGAAGGGCAGGGGTTAGGAACGCACTGGTCCCAAGGACAAGTTGCATTCAATAAATGATTGAGTCTGGTTTAATAATGTACATGCAGGTGGTTGGGAAATATGTTTCAGCTGAGAAGATGACGTTAAAGAAATGCTGCTGATAATGACAGATAGATTGCAGACCTTCAAGCAGAAGCATCTTTATTGTGTGGTTGTGTGCTACACAACTGTCTATCACAAGAAGTTAGAGGTCATAGAACAGATTGGAAATAAACAGTCTACCGCAGCAACATGATTTTTATTCAATTAAAACAGACTGCATATTATACGTGTGATATACAAAATGAATGTATGTTGTGAGTTTATGTTAGGATTTTACTGTACAAACACATGGCACATCTTTATGTGTTCCTCCATTTTCATGGGCAGCATTTTCAACTGTTGCCACGATTTCAGCACCACCGGCACTGGACAGTTCCAATGCCCCGCGAGGAGTTCAGAAACAGTTTTTCTTATCTTAGTCAAAGGAATCAAGTTCCTTTAAAGGTTAGTGTTCCATAAAGGTTGCTTTTAAGGTAACCTTTTGTTACAGCGGAAGTGACAACTTTTTCATTTGATCATTGTAGCCAAGCAACCTTGATTGACACAGTGTATTGTTCATATTGTTCATAATCTTTTCACCATTGTTTGTTTGTTTCGGAATTGTCCATTCCTCTTTTGTAGTGTCCTTGCACACACTAACAATAACTCACAAAGGTCAATATATAGTGTGTTTATTAGACAGTTACATCACAACCACCTGCAACAAGCCATGGTTGGCTTGTAGTCAACAATGGGTGAAGGATTATATTTGTTCAAGTACACAAACGCGGAACCTTTAATAAAAAAAGGTGTACTGCGTGTGTGTGTGTGAGTGTTCGTGTGTGTGTTTGCCAGCTCAGTTGGCGTGTGCGGGTGGGTGTCCATCATTAAATATTAGATGGAGAGCAGCTGGGCGGGAGAGATCTTGCTGGAGGTAGCGCTGGTTGCTGTTATGTACGGTTAGTGTTTGTGTGAGTGGAGGAACGGACCTGAGTGCGCCCGCTCTCCTTTTACGGGGCCAGCGCTGATGGTCCCTCCGCACAGTTAAAAGTAAATGTCAGTCAGCATTAGCATAGTCATTTATACACTGCCACAGCTGTCCCCACGCGCCAGTCCCCCTCCTCTATCCCCCCCCCCACCACCCCGCCGCCCCCCCCCCCCCCCCGCCCCGCCGTGCAACCACCCACCCGTTCGAAGGAGGGTTATCCCAGCGATGATGAAAAATGACCGGCAAAATAAAAATGATGTGACACGTTATCTCAATATTAAGGGAATTTGAGCGCATAATACGCTTGGCTTTGCGGGCTTATTAATCAAGGTAAAAGAAAGAGGTAAGGAGCTGTCGGGTGCAGTTAAATGTCACTGTCAATCTTTTTGACTCTGACTCTCTCACCCCCGTCGAGGGCGTTCACCTCAACCTGAGCGGGGATCTGAAGGAATGTGGTTCGTCCCTTCTGTCTGCTTACCAAACATGTGTCACCATCAATCTAGTTTAACAATGATCTAGCAAAATGGGGTTTGAGAAGAACTTATTAAAAAAAAGGTGCGCCTTGCAGTACTTGAGGGACTCGTACCAGCAGTCTGTATGGTCACATTTTCATCATTTCCTTTCCGTGAAGCTGCTGAAGTGAAAAAGGTTCCCCCTCACGTTTCACGAATTCAGGATGAGGTGCATTTGAATCAGTCTCCTGTCCCTCCCCACACCACCTCCCCCGGTGTCCTTTCTTAGAATCTCTGAATGGCAGACATGGCCGTACATTTCCCCCTAGAAGCTGGTGTTGCTAACGTGATGAGACAGAGACATTTATCTCACCCTGGCCATTTGCTGCATACTCCTGCTTGCAACCTGATGCACACTGCAGATAGGTGAGAGAGAGAGACCCGTGATCGGATGGACCTTATGGAGGCATGGACACCACACGTCAGGGGCTGGAACCTTCCATGGATGTTACTATCCAACGGGTCAGATGGCAGAGCGGTTAGGGAATCGGGCTATTAATCAGAACGTTGCTGGTTTGTATCAAATTATGTTGTGTCCTTGGGCAAGGCACTTCACCCCTACTTGCCTTGGGGGGAATGTCCCTGTACTTACTGTAAGTCGCTCTGGATAAGAGCGTCTGCTAAATGTAAATCAAAACCTGAGCCCAATTGACTGTACCTGACAAATGCTGGAGTTACTAGTCTGACAGGAAAAAGAAATCTGCAAAAATTGGAGTCTTACTGTCAGTGATAGGGAAGCATTACTTCTCAATACACAGAATAAGAAGAAAGCCAATCCCCTTTCTGGCTAGCTGTGTGAGAGAGGTCATGTTGTTGTGAGTCTTTAAGCTGCTCAGAGGGTGAATGATTCCCAGAGGCCTGGAGGACCGGAAGTAGGGAGGAGAGAGACGTGTGTTTCTGAGCTCCACAACAATGGATCATGGGAAGCCTGGGGGAGGAGCCTGTCGTCATGGTCTCCAATCGCTCGGACATCTCAACACAAAGTCAAAGCTCCGGGCGGAGAAGAAGGCAACTGGAAGTGAGTCGCGGGCAAAGATAAGAATAGAATGAACGGCTAATTTGTGGGGAAATTAATCCGTTTTTATAGCAAATCAGACCTTCACGTAATGGCATTGTTCGAGTCCTATCTCCGTTCCCCAGATATTTGCAGGTCACAACAGAGGAGAGAATTTCAATTTGTTCCCTGATTGGCAATCGCGCGAGAACCCGCCGCAAAACCCCCCATTGTCACCCATGTTGGAGTTTACCACAGTTGACTGGTATCTCCATGGCAGTCTCACGTCCACCACCAAGCTACAGTACAGAGTCACAGAAATCATTATTTGTCTTTTGTTTTCTAACTGCCAACTGAAAGCAGCCAAAGAAAAAAAGATTCTGAGGTAATTAGAGCTCCCCCTTTTGATATTGAGCAATTAATACTGGATCATTAACGCAGTGCCATTTAAAAGCATTGCCCTCTGCTGAATATAAAAGAGGTGACATTTGAAAGGCCCCCTGGATCCCTGCCACCCAAATCTCCCTCCAATTACTCAAATGAACACCGACACTGATGACTTTCCCCCTTTCATGGGAGCATTGAAGAAAGGGATGAGGGGAGACCGACGAGAACAGACCCACCAGGGGAGTTTGTGTCTGGATTGTGTGCCGTACGATGCACATGACCGTTGTTTGTATGTGTGATTGAGAGGCTGTGGGAGGAATGACTGCCGCGGCACGTCGTTGTTCAACACAGCCTTGGGCAAGACGAGATAATCTGTCAAATGCTCGATTTGACTCGAAGTGACTCCAAGATGAACATCTCCTTCTTCTGATGATGAAAATGCCAACGTTTTAGAATTTGGTGGTGGAAGAGAACACATGTACTAGGAGCTCAGAAGGTCGATGGTAAGACACTGTACCAGCAACAGATGAGACATGCTCTCCAATGCATCTAAGGGGTGGCAAGGGGTGGCTGCCACCCCAATAAAAATACTGCCACCTTAATCTTCCCATGGATTTCTTTTTTAACATTACAGAACATTTTAATAAGTAATTTTAATGTTACTGTTTATTTTTAAATACAATGTTCTAGCCTAATGTTCTAGCCACCCAACAACTTACTTCTGCCACCCCATTGCCACCCCGAATGAACATCTCTAGATCCGCCTCTGACGCTCTCTCTCGCTCTCTCTCTCTCTCTCTCTCTCTCTCTCTCTCTCTCTCTCTCTCTCTCTGCCTCTCTCTCTCTCTGCCTCTCTCTCTGTCTGTCTGTCTCTCTTTGTTGGTGCTTAGGCTCCATCTCCTTCACACAGACAAATGGGATTGGAACCAAATTATTTCTCAATGTCTTAGTTGTAGATCTTCCACAAGTGTTTAACCTTCCTGTCCCCACGGGAAATTCAAATGTTTCACACATATTAACGGAAACCGGTGAACGGCTGAGTTCTCAACAAAGTAGGATCCAACATCGGGAAGGTGAAACACTTCAGATGAACGCACAGTGAGAGGCACTCAGGCGCACTTCGACATCACTTAGGAGTCACAATTTGGAGACAGCTACAGAATGCGCTGGAAGCGAATGATTAGCAGCCGTTATGAGAGACCCGAAAGAGCTTTTCCCCGCGAAACAATTAGGAGTGTTGGTTCACCCTCAGTCATTCGTTCCCCATAATGCGTCTCATTATGACATTGAAAGACAACAAAGATGGCATGAAAATGTCATGCTGTGCCAGGACATAACAATTAATATTCAACACCTGCGTCTCAGGACGTTGAGCTGCCGGTGCTTTGCGAGGGAGGATTAAGTAGAATTGATGAGATGGTACGCGGAAAAGAAAAATTCCAGTCCAAACAAAAACCCGCTGCTTGATTTAGCGGGTTCTCCCTTCAACCTGGTGGTGTCTCGAAACGAGCTTTAATTAGTGTGCGTTTTTCATGTTGAAAAGGTGATGAATTGTATAATTAAAGCGCTCACAATGTAAATCAATGGGGCGGAAAGAGAGAGGGTATTTAAACAAGGCTATGCTTGGCATCATAATGTTAAACTTTCACAGGAAAAGAAACAGCCTCCGCTGACTAAAATGAAGGGATATCAAAAAACAATACAAGGGCATAGAGGTCAAACAAGACAGTTATTATAAATGATCATTGTTATCTACTGGATGTATGATCGTACAGTAAATAACACCCTGCCACATAAACTGATATCCCGAAATCACTGTTGTGGTCACAATGCCTTCTCGGAAAATGACATCACCCGCATTGACTTGAGCCTGTGGATTTACCAGATAACAGTGCAGAAGGGGAACAGCGTTCTCCTCAGTCTTTGCCTCTGACACGTGGTGATGCGTGACGTGGCCGAAAGGTTCAGCGATGGGTAAATGCCAGGATTTGACCCCCATGACTCCTTTGTAGTTTCCACATCCTGTAGGACAATGCAGCCGCCTCATCTCTGCCTGCCATTGCCTCTGCCTCAGCTCTTTGGCCATTGAAAGACCAGAGTTTTCATTCTTTACAACAAAAAAAAACACAGACCGGCCTTGTGCTCTCCCTGCTATTGGGTTTCTCCGGATCCATGAGAAGCAGCTAATACTGACATGCTGACTTCATCTCCAGCTACTCGACGATGGCAACAGGAACTCTACACCCCCCCCCTGGAGTTTTGCTTGGTGTCTGTGGCCCTTTTAAGACCAGAGCTCGTATTAGGAACAGACAAGCCTTTTGTACGGTTCGAGATAACCTCCGTTTGCTTCTGCCGGATGCCACTACCTCTCTTTGGCCCTGGAGACGGCTGGCAGGGGCGCAGCCGGTTTGTAATTGAGTTTCCAAATGCATCCGTATGGGGGGGCAATGCTGCCACGCAGCTCAGTTGTGGCTGCTATCCTCCCAATTTTCTCCCCCCAAAACAGATTTCCAGCCCCCCGGACTGACTGCCCGAGTTGTGTATGGAGTTCCACGTGATAGCTTCCCCACCCACTCAAACAGCCTTTTCTGCTCGCTCTCGCATTCTGCAAAGGAGACAGTTATCAACTGACTATATTTTCTTATTTTGTACTTAAAAGGGCACAGGTTGGTTTGTTTGCACCGCTCGATTCAGTTCCAAGTGGAAAACTGCCTTTCATGTTTCAACTGTTACCGGGGATAAAATGAGGCAGTTTCTTCTATTTTTTTCTTCTTCTCTCTTCCTAACACCCCCAATGTATTCCTCCAATCAGTAATGGAAGACCTTGCATTCCAGAGGGTTCTGGCAGACAAATAGCATGTGACCCAGTTGACACAGTTTTATTGGAACGCATAAATATTGAGAGGTTTACCGGTCAACCAGCAGCTTCCTCCGGTTGCCTTCACAGGACGTTTTCACGAGGCATATGGATGGGCTGTCGGGAAGCCCTAACTCAAATTCAGACTCTCGTCTTTGTTCAATCTCCAGCCTTCCTTTTTCTAGCACTCCTGCAGACTAGTCCCAGGCATGCTGACAGGACTGAGGGGCTGGAGGGGACCGGAGTTGCGGCACACTGGAGCAGGCCGGATAATGGTGGTTGACATGTCTGGTTTTGACAGTGCTTCCACATGTAAACACCCCTCTGATTCCTCTCGTTCTATTTGGACGTGCTGAGGGGGAAAAAAGCGTCTCGGATTGGCAGCGTGGGTGTCGCCTGGTGTCACTCACCTGTAGATGACGCCTCCCCTTACCCCTTAAACCCCCCCCCCCCCCCCCCACACACACACACACACACATACACACAATCTGTGACACGTAGACAGCCGGTGGATTTGTTGGAAGTTTGCTCTATCTGGGTGCCACTCTAGGTGTGTGGTGAGTCAGTGAGGCTCGCTTCGGTATTGCTGCTGTGTGCGCTGGTGTGTGTGTGTGTGTGTGTGTGTGTGGGGGGGGGGGGTGGAGTCTTGGGACATTGGCTTTACCTAGAAGGAGATACAGCATGTTTTCCAAGTCTGCCCTCAGCCCAGAAGTTCACGAGGGTCACCAAAGTCATCTAGGTTTCCATGAGAAAACAGCCTGCTCTCTAAGCTGCAGCAGGAAAGGCTACATCACAGACTGTGCCGAAATGGATATTATTGTTACTGCTTTTGTCATTGCCTGTGCCATCACCTGGCACAGTCTTGTACTGCCACTGAGGCAAGTTAACCATGCTCACCACGGTACTTTACAAACCGGCATACATTAGACCACAGATAATAGACAATTGTCGACCAAACTCACTGAACGTGATAACACTGGAACTGGGGGACTTTGGACAATACCTACAGGCTTTGTTGCTGTGGCAATAATATAGAATCGTGTTTTTTTTTCCACCTATTTCACTGGCAATCACTCTGAGGTCCCACCAGTAATTGGGTTCAGCGTTATTCTTCACAAAACGGACTTTTCTGACTGTGAAAGAAACAGGGGACAAAGAGCAGAAGCTCAGAGGAATTTGATTTAACATGTCGACTGGGAACAGAATAAGACTGCTGATGGCAGGAGAGAAAGAATGAGAGAGAGGTAGAGAGAGAGAGAGAGAGAGAGAGAGAGAGAGAGAGAGAGAGAGAGAGAGAGAGAGAGAGAGAGAGAGAGAGAGAGAGAGAGAGTAGAAGAAAGAAACCGAGAGGGAGAGGGTGATAAAAAGACAGAGATGGCGAAAAAGAGGGATGGAGCGAGCGACAAGACGAAAGTCAGAGGTAGAAGGAAAGGGAGCGTTTTCTCAGAGGACTTGCAATTTAGATCGGGCACAGCAGATTGACAGCCAGCAATCAGACAGCTGCCATAATCAATTCAGCCTGCGAGTCGGTCATGAATCAGCAGGGAGATGCGTGGCTTGGCTCTGGCTGGGACCAGGTCCCAACGCTTTATCAGTGGCTGAGGAACGAGGCGCACCAAAATGGCGGCTGCTTCTCCCGGTCACACCTTAATAATGTGGGGTCCTTCTCCCAGCATTGCCCTGTTCTCCAGGACTACATTTACCACCGTCTTGATCTGTTTTGGGGGCTCTATCATTTGCTTCACTCTTCTTCGTGTTACATTGTTTAAGTCACTGTAGTCAAGGAGTGGAACTGGTTAGGAGAAAAGGACTCCACGTACTGGTTGAATGTGTGTATGTGAAACAATTGTCTTTTCACATACTCTTAGGTTTAGATGGAAGCATGTTTCATGGAAAATAAGTAATCAAAACGACATTGAATATTTGCTGTACAGCAACTCCTACAAGAGCTTCAGACCTCATGAAAAGTTTCATGAAGAAATTTGTTTTTGTTGTGGGGCGATTCACACAGATTATTCTCGGATGATAGTCATTGGAGATTATCTTCAGATGAAACATCCTGAAACATCAGTATCTTTTATTGAAACATAAAGAAATGATACAGAATATACTCATATTTACATTGAGCAGATGCCCTTATCCAGAGCAACTTAGAGTAAGTACAGGGACATTCCCCCGAGGCAAGTAGGGTGAAGTGCCTTGGACACAACGCCATTGGGCACGGCGGGTAATCGATTCAGCAACCTTCTGATTAATAGCCCGACTCCCTCACCGCTCAGCCACCTGACTCCCACACAGCCATCTGACTCCCACACTTATTAAGCCTGCATAATAATAGTAATAATAATAATAATCTGTATGTTCTCCTGGTTTCACTTCAGTAACAGCAATCCAAGCCAGCAAAACAGCGAAAAAAACATTGAAACCTGCTTTATTCTTACGCTTTCCTATAATTATTCATCTGACATGGAGTCATAGCAAAGCGGCACTCGCATAATACATTCTCAGAGAACAAATCGGCCTTGTTCTTTGGCGGTTTGGCCGTCTTGATCTCTAAACAACACTGTTCTCCTCTGCACTGTGAGCATCGTCTGGGAGCTGGGTGACTGCTACTGGCTCGCCCTCTATCATAGAACCATCTGGAGATAACTCTGTTGGCTTTGCGAATACACGGAGAGATATGGGAATATCTACGGAGTTCAGGAACCAGGTTTTTACGTGTAGTCTCAGCAGGGTTCACAATCGGGTTGTGTTCCACATGTTGTCTGAGAAGTGGATGACACCACTGGCCTTGGGGCGTGGAGAACTGCGGAAACCCACAAAACAAAGCCAAAAACATCCCTCTTGAATAATTGATTTCAAATGCTTTCATGAAATTGGCTGCCTGGCTTGACACTGATGGCTCATACACTCAGGTGATTGGTGTAGAGAGCACTCAGGTGATTGGTCTAGATTCCGCAGCCCTGACATAGATTGGGCCTCTCATCCATCTAGCGGACAGGGATGGCTATCAATCTGGCGTGGCGTCATGGTTCACATCCCTGTGTGAATCACATCCCTCAGTGCTTCCAGAACCATGCTCATATTCAATTTCATTCATAATATGAGTTAACTCAGTATTAATGTATTTGTGTCAACAGTATTAATGTGATTAAAACCAGCTACTGATCATTTGCAAAATGATCACGATTGTTGCGTGAATGAAACTTGTCATGGAATACAAATTGCTACATGGTTGTAAATGCATGTTCCAATTCTGAGGGAAAAAGCCATGTCTATGTTGAAGAACGCCTTGAGGGGAAATCACAGGGTCTCATTAAGTCCTACCAGCCAGTCTACTCTTAGCTTCAGCACAGAGACCGCTCTGCCACCTGTGGAGAGTGGATGACACCGAATAAAAGCTCGCAAGAACAGGAGGATGACAGAGGGGGGAACAAGAGGCTCCGGCGCGACGGAGAGATAAGGAAAGGAGGAGAGGTGTGTGCCTGCGTCTATTGGACACACCGGTAAGGGGGAGGGGGAGAGAGTGGGGGGGGGGGGGGGAGAGTGAGTCAGAAGGAATTCGGGAGGAAGAGAGAGCAAACAAGAAAAGACTGATGTCTCGGGTGCCAATGTTTTATTGATGATATTCAGAGCATGGCCGCGCATTCATCACACCTCTGCCATCGTCCCCGGACCGTCTCCCTCCATCTAAGGTGGGGGGGGGGGGGGGGAGGTTATGGGGAGAGATAGGGGTGAGCGGGGAGAGGGAGGAAGGGGGTGGTTGGGGGGGGGGGGGGGGGGTTTGGAGAAGCATCAGAGAGCAGCGGGGCCAAGGAAGGGGGATGAATGACCAGATGAATGCCCAGCCGTGTGTTGGCAGGTGGAAAATAATGGACGGCGGAGAAAAGAGGGATGGAGGACGAGCAAACAAGAAGACATGTGCCTCAGTCTGCCTCTCCCCCCAGTTCTCCGTCTCACCCCCCCCCCCCCCCCCCCCCAGCTAATGATTATGGAGTCTGCCAACTCGCTGATACCCAAGAGATTCCATTAACACCGAGTTGCTGCCTGTCTGGTTCTTCCTCAATCTCCCCGGCCCCCCCGCCACCACCACCCCTCCTCCATCCCCTGGGGGCTAGCTGTTGGCAGGGACCCACGGAGGAACGCAGGAGACGGGGGGACCGGGGGGACGGGGGAGAGAGTTGCAGTCTCCCGTCCTGGGGGAGAACCAAGCAGGCAAACACAGGCTGTCCAACAGGAGGACAACGCAGGGCGTCAGCCATGGGAGAGCGGGCTGAGCCGACTCCAAACTCGGTGTGACGTCACCCCTGGCAACGGCTCATTATGCACGGACACGCCTCATTATGGTCTGCCAATGACTCATGCTGTCCAAACTATCCTACTGTGACTAGTGAAAAGGGGCTACGGAGTTAGGGACCACAATGGAGAAAGCCTAGGAGGGCTGTTTGCTAGCTGCAGCAAAGCAATGTCGTCTGTGTGCTGCGTTAACCCTAAGTGGATCTTCAAAGGGCCGTGATGGAAAGTGATAGTTTGTTTCATTTCACTGACCATAGCCGTTTAACATGGCAAACTCATTGTATAGAGAAAACAGTATACTGATGATGTGTACAATTATGGACTGTGTTCTTAATCCATTGAGTCAGCTAAGGACACATGACATTGTCAGAAATATTAATCTATCAAGCATTGCACAGTCAGTCGATGAACAAGTTTAAGAAAGTTTATTGCTTGCGGCCGGCCCACAAGGAGACAAAAACATCACACGCCATTGTGCTACAAGTTTGTCTGGTTCACAAGTCTTCAAGTAAGACTATTTATTGGTGAGAAGTCTCCTCCCCTGCATATCAGCTGTCAATATGATCGATCCCAGAGACAGAGTGCGCGTTACAGAGTTCTCTGACCCTAGGCTTGACCATATGATTCACTCAGCACAGATAAGGTTAACACATTTATCGCACCTCTAGCATACTAATGATCAACCTAGGTCAGTTTGTCTACGTAAGCCTAGTGTCATGTATAGGTCATGTGGGGAGAGGGTTCTCTGCTGACAAGGAATGCTGAACACAGAATCATTCTTATCACAAGATAACAGTTACATCTTATATTTTCCCAACAGACATCATCAGGTGCTTTCTATCTGTGGCACCACCATAGTGACAATGGTGGCCATCTTATTTCTAGACTGATTAAACATTCACTTGGTTTTAAAATGTCTTTCATCGAGGACTTTAAGGTAAAACTGTGGTTTGCCTTCATGTTCCCACAGGGTGTTAATCGTCTTCCAGCTTTGGTTGCATGCCAAAAACCTGTATGGTTAATGACTACCAATTAACAAAGGCAAGTCTAGTTCCATCTAGAAAGCATTGGGGGGGTTTACTTTTTAGTTTGACTTACTGAATCTTATCTGCGGGGACTTTAGAAACCCAACACTTGCAGTACGACTGGCATGGAGCGAGTGTTTCTGAAAGTAATTATCGCCGTTGTCACACATGTACCTTGGCAGCTTAAAATGGCCGCCCGCTGTTGCTCCTGCGGAGGCCGGCGTGTCATCGGGATGCTGTGGTGCACGTCTGTGGATGAGAGAGCGGCATCGATCTAAATGATCAATTAAACGGCGGGGCCTCGTTGATTTACAGCTCATCCATCCTGTTTTATGGGATCTCCAAATCAAAGGTTACAGTTCTCATTGTATTTTATTTCTCCGTTTGAGGACAAAGCCTCCTGGGGACAGAAAGGTCAATTCCACCGCCACCGAAAACATCCACAAGTTATTACAACGGGGCCTTAACCAAAGAATACAAAATGACGAGGTGCCGTTTCATTTTTTGGTTTTTATCTTCATTCCGGACACGGGCCTGTTTTTTTTTTACATCTGTCCTGCACCCATTCAGACGGTATTGATTTACACTCACTTCTAAATCGGAATTTAATACAGTGGTGAAGTTTTAAACACAGCCAGTCTGAATGGCTCATTGGCATGCTGGTGACGAGAACAGGCAGGGGACTAACATCCCATCAACCAGCAGAGGAGAAGCTATCAACCATGGAGAATGTCCTACCCCAGGGGTATCGACTGGTGGCCAAGGCCCAAACCAGACCACGATTTACTGTCCTCCGCCCCGCTTTCGCTTACGCTACACAGTGGGCTTTTAATTAGAACCAGGGAGAGGCCGGCCTTATAATTTCCCACCTGGATAACGCTCTGGTCTGGATAGACCGTTATTCTGGCCAAATGACTTTGACCAAATTACAGAGAGGCTCCGGAATGGTTTTAATTAGGGTTGGTGTTGCATAAAGTGGCTGGGGTGGAATGGTTTGCAGTTATTGAATGGCTTTATGGCTGGGTACAAACATTGGACCAACTGGGCCTCTTGTCTCTCCGCTATTCGACCACATCCTTCTAATAGACCACATTTGTCTGAAAACATCTTTGCCCTGAAAAAGACCCAAACAAAGAACGGTTAGAGCATGAGTCCAGTCATCCAACGTTGGTTCCAAAGGCTTTATGAGAACTGTAGAGAAGGTGTTCAAAAATACCTCAGCCCAGCCTTTTGCAGTGTTTACCTCCTGCATAATATCCATTCTAATGAAGGTACACCCAGACCCAGTTTTCGAAGCGATCAGAGAACAGGCCCACGGGGTAGGCTAGACGAGGAGAGGATGAGAACAATGTTTGGATGAGTCAGGCTGCGTCCTCCCTGGAGACATGTACCTGTACAGTTCACAAGGAAGAGACAATTAAAGTGTCTGTGTCCCTCTCTCTTGCTCTCTCTTGCTCTCTCTCTCTCTCTCTCTCTCTCTCTCTCACTCTCTCTCTCTCTCTCTCTCTCTCTCTCTCTCTCTCTCTGTCTCTCTCTCTTTCTCTCTCTCTGTCTCTCTCTCTCTCTCTCTCTCTCTCTCTCTCTCTCACCCTCCCTCCCTCTCCTTGTCTTTGTTTTCAATGCCACTTGAGCTTCCTTTCCACCTCTCTTGTCGCCCCTTTCTACATCTCCCTTTGTCTCCATCTCCCTTTCCTTCTTTCACTCTATCTCGCTCTCTCTCAAACACACACACACTCTTTCATACTGACATCCGTTCAATGTTTGCCGTGCATTTCATGCTTTGGGTACGTGCGAAAGCTGGCCCCCATCCATCTCCCCAAGGCTCCGGTGTGTCTTGGCCGGGCTCTGACCGGGGAAGCAGAAGGAACGATTACTTTCCTCTTCTTCCTAAGCCACCAGAGTGTCTCCACACAGCATGCGGGGGTGGGCGGGGGGCGGGGGGGGGCGGAGGGTTGGTATGGTGTGTTTGTTAGAAGGTATGTGCGTGAGCATGGTGTGTCTGTCTGCACGTGTGTCTACATGTGTCGCTATGTGCGCGTCAACATTTGTGTCGCATGGAGTGCATGCGCTGCAGCGTGTGTGTGTGTGTGTATGTGTGTGTGTGTGTGTGCAAGGAGTGTAACAGTAAATCTCCTGGCTCCTCGGGCCAGCAGCCAAGTCGTCGTAGCAACACAGCCCTGACAGCTCCATAGATTAAGCTCATGGTGGGAGAGGCAAAAACAGCCGTTTAATATTCGCCATGACCCAGCCCCACAGCCTGGGCCGCACAGAAAGAGAAGGCCCTGGAAGTAATTGCTTGGACACCTTTCTCAGTGCAGAGACAAGTGTGGAGGGCATGTGTGTCTGAGCTGCGAAATGGGCTAAGGGTGGCCTGCCGCAACCAATTGACAAAAAGTGAGTTTCTTCCATTTGGAGGTATGTGATTCATTCCAGAAAATTGGGAAAACCAACCAGAGACCAAAGTGGTTCTAGCATGACAGCCAAACAATGTGTTGTCATTTCAAAATACAAAAGTGGTTCGGATTTGGCCCGATAAAGTTGTTCGGTCATTAGTTTGAAATACTTGTCCTCTGTGTGTGATATCTTTCAGTGTGTTTGCTCAACAGGCTTGTGCCCTTCCCCAGTCCTTATTAAACAAGCCTTGTAGGGTTTTTACACAGGCCAAACCATCAAAACCATACCCTTGATCTACTGGAACAGTGCATTACTGTAATATTAACCAAATATGCTGGCAATGCAGGGATTTGATTCTGTAGGTTAAAGGAATAGTCCAGGTAAAGTGAGGAGATCTTGTTTTTTAATAGCTTTGCAAAATGAATGAAATCAGTTACAATGCACACATGCCAAGTGAAGGTCATAAATCGTACCTCCTCTACCATGACTATTGTAAATCGGAGAGAGAGGAGAGCAAGGAGAAGTAGAGAGAGGAACAGGAGCTGAGAAGAAAAACCTCAGCAGGACAACAATCTAGTAAACAACGCTCCACGTGACGTTTCAGACCCTACTATTATCTGTGACAACAACCAATTAGACTACCCTTGACCCTTGTATATCACCACATGACTGCTGATGCAACAGGAAGTCACACAATGAGCTGTGAAAACCATTGAGCCAAGAATTCCGTCCAGCAGCCGTCTTCGTCATATCAGAGCCTCTTCTCTCTCTCTCTCTCTCTCTCTCTCTCTCTCTCTCTCTCTCTCTCTCTCTCTCTCTCTCTCTCTCAATTCAATGGGCTTAGTATTCATGAATAGTACTTTGACTGGTTGCAGGTTCATATCAACAAAGAACACGAGTGAGTTGTGATGCAGGGTAAAGTACTGTATAGGGTACAAGAAGCAGAAAGAACAAGAAGAATTGCGAGAGCAAGAGCAAACCAGAGTAGTTGTAGATATAGTAGATATACTACTGTGTCACACACACAGTATATGTTGTGTCTAGGTCACTCACTGTCTCTCAGTTTGTGGCATATTAATACATACTAGGCAGCAAGGTCTGCCCTCTCTCCTTCTCCTAGGAGAGCAAGGTCTTCCCTCTCTCCTTCTCCAAGGAAAAAAGGTCTGCCCTCTCTCCTTCTCCTAGGAGGGCAAGGTCTGCCCTCTCTCCTTCTCCTAGGAGAGCAAGATCTGCCCTCTCTCCTTCTCCTGGGAGAATTTGAGATTACAGAGTGGAATTTGTTACAGTAACCTTTTCTTATATCACTGAATGTTTCAGATTGTAGGAGGAAGTGCATATCTGTCTCAACCTTACCTGTCGAACAGTGACCACATATTCTGTTTCCTTTTGGTTGCCATGATTTTTTGTGTCGTCCTGTTTCAAATACCCATTGGTGGTCACTGAGCCTGTATTAGTTAGGATCTGTCTTTGCTTGCTATCTCTGACAGTAGAGAGATATTCTGCCATCTCTTTCCAAGGCTAGACAACTCTCTCTCTCTCTACACCCTCATCGTCCCCTTTCGCAACGTGATCGCATGGCTCTACCCACGATGGCTAATGCGTGTCCGCGGGGTCCTTCCTTTGTGGCCGGGTTATCTTCCTGTTTGTGATCGGAGAACACTCTCCCCCCCCCCCCCCCCCACGCGTCACGCACAGATGAGAGGTCCACTCCGTCACTCGCGTCCATTAAGCCGTAATGCGGCTCCCAAAGGCCAGAGTCCGGATGTGGAAACGGCGCAGGTTCTTCCTCTGCGTCGTGCTCTGAATCCCATTACGCCGATGGCCGCTGCCATTATCTATCACAGCTCATTTGGTTTAGAGTGGAGGTGGACCGCGGAGCATGCCTGTGCCTCTCTGTCTGTCTCTCTGTCTCTCTGTCTCTGTCTCTGTCTCTCTCTGTCTCTCTCTCTCTCTCTCTCTCTCTCTCTCTCTCTCTCTCTCTCTCTCTCTCTCTCTCTCTCTCTGTCTCTCACTCTCTCTGTCTCTCTGTCTCTCTCTCTCTCAGTCGCTCACTCTCACTCTCTCTGTTGCTCTCTCTCTCTGGACACACAGGGGTTTTTGTTTTGACTAAAGAGCCGTCTCGCAGCGGGCGTCGAGGATATGGTTGCGTGGGGTTTGAGTGACAGCCGAGGACTGGAGTTCTGAGAGCGCCACACGACATGCGCTCACCCTGCTCCCAAACGTCGCTGCAGGGGCCATAAGGTCCCTCTCCACGAGCAAGTGTTCCCTCCAAACCCCTGCTCAGCAGCAGAACACAAACTCCAGATTATGTATTCTCACACACCGGAGGACGGGGGGGTTGGAGGCTGAAATGCCTACAGCATCTGATGCCCTGATTTGGCCACACAGTGAGTGGGTTATTTCGGTTGTACGAGGGGAGAGACTGCTGTCGCTCAGGAGAGCCTTGTGTGAGAGGATGTCAGTGTGTAGGTTCCTGTGTGTGTGTGTGTGTGTGTGTGTGTGTGAGGGCGTGTGGTTGAGTCAACGTGACAACAAGACAACGTGCCTACTGTTTAAACTAGTGGCTGCTCCATGTCTCTTTCACTGTCTGCCTCTCTCCTCCCTCCCTCTTGTGGGGCAAAGTGAATTTCATTTCGTCGAAGCCCTCACTCTGTGCACACCGCCTTCCCTTCAAAAATATATGTATATGTGGATCTCATCCAGCATGAGGAATGAGACCAGGGGAGGAGAATGGAGGGGAGGCAACAGTGTGTGCATTCTTTTGTGTGTGTGTGTGTGTGTGTGCGTGCACTGTGTATATTTTCTGTTGCATGAGGACATTTTTTGTTTTTTTTTCAGAGCCAGAGCCAGAACAGCAGGTCTCATCAGAAATCTGGATTTCTGACAGTGTAATGGGGTCACAATCTATGTGGAGGACGGCAGCACCATTTCGGGGGGAAAGAGCGATGGAATGGACGAGGCGGCAGCTGGCGTGGGTAGTGGAAGGGTCCAGATAATGAATTCTCGCCCCGGCCGTCTGCTTCACATTTCCCCCTCACAAGCTCCACTTGGATATTAAAAGGTGTCATCGGCCCAGGCTCTCTGCTGCGGATCCTGCTGGAATGTTAAAAGAGGCTGATCTCCTACAGTGGTATGGGACAGAGAGAGAAAAGAGGAGCATGTGTGTGTGTGTGTGGGGGGGGGGGTGAGAAAGAGGGGATTTGAGCGGGAGAATGAGAGCAAGGGGGGCAGAGAGTGAGAGAGAGAGAAGAGCAAGGAGAGAGAGAGAGAGAGAGAGAGAGAAGAGCAAGGAGAGAGAGTGAGAGAGAGAGAAGAGCAAGGAGAGAGAGTGAGAGAGAGAGAGAGAGAGAGAGAGAGAGAGAGAGAGAGAGAGAGAGAGAGAGAGAGAGAGAGAGAGGAACAGAGGGGGATGAGAAGGAGAGAGAACAGGAGCGAGCGAGGCATTAGCAGATAGAAGGGATGACAGTTGGCGGGGGGGACACAGAGAGACAGAAGTAAGTCGACGCGAAGAGAGAGAGATATGGAGAAGAGTGAGGACAAGTGTAGCATGCTCGGCAAAAATAGTGTGTTCTGATTTGCCCAATTAGGGTACTTTTGCAGACAGGAGTGACAGCATCGGGCTTGTTTGTGGCGGATGCTGTGTTAAAGAATCTCCCGGGAATGGCCCAAAAAATACAATTTTTACAAATTGTATCCACAGGCTGACAAGCTAGACTACTGTTCCCATACTGCCTTGTGACATCCTCAGCTGCCGTTGCCGTCTCACAGGGAGGTACTGACGCGGTAACAGGTCCACGCGCCTGTTTGAATATCACCTGAGGGGCTTTTCTCTACATGCCTGGGGGAACCGTTCCCCCGGCGTGAGCACTAAAAATGTCACACGACACCGGCTGCTCATTCGCGGGGCTCCCTACAACTGGAGCCTTCCAACAAGGCGTGGTCACAGGACGGGGTCTCGGAGATGCAATTCCCAGCTAGCTGTTTGACCGTGATTGAATAACACAATACACAAGTGAGTCTGAGAGCGTGCAGGCACGGGCGTGGAAGAGCTCTGCGGGGCCCCTTGCGTCTTGTCGGAGGAGATTGAGACCCTGCTCCCGTGCTCCTCGCAGATCCCCCCCCCCCGCCTCGTGAACCCTCCCGGGGGGGAAAGGCGGTGCCGAGAGTTGAACTCCGTGTGGGGGCTTCAGCCCCAACCCCCCCACCCGTACAATCCCCCAACACCCCCCCCCCCCTCCACCTCGCCCCCCGACTTGCCTCTCACGCTCTGCGTCGCATGGGTGGCGCCCTGCGTTGTTTACTGACACACACAGACACCGGTGGAACCAGAGCGTGGGCCAGGCCGATACATCACAGTCCATCAGCGGCGTGCACGCAACGACGAGGGGAGAAGGGGACCCCATTACCCATTCAAAGCACTGACGGCTCGGCCAATCAGGCGAGACAGGGCAGAGACGAGCTTTGGTTTGCTCGTACCCACTCCGAGGGGCTCCGCCAGCTCGCTAGCCGCCGTCGTGTTTCGCCCTCTTCGTCCTTTCTTCTCTGGCTCCCTCTCTCAATCTCTTTCTCCCTCTTCTTCTCCCTTTCTCTCTCTCTCTCTCTCTCTGTCTCTCTGTCTGTCTCTCTCTGTCTCTCTCTGTCTTTCTGTCTGTCTGTCTCTCTCTGTCTCTCTCTGTCTTTCTCTGTCTCTCTGTCTGTCTGTCTGTCTGTCTCTCTGTCTCTCTGTCTCTCTCTCTCTCTCTCTCTCTCTCTCTCTCTCTCTCTCTCACACACTCCGGTGTGTGGCCCTGGCATTAGAGTTGCTCCTCTGTGACAGAGGGAATTAAGTAGAAATGACAGACAAAAGGCCAAATGCTCTCCGAAAGGAGATTGCCATTAATGAAACCCCTTCGTTCTTTTTTAAATCAGGGGTGTTGGGCTGGGGGGGGGGGGGGGGGGGGGGTCGGTGGGCTGGGCCGGGGGGGGGGGGGGGGGGGGTCGGTGGGCTGGGCGGGGGTGGGCGCAGAGACGTTCATCATGAATATTCAATGCGCCTCGCCGCCAGGCTTACCAAACACATTGGAGCAAGGACGTCTTCTGGATCAAACTCTCTCGCTTCCCACTTTGGTCAGGCGGCGCTGGTGTATTGGGGAACTGCTGTAGTAGCGGGTGGAATTTGACAAAGCTCTTTAATGTTAAAGGGGGGGGGGGGGAAATGGGATGAGAAGATTTGCTCGTTCTCTCTCTTTCTCTCTTTTTCTCTCTCCCTCTGTCTCCCCCCCCCCCCTCTTGCCGTATGGGCAAGTAGACTCTTTCTATAAGGTAGATTAAGCAGCTACTTACAACGCGAGTCTCAATTATTTCGATGACAGCTTTATTAACATATGCTGAGGAGCAGGCGCCTTGATTAGCTGCTAATGGGACAGGTTATGCAGAGAACAGCTCATTTGCATAACCTTCGAAACCATGCTACCACTTGCTGTCTTCTCAGAGGAAAACACGAACGTAGAACAGACTGTGATTTGAGTTCGGGGAATTATTTGCGAGGTCATCTTATCCGGGGAAGCTATTTTCATGTTTTCTTTTCCTAACCACCTTTCAGCCATTGTTGACTGGGATGCATTTAGAGTGGGTGACCAGCGGTACGCGGAGGTCGAGAGAGAAAGAGAGACGGAGTGTGTGAGAAAGGAGATAGAGACAGACCAAGAGAGAAAAATACATTTAGGAAACACTGTTCACCCTTCCCTCTCTTGGCCTCTCTCTACAAGGTGATTGATCCCCCCCCCATTTCCTATCACTTCATAGTGAAAGAGACAGCGCCTGTTGCGAGGCAAAACTCCCAGTTCAATCCCGATAACTCCACGTGAAAAATCTGAGTGGAGGCGACGGTGCCAAACGAAACTCCTCCGGGGTTTGTCCTGCCTTGCGTTTCCAGACGGACCTACGCTCCACCTGACTGAGGCCACGGCTGAGGCCAGGAAGCCGGCAGCGCGTTCACAACACATCGCCGCCCACCTCGTTTGATCAAAGTCGGCACAGGATGACACTTGGGTCACCGAAGCACCCCGCAGCAGCTGACTCTGTGTGACACTCACATGGGGATGTCGGGGCAGCCATACAGAAGCACAAGAGCTTATTGTTAAGCTTCTCTGGTGGCCTGGGTCAGAAATCTGCTGTTCTCCTCAGAGGAAGGACCTCTGGACAGCAGCCTCTCGTATTCCTCGTGAGGTTGAAGGACCCCAGGACAGCAGCCTCTCGTATTCCTCGTGAGGTTGAAGGACCTCTGGACAGCAGCCTCTCGTATTCCTCGTGAGGTTGAAGGACCCCAGGACAGCAGCCTCTCGTATTCCTCGTGAGGTTGAAGGACCTCTGGACAGCAGCCTCTCGTATTCCTCGTGAGGTTGAAGGACCTCAGGACAGCAGCCTCTCGTATTCCTCGTGAGGTTGAAGGACCTCAGGACAGCAGCCTCTCGTATTCCTCGTGAGGTTGAAGGACCTCAGGACAGCAGCCTCTCCCAGGCCCCGGCAGCCAACACCTCATCCTAGCACGCGTCACGGGAGGAGACAGGAAGTGCCGCTCTCATGGATGTCTAGATTGTTTGCCTCGGAGGAGGGAGTGCATGTGTGGGGTGGAAGTGCAGCCACCACCACTTAGGCAGATGGTTGGAGCTAACAGCTGGTGACCGGGGGGCTGGAGGAGGAGCAAGCCGAGAGACCACCGGCGCAAGACAAGGGCGCGCAACCCCGAGATTGGAGAGAGGGAGGGAAGCGGATGGAGGGAGGAAGGTAAGGGAGGCGGACGGCAGAGGATTGAGGGCCTGGAGTGACATCTCTCCGGCACACTTCCAGAACATTCCCATTAGCCGCCAACAGCTGCGTATCCGTCCGCACCTCGCCCCGCTTCCCCTCCCCCCCGCGAGAGACTCCCACCGACTCATTTGGAGCCAGAGTTAGCACAGAGCTGCCACGGCCCAACTCATCCATTCAGTCCTGTTTAATTCAGTTCTTTAGAAGCTCCCCGACCCATCAAATACAGCAACTTTCTCCCTAAAACTCGCGGGCTGTTCCTCTTGATATCTCCAAGCAGCAAAATGGGGTCTCTGCAAAACTCAAGGCCCTTCCTCCGCCATGGTTGATACGCTGTTTGGCAAGAGAGATGCATAAGAATGAGCGGGAACCCGCGTTTGAGTCCAACTGTGGAGCCTGCGTTGGGAAATGAGCTGGCGTTTGCAGATAGGCAGTTACAGACCGCTGGAGTCGACGGGGAGCAGTTCTGAGGGATTTTTTATATTTTTTGCTGCTTTTCCTGGGGGGTAAATTATGCCGTATGGTGAAAGGAACAGGGAGTGTGGGTTGGGGGGTGGGGGGGGTGAGGGGCTCTGTGAGGGGAGTGGCGGATGGAGGGGGTGGGGGGGGGAGGGGTGGGCGTGGGTGAGAGTGTGGCAGCGTCTGAGAGTGACGTCTGAGAGGGAGTCCTGGACGCCTGTCGAGGGCAACGTTGACATGCAGCAACAAGTCTGCGCCGGCCTTCGCTGCCGTGCTTTACTTGGCCGCCGCCTCGGTTGTCCTTGTCACTCTTTTCCTTCTCCGCTGTGTCGAGGCCTGTATGTTTCCGTCTCGCAGAGGTATGGGGATTGTACACGTGTCACTGTTCTGTGGAGGAAAACGGAGATGCCTGGCGTGTCACTCGTCGTTGCTTTAGTCTGTCAGCAAAAGACAATTTCCTGACCATTTCTTTTCAGCAGCTGTTGCTCACGACAAATCCGAAATTTCTTTGGGGGAGTCTTTCAGGACAACAGCTCGAGCTGTTCTGCTTGAAAAACAACTGCCATTTCTAATTAAATCCACTCCCCCATAAGGATGGGGTAAACAGAAAAGCCTCCAAATGGCTGTCATTAGAGGCTCGTGTCAGAGCAAGCAGGTTAGGGCCCGTCTCTCATTAAATGAGATCTGTTCTCCACACAAGAGCATTTCCTGTTGGCCTGAGGTATGTGTGTCTGTCTGTGTGCCTTTCACGCCTGTGTCTTGCCTGCAACCAAAAAAAAGAAAACCGGCTCAATCTCATTTTCAGTGCAACGGGTCACTTATTGACGAAACCCAACCCCCCATGACAGGTCTCCGTGGGGACGGAGGCTTAACAAGATTACTGTTCCATATAGCCGGGGTAATGGGCACCTCTCTGGAGAGGATGAGCTGCGTTCGGACCGGACCGAGGAGAAACAACCAAGCATTCTGGACACGACCTAGCTTCCCTCTGTCGGAAGGAACGCCTGATGCATGACACCAGAGATGGATCAATCAATCTACCCCCAGCTGCACAGGCAGCATCCTGGCTGGTGGGGAGGGCCGAAGGTCGGGACGCCCCCTCCCCGTGTCTGCTGGCCTGCCCACCTCTCCAGCTGGGTGCGGAGAACCCCTCCACGGACCTCAGAGATAAGTACTCCCTTCCCCCCTGGCTGTGTCATGTTTTGGACACCGAACCGCTACCACTTGGTGACTGCTGCTAGTCGCCACACGGGGGAATTGTTGTGACTCGTCTCAGAAGGTTGTCGCTCAGGGATGGGGTGGGAGGCGGGTGAAGGAAGGTTCCGGAGGAATGGAAGCCGGCGGGTATTGGAGAAGGCGGTGGCGCCACTGCTCGTTTTGATTAATGGACCTCTCTCCGGCCGTGAGTGACGAATTATCAGAGGGTCGGCAGCCTCGTTCATCACTGTCACCGGAGACGCGGTCGCCTGCCGTCCTCCGCCCCGCCGGTCGGTCGCCGCCACAATCGGCCTCTTATCTCCCCCACCTGGCCCCCCGGGATCCCGGGGTGTGCGCGTGGAGAGGAACTGTGGAAGAGAGGAACCGAGGAGGAGGAGGGAGGGAGGTCAGAGTCGGGAAAGACCACGGTAAGAGTGAGAGGAGGTGGGGAGAGGTCGGCGGTGGCGTGTTCATATCTCATGTCCCTGTCGTCACAACTGTTCCTTTTTTATTTTTTGTGGTTGTTCCCAATTCTCAATGTTGTTCTCCAATCTCCCCTCCCTCCCTCCCTCCCACCCTCCCACCCTCCCCCCCCCCCCCCGACCAAATGGCCACCTCCCCCCTGGAGACTGGACTGTACTCAGCCAGATAAAGTCGCTTCATGCCTGCCGGCGGATGCCATCGTGCGCCCTCCCCTTATCATATGGTTCAAGTTCATTTGGGGGAAGTGAAAGCGGGTGCGGGGTAAAGGGGGGGCTGATAAGACTGTTCCTGCTGAGGAAGGCAGGCAGAGGCCCGCTGTGGCCTGTGTTTGCAGCTTGTCCCCTAATTAAGCAGGTAGAGAGAGACCCTGGGAGCTGGAATTCTTATCAATGACTCCTCGGCGGCAACGCGGCAAAGATAGTGTTTAGAAGCGCGGAACGCTAATTAATTATCAGCCGTGTCGGCTTCACTGTGATACACCTGCTTGGCTCCACATTGACTGGTTCTTCTTGTGACGGACGTAAATAAAGATAAGTATTAAGAGAAACACACGGTGACAAATGGGCACACTGTACACAGCATACCAACATCTGTAGATAAACATTCTATTATGATGCTAATGTCAGTGGGCAATTTTCACAGAATTGCTGTTGTCTGAGACTTTTGCGCACTGTTGTTGAAATTATGTTGTTTTGGATGTATTATAAATACAAATGGTCAGCCCCTACCTAACCCTGTAGCTACAACTCATTTAAGCAGCTGTTAACAAATCGAAATCACGTTATTATAATGAAAGGTAGCATACACTGACACGCTCAGTGCAATGTTACTGATTCCAATTACCAACTCAAATTACTCAAAAGGCCAGTCAACAAAACAGTGCACAGTGTATTTTGCTCTTTAATTGACCAACATTTAATCAGAGTGAGGAATATCAACGTAAATGTTAGGCTAAATAAACAAACAATCAAATGACCAGTTCGAACGAAACACGTTGCGTTGGTAAAAAGAGCCCTTTTTAAACGGAGGGCGTAACAATTCAGACGAAATGCGAGGTAAACCAACGACTATGTTTGTCGATGACAACGTGTTGCTGCCCCACACACGTCCTCTCTGGTAAGGAGGGAAGACAAAGAAGTTGTTGTTTTTCAAGCAGGCAGCTATCTTTTGACGTGTCGAGGACCAAGCTGAGCCCAGTGATGGATGGGGCGAGGACAGGTGTCGGGCAGGCAGAGATGGCGGCGAGCGAGAAGCGGCCACAGGGGACACACCTAATTCCCAGGTCTTATTTTGTCAATAAACAGCAGCCAGTGGCACTCAATTAGACGGCTTTATTGACTGCGTTCCAGAGGCTGTGTCAGATGTCAACCTACGACACAGCCTGACGGCTGCCCTGGACGCTCGCTCAGGGACTCTGCGAAAATAAGAAAAAGATGGGGGAGAGAAAATAAATATTGGCGCATAGTGGAAGGATGAAATGGGGGGGGGGGGGGAAGGGGTTGGTGGAGTGAGAGAGTTTGAGAGAGTGTACCTGCCTCGAGCACAGTATTTTCTTCGAGAGGAAATGTTTTTACAATACTCTATTTAGTGTTACCCCTTTCAACAGTCTAGCTGAATGGAGGTGGAGGCAAAACGACACACATACGAGAGGCTGTTTAGGCCTAAATTCGTCCTCATTCTTTTTGACACTCACTGTCACATACTTCGACAGACACCGTCGTCCTCACCTCGCGCAATACCTCACACTCCACGTGCTATCATGTCTCTCACAGCTGCGCTCTCTCACGCACACTATCATACCTGCAAAGTGATGCTGTGTAAGTTGGATGTGTTGTGTGAGAGTCGGATGGTGTGTGCAGGAAAATAATGAGTGAGAGAGAAAATGGTGTATGAGAGGCTGAGTTTGAATTTCGGCCTTAACAGACTCTCATACACATACACACACACACACACAAATAATATAGCTAGTAATTGGTATGTTTCACTTTGTTGTCTTTAATGCTTCCTTTTGCAAGTCAAACACTCAGAATAGGAAGGGGAAAAAAACTATTTTTTTGAGTCAACAAATCCCTCCCTCCATCCATTGCTGTTTTCCATCCTTTATCCGGTCGTCCTTCCTCTTTTGTTTGACTTCAAACACACTGCTACTTCCTTTTCCCTCTAGAAGACAAGACCAACAAGCTCCAGTAGCCGGATGCCGTCTGGTTTTTACATTTAATTGATTTCAGTGAGGTGCCCCACAAGGTTTTTAAAGGATACACAATCTCGACAGCCATACCAAGTTTGTTCCCCTGTCTGTCTCTTCTCAGAAGCTTATCTATGCCTAGCTGTCAATGAGACGCACAGCCAAGGGTAGACAGAGAGCTGCGCTACATATTGATGTTGGAAAACAAATCTATCACATTCTGAGCACACCCAAGTGCCTCTCACTAGTGGAGTGGATGCACGTCAGAGGTTTCACAGTCCAAACCGACCGCGTCTCCTCGACTCTAATTACGGTCATTAACTCCTGACGAGATTCTGATCTGCACCTGTCTGACACCCAGCAGCTGTTTATGCGTTGCTCAACACCGTGGAGGTCCCAGGGCTGGAGGGTGGGCAGAGCTCTCCACACTACGACGCTATAGCCTCTGCACTTCCTCCTCCAGCTCAGCTAACCTCTGCACTTCCTCCTCCAGCTCAGCTAGCCTCGGCACTTCCTCCTCCAGCTCAGCTAGCCTCTGCACTTCCTCCTCCAGCTCAGCTAGCCTCTGCACTTCCTCCTCCAGCTCAGCTAGCCTCTGCACTTCCTCCTCCAGCTCAGCTAGCCTCTGCACTTCCTCCTCCAGCTCAGCTAGCCTCTGCGCTTCCTCCTCCAGCTCAGCTGCTCTCTTCACTTTCTGCTCCACCTCAGCTACCTTCTCCAGCTCGGCTCGCCTCTTTCGTCACCTCAGCAAGCCTCTTCACTGTCTCCTCATTTCCTCCTCCACCTTTCTCCCTTCCCTCCTAATACAACGCTGCTTCTGGTACCAACCCAAATGGACTGGTTGTGGAACACTGGACACAGGGATAAATACATGTTCAAAGGTTTATTTGCCGAGACACAACACCGACAAGGGTACAAAGAGGACAGAGAGCGTTGCCAAAGAAAAGAACGAAGTAAAACCACCCTGTCTGCCTATCCACAAACCAAGTGAACAGAAGTACAAGGGGTGGCACCCGCTCCTAACCTAATGTTTCTCCAACAGGTAACTGCCTACGTGAGGGGAGATGTAAACCCATGGGTAGCTTGCCTGTCCCCTTTGTTCCCTGCCAGGGGCCAAAAAGAAAAGCTACACCGAGTGTTGACTGAAACAAAACTAATACTGATGTACAAACCAAACAAGGGAGAACCAACACGAACGAACTAAAGTCAGAAACAGCACACAGTCAGGACATCAAACAGTACACAGTCACAACATCAAACAGTACACTGGCACGGGGTCTGGCAGCCTCTCCTCTTTTCACAGTCAAACCACGCGGCCTCTTAAGCGGTCCCTCGATTGGCTGCGTGGAGGATGATAGGTCGTGAGCGGGGTACGGGACCGGCCAATCAGCACGCGCCTGAAAGGAGGAGGGAGCGGGGAGGGGACAAAAAGAGACAACGAACAGAACCACAGAACAGTACACAACAGGGGACGTAACAGACATCAATCGAGAAAGATACACTGCTGTCTTCGTTGATATGATTCGATTTGCCAGATGGACATATGGCCTTCTGCTGTAGGTGTGAGAGAGGAAATTATTCCTGGGCAAATGTAAACGGCTGTGTTGTGCTTTTATGATGTGAATATAAAGCATGGTAGTACCATGTGCGTTCTCAAGGCTACTGGAGGCCCAGAGGTTTACTGTGTGTTTAGTTGTACACACAGCCAAACAATTTGACTACCAGTTGCGTGCCAAAACCGCAAATGAGAACCTATTGTAGCCAAGCGAGTGCCGCTCTTGCCAAACACAACTAATTACAAGGGTACCTTTAGCCAACACATTTAAATAATGAATACGCGTGGTGAAAAAAAAAAAAAGACTTACAGAGGAACAGTAGTTCTCCAAAGGCAGCCATTTTATCTCCCTCTGACCCCAGTGAGGCATTTGAGTGATGGGCTGTTTGGAGATGCATCTGTGCTTTTCTAATGGCTCCGCTCGTGGGCCGGGGCCTAATTGGCCTCCCGCAGTCCCAGACGAGGAACACAAGGACAGGAGCGGAGGAGGCTCCATCTCTGACACTCTCCACCTGGCTGCCAGTCATGCTCGGGGGGGTCAGCGGTGTGTGGCTGTGTGTGGGGGTTTGTGTGTGTGGGTGGGTGAGGGGGGGGGGGGGGGAGGTCCTGCCTGCTTCCCATAAACATCCTCTGCTCCACACACCTCCACTCTCGCTGCCAGTTGGCCGGAGCAATGCAGAGCATGCGAATGAACAGCAGCTCGAGAGAGAGAGAGAGAATGGTAGTGTGCTTGTGTGTGCTTGGTGTGGGCGCGCGCGTGTGTGTGTGTGTGTGTGTGTGTGAGAAAGGTGAAAAAAAACGAGTGATGAGAGAGCGATTGAATTGCAGAGGAGCGAAATAAAGGAGACACATTGCAGGCTAGTTTTGCTGTAGCAGAGTTAAAACGTTGCACATTTCGCTGAGGAAACCAATTTGGGGGGCGGCAGACAGGCAGGTAAATTCAGACTGAAGTACTTACATCAAAGCTCGCTTCCTCACTCCCCGTATGATGACTCTGTGAGACTCGAATGCTGCTGGTGATGAGCTATCATTTCTGCCAACCTTTAGAGATGGAGACGACAGCAAACTCTCTCCCATTGTCATATGAATTACAATCAGACTCCAGGCTGCTGGAACAGCCCCAATTTAAATCCCAGCTCGGCCAAACGTCCAATAACGAGGTAATTTGTCCACGGCAACCTGGATTCTTCATTTCCTGCCATGCGATTACTAAGTCATCTTCGAAATTGTTTTTTTTTCGTGTCCGGGAAGTAAATCGTATTACCTCACACGGCGAGTGAGACAGAGAGGACGTTTGTGTAATTTGTAATTGTATCAGAGCTCATGAATATTACATTAACTTCCTATTCCCTTCATATCATCGACATGAGTATTTGGGACCAGGAGTAAAAGACATATGTACTGCTATTTCCTCAGTTCACTTTTCACGTGAGGTTGAATGGCTATTCCCCCCCCCCCCTTTCCAACTTGCATGGAATTCGATCTAATTGAAGTTCTGGAGAACAACACACCCCGACTCCCATCTGCCATCACAACCACACATCTGTTGACCCTCCAGCGCATCCATTACACAACTGATTAGCAGTCAAACACATCGTTACGCACCTGATTCCCACCGACTAATCACAACGTGTGCGCCAGTCGACAGGTGACTGTGAACACTGCGTTAACATGGCCCACCCCTCAGATGGGTGTTTCCACTCACCCCCCCTTTCCACTTTCCATCATCTCCTCACCTCTCCAGCTCCTCTGGCTGCAGGCACCTTGAGGGGATTAGCCGACCTCCAAGAACTTCAGACCCTGTCAGCCACGCCCACAGTTTTGCAGCCTGGGCCAGTCTTCTTCAGTCATCTGAACGGTCTTCTACACCTCCAAGTAGAAGTACAAAACATTTTCAGTAGTTCCTGTGGTCTTTAAACTGCCACTACCCATGTTAACCGGTGTTAAACCTTTAACTACTAGTGTTGTTCCAGTTCACATTAAGCTGGCAGGTAATGGCCCAATTTTGTATTTAGATCCACTGAACTCGTGGGTAATTACTCGGAGCTGTTTCTCAGGCCATTTCTTGGGAATCACCACTCAGCATCTGGTGGGACTGGGTTGGCAAGAGGGGCTGGGGAGACAGGGGGAGAGGAAAAGAAAGAAAGAGAGAGTGATAGTGAGGGAGAAAGAGAGAGAGAGAGAGGGAGAGGGAGAGGGAGAGGGGGAGGGGGAGGGGGAGAGGGAGAGGGAGAGCGAGGGGGAGGGGGAGGGGGAGGGGGAGGGGGAGGGGGAGGGGGAGGGGGAGGGGGAGAGAGGGAAAGGTGAGACAGAGAAACGAGGAGAAAAAGGACGGGTCAGAGAGATGGAGTGCCAGAGAGAGCGAGATCTCCATCAGACTGACAGAGCGAGATAAGAAGAAAGACAAAGAGAGAGTTGGAAAGCAAAAGCAAAAAGAAAGAGAGGCAGAAAGACGGAGAGAGGGACAAACAGAGAGAACGGGAGAGACAGACAGAGGAGCGATTGCTTTAAGTGGCCACTTCCTGTGCCACAAAGCAATTGAAGAACAATTGCTTGACTTTTTTATTTTCCCATTACAGACAACATCACCACTTCATTTTGGGCACTCTGGGTCAGGGCTGGGCTGTTGGTTGGAAAGCTGGGTGGATAACCAAGAAAGATGCAGGAAGCAGAAGTAGGGGGAGAAGTGAATCCATGAGGTCAGGCCGAGGGACAAACACCAGGAGAAAGAGCTGCAGGTAATCAGCCGAGCGCTCACCTGCATACAAACCCCTCAAGAACTACGTTCCCCAGAGGAAATGACTCCGCGCTCACAGGAAGAGGGCTCATCTCCTCCCAATCTAATTCTGTCTACGCCGTTCCCTACAGGCCCAGCCGGGGTTGGGTGTGTGGGGGGGGGGGGGGGGGGGGGGGGGCTCTGTATACTATTAGTGTTTAAGTCTCTCTCTCTGGTTCTGTATCTCTTTATCTCCCTACCTTCTCACTTTGTCCCTGTTACACAGACAGACCCACACACACAGACACACACACAAACACACCCTGTAATGAAATTCATCAAAGGGCTCTCGAAGTCAGAGAAGTTGTTAGGGAATCAAACTGCTGTGGTCAGGGATATTCTGCAGTACACAGCAGGAGAACAAAGACGAGGTAATGAGAGAGGGGCTGGAAACACACTGGTCCAGTCGTTTATCCCCTGGTCTCCATCCCCCTCCCTCCAACATGCTACGTAACGGCTTTAAAGCAAACAAACCTCGCTAAAGAAAGCAATGAGGCGAGCCGGATGTTGTTGTTGCTGCGAAGTGCAATGACGGAAATTGAATTTGTGCGAAATTCTGTTGGAGGCCCAAAAACAATGGGATGGCTTTTATTAAGTGAATACGGAGAGCTCTGAGAATGGGGAAGCTTTTCCAATCAAATTAGGTTCCTGGGTCTGGGAGTGCAGTAATATTGGGCGGAAGCCATTCCTTCGATGCAGGCATGGTAACGCGTTTAGATGACAGGGGAGAGGGTGGAGAGAGAGAAGTGGAGAGAGAAGTGGAGAGAGAGAGAGAGAGAGAGAGAGAGAGAGAGAGAGAGAGAGAGAGCACAATAACAGTGTTTAGAGTCACGGGAAGTGTGCTTTTTAACTTGAGATGAGTCAATGAGAGATCGAGAGCCAGCATGAGTGGAGAGTTGGAGACTGTGAGAGATGGGGCGATTATGTGTGGCCTTGTTCACCTAGTCCTTCAAGGAAAGGGGAGGGGAGTGGAATGGAGGAGGGGAGGGGGGAGGGGGGGAGGGGAGGTTGAGTGCGATCAGTTGGAAAACCAAGGAGCTACATGGTTGTGAAGAGAGCTGTCTGGTGAAATACGACGCAAGACCAGAGGTGAGGCTTCGGATGGACGGCATCACCTTGAACCGTTTCCTTCCAAGATGGCTCCTGTTTCCTAATGACTTCCTTTCATCTGGCTCTGCCTGTCTGTGACAGTCAAAGCTGTCAGAAGTGTCACTCACGTGTGTCTTGGCATCCTCTTGAGGGACACCTTGGCCATCGATATGTAAAAGATGCACCGGCCAACGGCGGGCTGAAATTGAACGGATTTAATCAAGACGCTCAAGCTGAGCTCACCTTCTGCCAAATGACAAAGTGATTGAGGACGTTACATTGCAAAACAGATTTTTCTCAACTGAAATTGGTTTCACACCTTCAAATCACTCCTAAATGAGTGTAGTGCTTCATGCACAGGTGGAAAATCAAGTTAGAGCTATTCCTCTTTTATTATTGGGTTAATGGCAGACGCATCAATAGATTTTTGACCCCTGGTCTTTTTCACATTGCCATAACATGACATAGCTAATTAGCAGTTAATGAGTTAGCTCATGTGGATAAGGGAAATGGTATTAATGCAACGTTGCGATGCAAAATAAGTAATGTCTTTGAGTGCACTTTCAGGAACTTATCAAACTTTTGCATCCATCGCTGTTTTAGGAAGCTTTGCCTGAATAAACTGATGACTGCTTGCACGACAGTCAGAAGCTTATCAGACATACAGCTTGTTCACTCAAACGTTTGGCAGAAAAACAATACCATAGGGGTAGGAACATATTTCAGAGACACCGAAGCCTTTAGAAAGCGTTGCTACAGCATGTTTATGAAAGCCCTAAACTTTCAACCATTTCAAGGGCTGATGAATATGGATGTGTTCTGTGGCATGTGGCTTTTCCCTGGTCTACATCTGGTTTCATGGAAGTTTGTTTCTCGGAGGGTTCACAAGATATCCCCCCCGCCCATCACCATGACCTCCCCGTGCTGTCTGGAAACAACTTCCTCCCACACAGGATGTGCTTCCAGAGACTACGATGACTGGTTGTTTGGTGGTGCCCCCGGGGGTCGCTTGGCCTCTCAGACTCCCAGCTCTTAGCCAAAGTGATTCCGACAGGCACATTAAAATGCAAATTCCTGCCTCGATGCTCATTGCCATTTTGTCACTTGCTCTCTCCTTGCCGGGCATTCGGAGGGAAAGGAATTAAGGGTGCTGGCCCTGGGGTTGAATATTCAAATGGTCACCTGATTACCCGCCATAAAGTACCCATGTTCCCCCATGCTCTCATTTCATGGCTCCTCTCTCCACTTACTGCCCATCAATAAGTGTTTGCGGTGGGGAGCCCACCCCCGAGGCTCTGAGTGCCAAACCCATCCACCAGGCTCTCACTTGTACTCTGCAAGGAAAGAGGGAGGGCAATGTGCAGTCCAAACTCTTCCGACCACCTGGGGCCTAAAGGAAAACACCAGCACCGTACAGCCCCCCCCCCCTCCCCTCTCCCCCAGCACCCACCTCTACAAAGCCTAGGGTGGGGCACTGGGAGAGAAAAACAACAAAACTGAAATCGCATACAGATTTCTTGTGCGTCTTCACTTCCCTGATGGAGGTCAGTGCTATTATTGAAACACTGGAGGTCTGGCCGGCTTTCACCTCCCAATTAGCAATAATTAGTGTCTGATGCATTAAAAGAATGCAATATGACAATTCATATTCGGCATAATGAGCCCACAACGACGAGCCTCCGCTCGCTGAAAGAAATGCCACGCTCCCATTGGCCGAGTGATCCTCACCTCTGCCGCTTGCTCTTTTCCCAGCATGCCTGCGCTGAATGGGTAATGGTGTGTGCGAGGCGCACGGAGGTGGGGGTTGCGGGGGGAGGGTGGAGAGGGGGGGGGGTGGGGTTGCAGGCCTGTCTGCGGGCCTAGAACCCCACCCCCCCACCCCCAGGCCTCTAGCCTGTAGGTAGCTAGTCTGCCCAGTTGAGCCCAACCCCCCCACACCCTTCCTCCCCCCCCCCCCCCCCTCACCGTCACCTGCATGCCGCGCTGTCGTCTTCCGCCAACCTACCCGGAGGAGTAGGTGTCCCTGCCACCGCTGCAGCCTGAGGCGAACATGGGTTCGAAAACTGCAGGGGGACGTCGCGATCACACGGAATGGGGGCTCCCGGTGTGAACGCGGCTTCCAGCTAATAACACCATGGGCTGCCCCTGACACTCTACACGTCCTGGCGAGACTAGGACCGCCCAGGGAATCAGACCGCGGAGCGGCGCATTCGTCCGTATTTACATACCGCATGTCTGCCCTTTAGAGAAAGTCCTGCCTCTTCCTCTGCGCTCAGCAGGGACACTCGTCCATAACTAAAGCTTGCCACGGGGGGAGATTTATTCCAAGGGATTCGACTGGGATTCCTGGAGAACGTTAACCATTCTGAAGTCTGAAAGCCCACATCTGTGTGTGTGTCTCTGTGTGAAGTGGAGGAAACCAACAAAGGAGTAGAGACTGAACGTGCCTGATTCCACCTGCAGGTGGATCACAGACTTCCTGTCTGACAGGAAGCAATGTGTTAAGCTGGGAACACAATTCTGATTCCCCGTCCATCAGCACCGGATCTCCCCAGGGCTGTGTCTTTTCTCCTCTGCTCTTCTCCCTGTACACCAACAGCTGCACCTCCAGTCATCCGTCCGTCAAACTCCTGAAGTTTGCGGACGACATCACCCTCATTGCGGCAGCTGAAGAAATTCAACTTGCCAAAGACAATGATGGTGCACTTCTACACAGCCATCATTGAGTCCATCCTCACCTCCTCCATCCCCATCTGGTACGCTGCTGCCACTGCCAAGGACAAGAGCAGGCTGCAGCGTATCATCCTGCGTAGAAGGTATCACTGCGGAGAAGGTGTTTGGCTGCAATCTGCCTTCCCTCTAGGACCTGCACACCTCGAGGACCCTGAGGCGAGCGAAGAAGATTGCGGAGGACTTCTCCCACCCTGGACACTCCCTGTTTGTCACTCCCCTCCGGCAGAAGGCTGCGGTCCATCAGGACCAAAACCTCACGCCACACAAACAGTTTTTTCCCTTTCGCTGTTGGCCTCCTCAACAAGGCCAAGAGTTCACATTGACTTTAATGACTTCATGTCTTAAAACTATTGGCATTTTGCACTACATTCAAGTCCTGTAATATTTGTATTTTATATTGTATTTTATATTGTAAATTGGCAACTTATATTTTATTTTATGGCAACTTTAATTTTATTGTATATTTTATTTTAATTGTATTCCACTTAGAATGCTAGTTTATGTATCCTTAGTATAGTTAGACCACATATTTAAATGTAAGATTCCTATATGTTTATTGTATGCACCTTCCTGCCAAAGCAAATTCCTTGTCTGTGCAAACTTTCATGGCGAATAAATCCCTTTCTGATTCTGATTCTGAGACTGTAGAAAAAGGAAAGATCTACGCTGAAAGTCACTGGAGAGAACAGAAAGGAAATAAAAAGTTCTGGAATGGTTGTTTTGGTTGGTTTTGAACTCCTAAAACTTGCAAATAACCAAGGTAAAGCAGTAATTCTGGTGTCCACTTTGATTGGCAGGTTGGTGTGGGTGTTAGACATCATTACCACAATCAGAGCCCCAGCTCCACTGTGTCTGACTACAGCTCTTGTCTAGTTCTGTCTTACTAATTGGCCATGAAGCAATGTGGCCATACAGGGTCTCTTAATACAAAATGTGCATAGATCAGAAAAAAAGTGAATCATTAAAAGAAATACTTATACAGTATTGTAAGTAGTACTGAACTAATAATGTCATTCAAGCCAACTCCATAACCCTGCACTGGGTATGAAATTTTTTTTTTCAGCATAACAAAACAACGGCACTACATCCAGACAACAAGAGATAATTATCCTCTGGCACATTTCAACACTAGCTTGGGCGAGAGACAACAGTGGGAACGAGAGAACATCTCAGCTCTTAGCTCAGCTACCCTCTGCCCTGCAGACCCTAACCGCAAACACACACACACACACACACACACACACACACACTTCCAGCCATGGCCAGACCAGGCAGCCAGATGATCTGCTGGTGGGAGTGGGAAGAGAGGAGGCACCAGCTGGGTTCAGACGTGGGGCTCCAGGGGGGGCTCGCTGTGGCATCTGTCAGCCACCGGTAACTTTCAGATGGACCAGACGGCCGAGGGCCACTGGGGCCCCGGTGGGGCCCGGTGACAGTACACCGAGGGGGGGGGGGGGGTCAATTTCCACAGCTGCATCTCGCTGGTTCCGTCTCGAGCCAGCTGGGTTCGTTGGCTTCCAGAGACAACAAATGCAGCCTTCTGGTCAGGATGGATCACAGGGAAGCGACTCCCCGTCATAATACATCTTGGAAGAAACCGAGTACACATGGCAACACAAACAAAGTAGTGTTTCTACATTGAAACACAGACAAGAACTTGCATTTAAGACGCAGGGAGACGCCAGTGCCTTTAATTGTCCCCACTCCAACTTTTCATGATGGCAATGGGTTTAGGAACAACCGACAGATCACTCACCGCTATTAATAATGGGCCGCATTGAAGACTATCGTCTGATTACTAGCTTAGAACCCAGTTCCATAGAGAATGAAACGCACCAATGTCATTTCTAACATCCCTTAGAAAATGATGACTGTCCCAGTGCTTGATTGCACGATTGGATTTAATAGGTTTGCTTGTTCACTCAGCCTTTCTAATGATCGCTGGTGTTATTTGCATTTTCTCCATGATTACTGTGAATCAGATTGAGAACCCTCTGGTCTCTCAAACATCCACCGATGGTTCACCTGCTGAATTCACACATTAGTTGATTACCCACGAGTTCTCCATCTGACCTAGGCAAAACCGTGTTCACGGTTTTGCTCGGAATCTGATTACTGTTAAACACAATCTAATGGGCTTTTTAATCTCTCTTTATTCACGAGTCCGACATATCGAATGCAAAAACGATTGTCAGCCACGCCACCCGGCCATTCTGGTCATTGATTATTTGTATGCAGTAATCACACATGGTTATTCCCCCCACCACCCCCCCCCCTCTCTCTCTGAGGGAGTCATGAATTGTGTTCAATCCCTTTCAACTTTGTTCAGCTTTAGAGAAGGCCTGACTTACATCATGACTTCAAAGACTCAGGTGTGAACCCTTTTAATGCAGCACCTCAGAGAAGATCGACCACAGGAACGCAATTAGAAGGTTTATTTCAAACAGCCTTTAACATTCACATTTGCACATAATTATTTTTTATCTTTGTAAAAAGACTTGAGGGGGGGAGGGAGTCATGTGTGTGTTTGGGGCTGCCTCGTCATGGTTACGTCCATGTTAGCTCCCTCGTGCTCTGAAAAGAGAGTAATTAACTTTGAACACACTAGTTGAAGAACATTCTGGTCTCCCAGCAAATACAAGGGATCAAAGTACGTTCAAACCAGGGCAATGACTAAATGTGGAATTATTCCTCAGTACATTCTGGTTTTAGAAAAAAAAATGATTAAAAGTTTTGTGCGTTTAAATACACAGCACCGTCGCAATTATATTCTTAAGTCAAAGTAGTTTAGTAGCTCTTTACCTTAAGCTGAAGTTAATTATGTATGTCCTGCTTTTGGTATAGTACAAGGTAACAAAATAATATTTTATCATTCAGCAATGCCTTCATTACTTCATAATCCCCTTGAAATTGACATTGATATACAAGCTTGAAATGTTCTGTGTTGGAAACAGCCATGTAACAGGGAGGTTACATATTGATGACAGCAATCTAAAGATGCGACATGTGTCCACAATGCTGACATTCTGTCCAGATACAGTATCAAATGAAAGACGTGTGTACAGAAGGTTGACATTTTGTCCAGATATAACATCAAATGAATGGCCAGTGTCCAGAAGGCTGACATTTTGTCCAGATATAGTTTTAAATGAATTGTCAGTGTTTAAAAAGATGACATTTTGTCCAGATATAACATCAAATGAATGGCCAGTGTCCAGAAGGCTGACATTTTGTCCAGATATAGTATCAAATGAATTGTCAGTGTTTAAAAGGATGACATTTTGTCCAGATATAACATCAAATGAATGGCCAGTGTCCAGAAGGCTGACATTTTGTCCAGCCTGTCTCCCCCCCTTCAAGAAAAGGCTCAAGACGCACTTGTTCCGGGAGTACAACGATACTTAGGAATGGTTTGCTGAACCCAATGTTAGTTTCCTCATGGATCACAATGACTCTTGCTTAGAGACTTGTTGCTCTTGTTGGTTAGTGGTAACTGATTTCAATTGTTGTACTCGCTGTGAAATATTTTATTTTACTGTTACTTGCTTTTCCACAGGTACACTTGCACTTACAGTGATTCATGTTGTTTACAGTAATTGTAACTTGTTTAACTACATGCTCTTATGGTTCTTCCCTTTGGCACTTATTTTGGCTGTTCACAAAGTGTGCTTCATGTTATGGCTACTCGCAATGTTTTGGGGGCTATCTTGTTGTTATTATCAGTGACCTATGCACTTTGTAAAGCTCTCTCTTGGAAGTCGTTTTGGATAAAAGCATCTGCTAAATGAATAAATGTAAATGTAAATCAAATGAATGGCCAGTGTCCAGAAGGCTGACATTGTGTCCAATACACAACTCTGGGCTGTCTTGCTGGAGTCTGGATTCACAAAAATGAATGCATTACTTTTTGGACTCAAATCTGGATGGACTTAAAATTCATGTTTATTCATTAGTAACTCTCTCTCTCTGTCTCTTTCTATCTGTATTTCCCTGTCTCTTAGATATCTGCCCTTGAAGGAAAACAACAGTTTTTTTTTTCGCACCTTCAAAACTTTACACAATGACAACTGAGAACAAAACAAATATACTCTTGCCTGAATAATGGGGTGAATGGATGTTCTGTTGGGTAAATAAACAAGAACCTTATCGGTGAGCCAACACAGTCGCAGATGCCGCATTTGTGATGTTTACTATTCTGGAGGCAATGTTCTTATACATAATCAGATTTTACATGAGGCAGAAACTATCTTCAAGGGGTTTAGGTTGAAAGCACACAAACACCGACACACATATTCACACGCACACACGCACACACGCAAGCAGGCAAAGTGATGCGGTTCACATCTCAGACTTCCAGAGCCAGCCATCCGTTTAGCCAGCCAGCCAGAATACCAGGCAGCCAGTCAGCCAGCAAACATGCATACCAGCCTCAGCATAAAAACCACAAGGGATCTTGTATGAGTAAAGGTCGTGCAACCTGCCAGGCTGTACCATGCAAATTGCTTTTTGATTCACACAAGATGGAAGCATGCTTCTGATCTGCCGTCTCTCCAACACACACACACACACACACACACACACACACACACACACGAAAGGCTTCTTCCCCGTAACGACTGACAATTGAAGAACGGCTGATGCTGTGTGTGTTTACAGAAGGTCTGTTCTGCATCATCTACAGACGACAGTGCGCTGAACCTGCCCATGCATTCCGCTTTGATGTCATTGTGTGTTGTGCGACCCTGAAGGGAGCACTATGAGTGGAGGAGTGCTGCCAGTCGGATCACAGAAGAAAAGGTTGTCTGTTCTTGCCCGTATGAACGTGACAACTGAGCTACCGTCAGAATACTCTGGTCTGTCTGCTAGTTATTCCTTCTGTATCAATGGTCGGCCATCTCCACCGCTCGTCCTCCTCATTTCACACCGATTTACACTGTCTGAAATTGGTTGGATTTGACTATGGTTGGAAAATTGACTGGGAATGAAGGTTTAGTTTTAGCTATTCCACCGTGGGCTTGTGCGTGTTCAAGGTGATGTTAATATCTATGAAATGTGATTCCTAGTCAGCCTCGGTGGGATGTACTTAAGGGCGTGTGCAGGCCTACTGCTGAAAGGTGCGAAACACGCTCCGCCTTTCACCGAGATTTCAGCAAATCACTTTGCTCTTCTCGACATCTCTGTCTCTTTACTTTTTCTCAACTGCTTTCATCGTCCAAAAAAAACCCACACTCATCTAGACACACATTTGCACACCTGCAACTGCAAGTTGTCAGTAAGAATGTGTTTTTGTCTCCAAGTCTTTCTCTTTGGATTTAATTTGCTGCCTTAATCCTGCAAGGTAAATCAAAAAGTTCTGTATCTCCTTAATTAAGCAGCTGCATTTGGTATTTTCTTATCATTGCAAAGCAAACAGAATGGAGGGCACAAAGACAGTGGGGCTGTGGAATACCAATTATGCTTCTAATGCACCAGGGACAAGTCATTTTCCCAGCTTGCATGTTGCGTGTTGCACTGTAGCCTGTTCCGCACAGTAAGCCCTGTGTGGCTGAATCCAATATCAGCTGAACACGCAGAACAATAGGGACAACATACATTAGTGTCATGTGTGGTATGCTCAGCCTCCTGTTCGTTTCACGAAGGGAAAAATGTGCACCCCCTGGTAGCTGGTTATAAATGTAAAAGTGAATCGGAAAGTCATGCAACCTAATGACGATCAGGAGAACCAAGCTGCACTTTTCAGGGAGAAAACGTATTAATCGGTCAGATTCGACAGAACAAAACCGGAAGGTTAAGAAAAGGAACAGAAGCTAAAAGAAAAGTGTCAACGTGGAAATCATGATGAGTGAGATAGTCTGTAACTTCAGGAGAAAGTGTCAGAAGCTTGATGTGTATTGCTTGTACCCCCTTAAGGCTCTCCCGGACTGTTATTTTCAGAAGCAGTCAGTTTTCGGGGGAGAGACATGCTCCTGTCTTCTAGACATAGCCCCAGGTGAGTCATCTTCCTCTTTTAGGTGCCCTTTTATATCGCCTGACATAATAGCTACGAATTACTCTGACAAAGTAAGTGCTGCAAAGCTGTCAGACGCAAGACTAGTTGTGTTCCAGCTCCTCTGCGATTTTAAGAGCAGAAAGTGAAAGGGCAGGACCCTAACCCAGTCCCTTTAGGTTGCAGGGGTAAATCCGGGCCTTGGAGTTCGTCTCAACTGTGAACGGTCAGAGCGTGCAGACCATTAATCCTGGGGAAAGGCGCTGCGAAGCTAATGACCTGTCGCGCACGTTTCTGCCGTCTCGTGTTGCTAGCCCCGGCTCATGCTGATCAGCCCACCGAGTGAAAGGCGAGGATTATGTCGGCTTTGTTTGTTTGTAGAAAAGGAAAACAGGACGCGGGAAGGGGGGAGGGGGGGGTTCAGGCCAGCCGAGGACTTCTGCCTCCAGCCTTGTCCTCCAAAACAACCGACAGTTATCGAGCTCCCAAGCTTCCCCATCGACCGACAGAAAACTGTCTCTCTGCCCAGGTCAAAAGCATATAATATTCGGCTTCATCTTCTTCTTCTTCTTCTCACTGTACAGCCATCACATAGTGTTCAAGAGTGTATTCAAATCGTTTTTAATAATTGAGTGAATGTCACATCATATGGTATCCCTCCAGCCATCATCATGTGGGCAAGAGTCCCTGCCGTGTTCCTTGAAGTGTTTGTTTTCGGCGAGGCGGGCTCCCTGGTCTCTCTTTTACCTTGAGACTGTAACCAGGCCTGACATGAGGTGTGAGTCCCACATCGACTACCCCCCTCTTCCCCCTCCCATCTTCGCCCCCCCCCCTCCCCCCACCCCTTCATCAATCTCAGTCTGGAGACACCCCCATACAGATGATTGACGACGCTCAAACACCGCCTGGAAGAAGCCCCGGTGGACAGATGAGGATCACAAATCTCATATCTTCCTCTCCCTCCCTCTCTCTCTCTCTCTCTCTCTCTCTCTCTCTCTCTCTCTCTCTCTCTCCCTCCCTCCCTCCCTCCCTCCCTCCCTCTCTCTCTCTCTCTCTCTCTCTCTCTCTCTCTCTCTCTCTCTCTCCCTCTCCCTCCCTCCCTCCCTCCCTCCCTCCCTCCCTCCCTCCCTCCCTCCCTCCCTCCCTCTCTCTCTCTCTCTCTCTCTCTCTCTCGCTCTCTCTCTCTCACTCTCTCTCTCTCTCTCTCTCTCTCTCTCTCCCTCCCTCCTTCCCTCTCTCTCTCTCCCTCTCCCTCTCTCACTGTCTCACTGTCTCCCACACACGCACACGCAAACACACACCAAACGTGGCAACGTTCCCCTCGTTCCCTTCCTCGCCATGTCGTCCTCGCCCCCCCCCCCCCCCCCACCCCGTTCAGTCTCAATGGAGACAAACGGACTGGAGGACGCGGAAGACACGTCCGATTCGGAGGGAAGAAATGACCGAAGTGAAGGGTGGCTGCCGAGGCTGGAGCAGAGGAGCCAGAGGGAGCTTGTGTCTGGGGGCTCCCTGGACGAAGAGCCCGCCATTTCAGCACAAAGACCGGCAGCGCAGCCTCTGAATGGAGGGGCCACACAACCTTTTGTGCTTCCGAGATGCCGTGGCCTTTGATTTTTCTCCTGCTCCGGGAATAATTATAAAAATAGCCTTTTCATGTCACAGTCCGCCTTATCCCTCCACACAACCTCTCCACCTTCACCCCGAGAGTCTGAGCCCGTGTGATGAAATAATACTACTGACTTGGTATTTCTGGGTAGTGTGAAGGCCAGTGCTGTTATTGTATCTGAAAATAGATGTTCAAACCGTCTTGTAGCGACCACTATGACAGGCATCCAGTAATGAGGGCAACTGTAGTATGTGTGTGTGTGTGTGTGTGCGTGCATGTCATTGTCATGAAGCATTGTCAAAAGAGCGAGACCTACATATCTTCATCAAGATTCAAGGCCGTTTTAATCATCAACTTCAAGGAGCCCCCGTGATTTAATGCAGTGAAAAATGTCTAAAACATTATCGTGCTACTGGCAGCCCACCATTTCCAGGAGCCATGAAAGCCCTTGGTTCCACCATGATGTCCCTCCGTCGTGTCATTCATTAGTGTAATGACCCATCGATTTAGCATTTACCTAACAATGGAGAAGGACCCATATTGTAGATGGCAGTGAGCCAAGTCAATCACACAGAAAGGCGCCCCGCGCATCTTCGAAAAGGGAGGTGATTAAAGCGACACAGAGCTGATGAATGCGTCTACTTTCGCGGTGAAACAAGCTGGAACCTGCACAAGCACACCTGAACCAGGGTTCCTCTCTTCCTCGCCGGCCTTTCCCTTTCCAGTGTGAATTGACAGCAGGCTCCCATGTGTGCGTGTGGCGTTCCGTGTGTACGCGCGCATGCTGAGCTTTGATAGGGTTTGGCTCGTCGCTCCTGGTGTGAGGTGAGCTGGCCGTGTGGAGCGTGGAGTGGTGGTGGGGGGAGAGCAACAGATGGAGTTGGCAGTGCTAGTGAGGATGGGAGCATGTTCCCAAGGATTCACTATCCAACAGAAAACAGCTTGACGTCTCGCTCGGTCTGAAAGTGAGTTTGCAAGCCCAGGCACTAGACTTACCCTTGGCCTATGCCCAAGCCCCAGCCCTGGCCCAGACTAGCCTCAAACCAAGCTCCAGCTCCAGCCCAAGCCCTGGCCCAGCCCCATCTTCAGAAAAATCGAATACTTTCTTCAACCGACAGTTGGGGTTCTGCTGACAAGCCAGCCTTGGGCCATTGGTTTTCTATACGTGCAGATTATGTGTGTGTGTATGTGTGTGTGTATTTGACCTTCCTGTCTAACCAACCTCCTTACACCTGCAGAGTGATTGAGGGTGAGTAAATGTGAAGTGTTTTTCGAGTGATTTTGTGATTCACAGACCACCACAAATGCGCCTTTCCTGACAGGAAGGGTAACCTTGACGAATCCTTCAGATTTCATTCATGTTTCGCAAGATCACGCTCCAGACCAAACCAGGTCCTCTCTGACCCGTTGCAACCTCTGGGTTCACGACATGGCTTCCGGAAAAACATCAGTATTCCACCTGAGCATCCCAAGCTCGCCCTTCCCGAGCCAAAGCCCACCTCCATGTTCCTGGGGAACAGATTGGGGCCCGAAGCATGTGTTTCAAACCACCAGAGATCCTTTGACGTTCCTTTCCAAGCTGCCTGCCATGGGGGGGTGGGGGGAGGTAGGTTGCGCACAAGCGCGCGCACACCAGCTTGATGATGGCGTCCACAGACTGATACATGGATGTCTGCCTCTCCATTCATCTCCTGGCGTGCTCCCGCTCTAACATATTGGCATTTCTGAGGTGCTTGGCGGTAATTGTCAGCCGCATGGCGCCTCCTCGTTTGTTTCGCTGACATTTTGCCTTCGGTTGATTGTGTATTTAACGGGGGGAAGGAAAGCAAAATTAATTGGAGAGAGGCCTAATCTGTCTGCTTGAAATGTCACCCCTGTATTGCGACGCCTGAGCTGACACTGTGCCACAGGAGCGACGCAGGAAAAGAGAGGGAGGGAGAGGGAATGAGAACAGGAGAGAGGAGGGAGGAGAGGAAGACACAGAGAGAGAGAGAGAGAGAGAGAGAGAGAGAGAGAGAGAGAGAGAGAGAGAGAAACAGAGAGCACAAAGAGTCGCACTGTCAAGACAAAATGGGAGCCTTTTAGAATCCACCGGCGTGCAGTCCCCCCCCCTCCACGTCCCACGGATTCGTCCAAGTGCTCCAAGACACGTGTGAACTTTCAGCTCCGCCCGGTGGTTGTCTCACCTCAACATTAGCACACTAATGCAGGCAAATTACAAAAACATTAGCATTGTAAACGCTCCCACTGGGCACGGGTGGGGTGGATTTCAATGTAGGGCTCTTTGATGCTTAGCGCGCTGCATCACAGTGACAGAGAAAAAGGCTGGTAACGTGAACATCACATTCCCGCTCGTCTAGAATGCGTCTAGAATACTGAATTTGTGTGTGTATGTGTGAGAGAGAGATAGAGAGAGAGAGGGAGAGAGAGAGAGAGAGAGAGAAAGAGAGAGAGAGAGAGAGAGAGAGAGAAGTTGGAAAAGCACAGGATGATCAAAGAGTGATTATCCCCTGGTCTGGAGTGAGAGGCGGGGCTGCGCCCGTGAGGGTTCTTCAAAGTCCCGCCCCTGTCCCCCTGGGAGCCCTTTCCCAGCCCAGCCTCTCCACCCCAGCCTCTCCACCCCAGCCTCTCCACCCCAGGAGGAGGCAGGCAGGCTGGGCTACAGCGGGCTGAGCCTCCCTGTCATCTAACCGACGGAGGAGGTAGAAGAAGAAGAGGACTCTCTCTTCTGCCGTGGCTCCCTCTCTCATCTGTGAGGTTGTTTTCTCACGGCTCTGCCTCTCTTTCTTCCTCAGCTGGGGTGAGGGAGGGATGGGATAAGGCTGTGTGTGTGTGTGTGTGAGGGAGGGAGGGAGGGAGGGAGGGAGGGAGGGAGGGAGGGAGGGAGGGAGGGAGGGAGGGAGGGAGGGAGGGAGGGAGGGAGGCAGTAGGGGGGGATAGATACTGTAGGGCTGCCTCCACCTTCCTCAATTCACACACTTGCATTTTGACAATTGATTTATTCCTGTTGTATTTCTTACAGTAGACCATATGTCAATTTTGAGCATTTCAATACCACAGTTACATACACAGAAGTAGCTGTGCCTGTCAATAAGTAGAGATGGTCATTTTGAACCCAATAATGGTGATAAATGGTTTGTTAGTTGAATCTGTGTGTTGTCATAGTGTGTGGACCACTGTGGTCTGTCAGGTGGAATCAGAACATTCTTGGACACAACACTTCATGCGTATTGGTCACAGAGATCGAGATGTTTAATACAGAGTTGAGGATTGGATAACCTTGCCATCAACCTGCCCTATTTCCTCTAACTCTGTCTGTCTTTCCTTCTTTCCTTCTTTCCTTCTTTAAAATCAAATACATAAAAGGAAAATGAATCATTGAAATACAGTCTAAGCTGCCAGGCCATAAATAACTTCCTTTCAGTGACCCAAAGGCCATTGTGCCGCCTTGGCAGCCCTCCTCCCACAACGCCTTGTCCTCTGACCCCCTGCCCACGCTCGGTACCGCCGGTCGACAGGTGGTCCAAACGCTGGTGGGAGAGGTCGTTCTCCTGATTGCACTCTCGTGTCAAACTCATTTTGGACACAAATAGAGGCCTCGGGGAGCAGCATTAGCGATCTGTTCTTCTCCGAAAACACTTTGAACTTTTCTAAATTCAGTAGCAACATCAATTTGAGATGGAATACCAATGAGGTCTCGATGATCGTTTGTCATTGTTTTATGCTTATGCTACCATCGAATCAAAGCAAATCAAACTTTATTTACATAGTGCATTTCATACCAGGAGGCAACACAATGGGTCACAGTGGGGGAAAGGGGGTGTGGATACAAACACGGATGTTTGACACTCATTTTCCAGAGGGAAGCAAAAAATACTTTCAAATACATGAACACACAAAAGACCTGTTAAGTAAATGGCATTATGGTTGAGCATTGATTGTCATTCCCGATTCAAATATTTTTGGTATCCTATTTCGTCATTATTTTGTTGAATGTAGGTTTGTGTATGTAGATTTTATGGAGCACCATCCTGACCTGCCAAAGGTACAAACCCAGGTATCAACCACCATCGGAAGCTTGTGACCTGAAGATGTACCCAATGATAAATGTGTTTCCTAAAACTAGCTTTGGTGTGATCTAACTTCTGATGAAGGGCTTATTATTTTCATCAATCCGCAGATAACCTTGAAATGAGAACAAGCATGTCAAAATGCATTCGAGCGTTTAAGTGTTCTGCCAGGTGGAGTGGGAGAATATGCTTGTCCTTTGTGAAAATGTGGTCCTTTTATCCAAGGTGGGATTCTGCATGAAAAGAAAAGAAAAAAACATTTCACTTTCGGCAAGCTAGCATGAATATAAAAAAATGGAACCATCATCTTTTAGATGATTCCCACAGCAGCATGGCCCCCCAGATTGGAGAGCATATTTCACAAAAGCATTGCTAGTGTAATAACTAATCATAGAAGTGGCCAATCATTTCAAGCAGGTGACACACACAGAGTCAAAACCCTTTTTCACTGCGAGTCTTAAAACATTCCATGTCTTTGACAGTCATTCTATCCGCTCAAGAACACCATTGTTTTCCTGTTATGATGACACACGTGCCGTGTAAAACGACACGGAATAATAGCTGGGCAAACATATTCATGTCGTCTTTCACGGTGACGCCTTGTCTTGTTTATGTCATACTCACATGTCCACATGCCAATGCACATGCCACACATGGCAATGACGCTGGAGATGTTCAGGGCCCTGCCACACTCATTACTCATCAAACACTTCCTGGTTCCCATGCAACACCTCATACAGCCGCTCTCTTCGCCGTCCGACTTCTTGCTGGCTGCTTTCTCCGGCTGCGTCTGCCGCGTGTCCGGATGTTTCTCGTCCCAGTCATCGCTGGTACCCTTTCCCATGATGCACTGCCTCAGGCCTTCGGGAAGAGAACCCTGCTTATGATGGAGAGGACCGTGAATCAGATGGGTCTGTCCTGTGTGACAATGGTACGGCTGGTTTTGCTCACTGAGTTTGTTTCATCACCAATGTCTTTGAATTGGGGTTTAATTTATACATATCTGGGGCCTCATGTATAAAGGATTGTGCAGCTTTTAGCTGAATGTAAAGTGCATTACAAATAAAATTATTATTATTGGGCCATAAATGCTGTGGGTTCAGTGAACCGGACCATGGCAGAAATTAAGAAGAAATGGTCCGATATAAAACTTTAAATGAAGAAATGAGTGGTGGAGCATTGTAGCAGCATGGCAGCTATAGGGTTAGCGTGACTTGCATTTCCTGAGTGATTTTGACGTTTGTTTGACACCATCAAGTTTAACAGAAGTTATTAAGTGGTGGCGGATTAAACAGAAGGCTATATAGCATTTCCCGTTTTGGGTTTTGGCATTTTGATGTGATCCACATTAATGATCAAACTTTTATTTTTATGTTTTTTGAATAGTCAACATCATAAACGTAGTAGTGGAAACTTATTTTGTAATATTTGGTGAGTTTTGGCACTTTTCAGTTCGAATTTGCCACGTTACAGAGCCAGACAAGAGTTTGCGGACAGTCCGCACATTATCACGTCTGCTTAAAGTTTCTGTGACAGCCCGCACATTCTCACGTCAAGTAAATCTTTATACATCACAAAGTGTGCGTGAAAACCAGCGTACGCAAGCTTTTTATGCGTACGCAATGTTTATACATGAGATCCCTGGTAACTAACTTTCCTGGTATTGTGCCACTCAGAATGACAGGTCCATCTGTTGGAAAGGAGAGGACGAGTGCTGTTTGGTTTGATGACAAGGTTATTTTTACCCAAGGGATGACTTAAAAAAAAAAAAAGACTTAAGAGAAAATAATGAATTGTACATTTTTGAATTATTGGGTGAGATTCTATATAATTGATCAGACCTCTGGTCCTAGCGCGTTGCTCGATGCTCAAACTTCAACGAACATCTCCGACTAAGTACTTCTGTCAGCACCTTATCTCGTAAAATCACATTCATTTGACGGGTTAACAATAATTCTGGTTGTGATGAATATTTTCTATAGCCAACATTAGGGCCTTTGTTTTAACTGTCGGATGTGACTGCTCCCAAATGGCATTATCAGACATTAAGTGATAACCCTGATGCTGAAATAACATCTTATCTGGGCCATTTAGAGGGCCTGCATTTATTATCAATGACAGCAAATTAGATCGCTGGCATCTGGCGAGTAACGCTGGCATTTTGAGTGCACCTTTCCATCTCATTCCCCTTTCAGAAGCCCATTGGTTTTCAATCATAACTAATGAAATTCCATTAGAGTCTTAAATCATAGTGAATGTGATGCGGAAAAGAGAGAGAGAAGCATTATGAATGGATAATAGGAATAACAATCTTACCTCAAGGAATCTTACCTCAAGTCGGTTTGGTTATGTGTCCTTACTCTTGGAGTCCTTATTCTGTCTTGGTAGAGCACCTCTGACATGAGAGACTGGAGAGAAATGAAGTCAGTCAGAAATTCAACGCCAAGTGGGGGTTGCAACTTAGCTGGGAAGGTGTGTGACCTGGTTAATCTGGTTTGACGGCATCCTTGGACTGGATTGTGAAGCCGTTTAATGTAAGATGAGGCCTTGGGCCATGCTACCTTGTGTTTCTATGGAGGATACAGGTCATTTAACATGTTCCAATGCTTACTGTACACAACATAATTGCTTCATTTTGACAATCACGCAGCCATTATTCTATGATTGGAAATGTCTGAGATGAAAATAGCTGTGTAATGACTTAGTCTACTCCACACACTGACTGAGCGTACAAAATGTCTCACTATAAATGTTTTTAAACGCACATCTCATTTGTTTCCAGTCTGGAAAATGTAGTCGGGTGCAGCCCAATTATACAAAGTTCAAGTTTAAAATAGGGCGTCGCATTCAATTTCAGTTTCAGAGAAACGCTGATAAAGGGATAAACGGGCAACAGAGCGTACAAAGCCACTTCCTGTACCCCACCTTGGATGTTCACGCCACACCTCAGTCATGCTAATTCTGGCAGACAGACCAGTTCCTGAATGGGCCGAGCCCATTCAGAAGCCACATTGTGGCCAGAGGTGGCAGCCGTTGACAGCAATCACACCGACATTCAAGACCATACAGAAGCGGTGACTGCTTTCACCCCAAAGGGGCACTGTGGACGTGACGGACAGTCTTCAAGACCCCCATTCATCGGTGTGTGTTTTGAGAGACCGGTCATGTGACTGTGAATGGAGGAGGGGGCGGGGGGGGGGGGGGTCAACATTATGGATGAACTCCCCTGGACCACCAACACCACATCAGTATTCAAGAGTGCTTAAACTTCCTGCGCCTGTCGAAGAGAGCGAGTCGCCCCACACCCGTCCTCACGAGGTTCTCCAGGTTCCACTAGGGCACCGGGTTTCTCTGAGGAACCACTGGGACCACGCTGACCGGCCGCATCCGTGTCTGATGTGGGAATCGTGACGACACCCAGAGGCAAGATGTCCTTGAGCAGACAGCGAGCACAGCTGGAAAGCTGAGCGTTGCGCTTTTCCCTTCGATCCTGGACACAGCGAAGCCTCCGGCGTCGTGATCGAGAACCTTCCGCCCCTCCCATGGCCTCTTCCAGCTCCTACCGTTGGGCAGACGGTTGCAGAGCATCATGGGCCCACACTGCTGGACTGATTAAAGGCTTCTCCCCCCACGCTGTGAGAACTCTGAACACCCAGTGAATGACCCAAGATCTGCCACGCGCGTCCTCTATGTAGACACCAGGAGCCTTCCTCCCACCTCTTCTGATTTAGTTATTTTTCAAAGGGTATTGGCTTTTCGGTTTTATTATGTACTACCATGGGCCTCTGAGGCATGACATTTCATTATACTGTCTGTACTGTACTGCTTATGGTGAAATGAGCAAATAAAACTTGAACCTGAGCTAAAGCCAAAGCAAACTTTGCTAAATTTATCGAAACAAAACAACGGCAGACTATTACATACACTTTAATGTTCACAAGCTCACATTACTTTATGAGCTCAAAGTTAATGCAAAAGAAAATAGAGGTGCAAAGTAGTGGGGTAGTCATTCTAAACCCGTCCATCATTCAATGCAAAGAAGACCATTAAAAAAGAATCATGCCTTGTGGCTTGTAAATATAGACATTTCCTTGACCAAAATTCTGCAGAACTGTGTACTTCTGATCCCTGATCTTGTGCTGTACTTTCTAACTGTATTTGCAAGAAGCTTTGGATTAAAGGTTTTGCTAAATTTATAAAAGGTAAATGTCAAGCCAAATCTTCAAGTAATAAAAAGAATGATTTAACAATTTACATTTTTCAATTTAACAGACTAATAACTCCCTTATCATTATTGGGAGATAAAGGTATTTCATTTGTCATAAGCCTACAAGGTGATAAGCCGTTAAATCCTCAATTGAAAAGGTGTTGAAAGAATGAAACCAATTTGTAGCCGTTAAAATGCGCCAGAATGCTACTGTATCTGAGGGTCCTCTCTCAACAAAGTGTTGATATGAACTCACATGCTTTTGGCCAGACACTTTTTCAGCCAAGACATCATTTGTCTACCAGTGTCTACTCATCACGAAGCAGGTTTGAGGTCAAAAACAGGATGGTGCCCAGGCACGTGCTTCAACACAGGGGACAACAGTCTGAAATTGAAAAGAGAGAAGTACATTTTTCATCCTGGCCATGAAACCATATTACCTCCTAGTGGTGTTTCCCACAATGGGAAGCCAGGCACTGCTGGTTTTTTGCACAAGCAGCAAAGCAATGGGACAACAAGCTTTACTTGTCTGACTGATGAGTCCGTGAACATCACTGAATACTTTTCTTTTGTATCATCTAATGTGGTGTGAGGTTAGCTGTGTTAGCAAGCTAAATGTACACATTGGCTGAATCGGATCATCACACAACAGTACACTGTAATGTCAGAACCAGCCCAACTCCTAATGAGTAAATGGTAAATGGACTGCATTTAGACAGCTCTTGTCGACCATAGGGGCACTCAAAGGGCTTACATTTGTGCCTTTTACCCGTTCACACACACAGACACACACTCACTTATGGTTGCCGAACTGCCATGTGCTGGCCTGCCCATGTCGAGCAACATGGCGTTCAGTGTCTTGCTCAAGGACACTTTGACATACGGCCAGCAGGCGTCGGGGATCAAACCACCAACCTTGCAATTAGCAGATGACCCTCTCCACCCCCTGAGCCATTATTAAGGGTCATCCCTTTATCTGGAATGACTGTACAAATGTGTCACTTTAGAATTGAGTTGCCTGCGTTAAGCTATTGCTCAATAGTGTTTTTGTTTTGTACAAAAGCAAAGCACGAGCTGAACAATTATTTCAAGAGACAGACAGCATGACTTTCATTACGTGCATACTGCAGTAATGTCAAGTTTGACTGTATGACATCATCTTTCCAGACAACTTCTACTAAGTACTTATGAGAACTAATGTTCCATAGCATTCCAGAGATCCTACTGCACCACCTATAATGTTTGGTCATCTGGCCTAATCAGGTGGGTATTCGGGTCAGGTAATCGTGAGCAGAATATAAAAGATAACTCTTTATTAACCCCTGGAGATGAAAGTGTTTGTCAGGGGGTGTAGCTACAGTCTACTGGGCACACTAAGGGCACACTGTGCACGGCAACACTGGCAAATACCCACCTCACAGCCATGATGTTTGGAGTTTGCTTGCTGGAAAATCTTTAATGGTTCATGGGAGGAAAAATGGAATCTGATGTGGCACTAGACAAGAAAAGGTTTTAACAAGGTGCTGCAGTCAAAGGAGGTTTCGTTTTGGAGAGAGAGATTTTGACATGCCATATTCAAATATAATTTCTGATATAAAACGTTCCATAACAAGCAGATAAAAGAGTGGTAATGCAAACATCTCTATGAAACAGGGATACATATGATCATGCAGTTTGATGCAGAGTATATATCATATAACTATCTCTCACAAATTATCCAGACTGACAATGTCAGCTATGACATCAATCAATTCAAAACATCGACCCTGTTGTGTTTTTTGATCTTGGTTCTTTGTCCCCGTTTCTTGTTCACTACTTTTGTGTTCCCGGTCAAAAGTAACCGCCCCATTATAGCTGACTACAATTCCATAATAATACATATATTATCAACTAATGTTGTGTGTAGGGTGGTATGCACGTTTAAGATTAGCAATACTTAGTTTATAATAAAGTATAGTAGTTCTTGGGGGCACCACCTCTGATTTGTGAAAGGAGCAGAGGAACCTTATTTAATAATATTGAATAATAGCACTCGTAATAATCAGTCTAATCTTAAGTAGTGAATTCTATGAAAGTAGAGCCGATCATATAACGTGAGAGATGAGCAAGTATTATACACAATGATTTATTTAAGAGAATGTAATTACAGTGAACACATACCAGGTAAGTTATGGGTTAGTTGGGCTAAAGCAGTACAGTAGGCCTGAATTCTAATGAGAGCGCACTACACAATGGCTGCGTAGAACACGTGTGAAGGGGGAGGGGAAGAAGTTGAGGAAGAGGTAGAGAGGAAGAGGCTTCTATAGTAACAATGGACGATCAATGGCGACTGACCCAACGATGGTTAGGTTAAATCATTTGTAAAATACAATCAAACATCAACAATTAAATCACAACATGCCAATATGTCACAAGTAAGAAATATAGAAAATTGCAGTTACTTTTGTCGGTTTGAAGAACAGAGTCAATGGTTCGTTATGTCCAACGGATAGAAAACGGAATCTCTCGTCAAAGTTCCGGGCGCTCAGTGAATGTGCAAGTTATGAGGAATAGGTTAGAGAGTGCACCTCAAGTTAATCCTATGAACAAGCGCGGGTGATTGTACGTTTGGGGGTTTTATACTCCAAAGAACAGGGGGTTATCCAAGTGAAGGTGACCTCTCTCATTGGTCAGTTACTTCCACCTGGGCGTCGTCCTGGGATTTGCCCAGAGGTGTGAAGTGGCTTTTAGCTATGAGTTCCGTTATCTAAAATGTCCATGGAATGCTTAAACTTCAGAATATAACAATACAACGTTAATAAATGGTTTTGTTAGTATGATACAATTATTTTGATATCTAGGTTGACTGACTTAACTATACCTGAAGGGAAGTTACACTCAAACATCAATTACACAACGTTCTAAGTAAATGAGAGAAACACACATTACAACACATCGACTACTGTCATTGAATCAGTGTTCATGAGCCATGTAGTCCTTGAGAATATGTTTGTAAATCCACAAAAGAAAGTTCTTCCTCATAATCCTTTGTCTGATATTGTGAGACCATGTGGCCTCTGTTCCTGATCCCATGCTGGGCCAGGGCTTTGAAGCTCCTGCTCTGGGAGATAAGGACAAAGGGGGGAAGACCCTTTCCTTGTTGGGGATAGGACAAAGGTGTGGATGGTACCATGCTTTGTCTGTTGACTCTCTGCTACATGTGTTACATTTTTTTAGCAACTTTTAAACTTCCTCATTGACACAAGCGTATGCAACTCGTTTTTGAGTGAAAGAAGTATAATATATGGATTATTTTAAATATGTACGTTTGGATGTTGGTTCGGTCCATCTCCTTCCAGTTGTCTTTGTAAACACATCTACCCTCCAAGTTAGTCATGTTTATGACTATGGTTTCAATGGACTGTCAGGAACAGTTTGAAGCAGGATTTTATGTCACCAACCTGGGAGATGGCATATCTGGTTGGCCCTGGGGTCATCCTGATGATATCTTCAGTCGACAGTCGACTTCTCCACTCAAGTGGTGATTGAGAACAAACCACAAACTCCCATTCTTGGACAGGAATGTCACAACAACCTCAGCAGGGCCCTCTTCCTCATCACTAGTTGTTCACTGTTCAACACCGGTTGTCTCTTTGTCTGGATCATAGTCTGTTTGTGGATGTATGTGTGTGAATATGTGTACTCAAACACACGTGCGCGTTGGGTCAGGGAAAATAGTGTGTCCATCTGTTTTATGGGTGTGTGCCTGAACAAAATGTAAAAACATTTTTTTAGTCTCACCCATTCATTCAAATGACCAGTCATTTTTGACCGGGAACACCACAAGTGTACAAAAGTTAAATAAAACACAAATTGTTTTTTGAAATTCTGAAGAAACAAAATTGGGCTGTATATATACCCTGTGTGGACAAAGTCATGAACCTTATGGCAATCAGAATAAATTAACTACATTTTTTCAGGGAGAAAACGTGTAAATCGGTCACGTTTAACCGGAACTTAACAGGAGGGATAATGTTTCACAGCACAGAACAAACAAGCAGCTGCCAAACTCAGTGTTACAGCACGACCAATCCACAGCAGTGCAACAGGTGTTACAGCACGACCAATCCACAGCAGTGCAACAGGTGTCACAGCACGACCAATCCACAGCAGTGCAACAGGTGTCACAGCACGACCAATCCACAGCAGTGCAACAGGTGTCACAGCACGACCAATCCACAGCAGTGCAACAAGTGTTACAAACAGCAGTGCAGCAAGTGTCACAACAGTGGTCTATGCAATCGTTTTCTTTGTGACGGGCACAGGAGCAGCCCTCAGGACAGGATTTGGCATACTGCATGCACACATTGTCCTCCTTCATGGATGATGTCTCCTGCTGCAGGGGCGAGCTCTCCTCCTGTATGGATGAGGTCTCCTCCTGTATGGATGAGGTCTTCTCCTGTATGGGTGAGTTCTTCTCCTGTATGGATGAGTTCTCCTCCTGTATGGATGAGCTCTTCTCCTGTAAGGGTGAGCTCTTCTCCTGTAAGGGTGAGTTCTTCTCCTGTAAGGGTGAGCTCTTCTCCTGTATGGATGAGTTCTTCTCCTGTATGGATGAGGTCTTCTCCTGTATGGATGAGTTCTCCTTCGTGAGCATGGCCTCCATCATAAACATTGTGGTTCTGTTGAGGAAGAAATCGACAGTTCAGAGGACCCT
>NC_140373.1:11370000-11475000 GCF_054491055.1 Hypomesus nipponensis | reverse complement strand
TATTTAATATAGACCTAGCAATGGCAGGATCATAAACGTAAACACAATAATAACCTTTTTGTGAATAATATGGATGTGTGATATCATCTTCACCCATTTGTATCGCATCTTTTCAAAGTCTAGGCTTTCCATGAGCACATACACGTAGAATGGTAAAAAGGGCTATCAAAAGATGCCTTGTCATAGTCTGAAGCAGTATTTAGACTCGAAACAGGACTGATACTGTAATCACTGACTTGGCACAGAATGCTGCCTATTCGAAGATACGATCCCTATTCACCGGTTGAAAGCACGTGGCCATGGCAGAACCACGGTCCATTCAGCGACGAAGCCATCTGAATAGCTCTACATTACCACGCCACCACCGAGACGATCAACACAGCACTCACGACAATGAAGAGGAAGAAAAGTCTGCCTTCCACTTCTGTCATTGCTGGAGTTAACTGTCCAAGGCCCTCCGGATGAAATACAGCACTTATGAATCCTCAAGGTAATGGAAAAGATGCCGGGTTGACAGGATCCATAGACCCTGGTACTCTCCCCCCACCCCCCTGGTCCACATAAATATAACCTACTTCTGCTTTACCACATAACACCCCTCCCACCCCCCCCCCCCCGCCCCCCCTCCCACACACACACACACACACACACACATCCACCCTGGCTGGATTTAGGTGGCAGGAGTCATCTTGACTGATTGAAGACCCCCCACCCTTCTGATTTACGACCAGTCGGCGTGTCCACTGCAGGAATTCAATTAAAAGAAGGGACATAAATAGAAACAGAAATGAGCGCGTGTCTTCAACCTTTCTACTCGCCTTTTTACCCCGCAGCCCTTGGAAACGGCATGGAAATGCTCACAGCGCGAGCCTTGGAGAGATTACAGCTGCGCGATAGCCAGGTTTATTGTGTTACAGTTCGTCGGGGGCGGGGGGGGGGGTGGGGCGATGGGGAAGAAAACAAGACAGAGAAGGAGAGAGCGTGGATGAAACCCTGAACGTCGTCATCGAGTCAAGTCGAGCGACTCACTTGCCTTTCCCTCGGCGGTAAAAGGGGGTCATTATTTTTTCATACCGCGGCGAGCCAGACGAGAGGATACCGTGACGGAGCGGAGCGAGATTAATGATGCACATGTTGCCGTGGTCCCGACCACAACAGACGCTCACAGGCACCGCGCCGCCACGGGGGCGCGAGACAGACGCACCTTCTTTTCGCGAGCCCAACAAAAAACCCTCGACTCCTTCGCTCGCTGTTCGCCACCTCCACCAGTCCCCCCCCCCCCCCGCCCGCGTCCCCCCCGGCCCTCCCTCTCTGCGGTCTTCCAGTAGGTCGCTCGAGACAACCCGAGAGTTGTGATCCTCAACCTCTCCCCCCTTCACCCCTGCTCCAGCTCCCCTGCCCCCCCCCCCTCCTCCCAGCCCCCCCCCCCCCGCCGCCCTCCAGCTCCCCTGCCCCCCCCTCCTCCCCCCTCCTCCAGCCCCCCCCCCCCCCCCCCCGCCGCCCTCGAGCTCCCAGTTTAGCCCTGACCTTTCCCTTCCCCTCACCTCGGAGGTAATACACCGACCAACACAAAAACAGGAGCTACTCGGGAAGGACAAACTCGGTCCCAACGGGCTGCAGCTTTCTGTCAAATTGCCTGTGAGGGCCGGGCTCACAATTAACGTCGGCGCTGGGTGCCCCCACCACTGAGAGGCTCTCCGCTTGACGTGCCTCTGATGTATTTTTAGAGCCCCCTCGCAAATGCGATGTAAAATAACTCTCATCATAAATAATACATTGGCCCATGTTCACTTCCTATAAAAAGGAAGCAGGTACACATTGTTTGTTTCCCTGCATTCGTAATCTGCCGCTGTTCAATTATTCTGTTCTCTCCTGTGCAGGTTTTTGTTCACCCACCAGCTCTCCGCATTTGTGACTTTCTCTTCCGGATGCCCTTGCTCAACGAGGACTTCTGCACGTGTAGAAGAGGTCGGGTGAGCACTTGTCTTTGTGCCCACCCTGTCTTCCTACTTAAGAGGACACTTTATGTTTACAGAGGATAAAAAGTCAAAATGAGCGTACGGGACTGAATTAGGCCGGCCATTGATGTGCAGGTGTGAGGCCTACGAATCCCATAATTCATCTTGACTGATGCCTATAGGAAAGGGGAGGAGTCCAACAACCACAGGAGTACAAATTTCCTTCCTTGAATTACGTGTCATATTGAAAATACCCACATTTATCACAGTGACATTTTCACTCAAAAAGAGCGGTAATGAAGACCACATTGTAAGATTGCTGAGGCGACACAGGGGTCACAATTCTGCCGTGATTCATTCTTTTCAGGTTTGGCTATTTTGCGCTGATTGTACTGCATGAAGAGCCAGCCTCCAGACCCACCACTCCTACTGCTGCCTCGAGGCTGTCTCACTAACCCAGCTGGCATGGACCCCCTTCATTTCCTCAGCTGCCCCAATCATACACATACACTCAAACGCACGCTCGCTCGCTCACAAACAGACGCGAGGGCCAGAGTCGTGTTGGGAGGCGGTAAGGGGCCATTTCCTGCTTTAATCGTTGCGCAATACGAGCATCTGTTGCGGCCCTATTAATCAAGGGAGAGGTGGGCAGGGGGGCTTGCCACTTGAAATGAAGAGCTACACATGCTGGAACGTCACACAAAGCCCTGGCGTTTTGGCTAAACCGTGTTCTTCCGTCCTCCACCGAGGCCTTCGCTTGTTAGCTTAGCGCTCCTCCTCGCTAGCCTGACACAGCCGGCTTCAACGGGGGGTCCAGGACCGTCTGTCGGTCTGCGTCCCCCCGCGACCTGCCCAATACAAGATGGAGGCCGGCGACACCCAGCCCGTATGTCGCTTTTAACTCGGGAGTTTAATACGACAATAACGTGTTGCTCTTCCCGCTGCAGGTGCCCCTGGAGGGTTCTCTCTGAGTTCATAAAAGGATGACTGATGTTGGAAGTGTTTCGCTTTAAGCGCAATCTGGTGAGACTCACAGCCGGCACAGATGGAATCTCTTGACATCATTTTAAAGTGAGTGTGTATGTGTGTGTGTGTGTGGGGGGGAGAGATGTGTGTGTATGAGGGAGGGGGAAGGGGGGAGGGGGGTCATCATCCCCTCCTGGTCTGACATCACAAAGATAACGTGTTATGCTGGTTGGTTCGAGGCACATTGCGTCAATGTCGGTGTCGACATATGTCGTGGAAACCCAAGAACGGGCCCTTTGAGAGACAAGGACCCTGGCAGGAGATCTCCCTGTCAACAGCTAGCAATCTGGACGATGAAAGTGGACTAGATCAGTGCCTCAACATCAGTCAGTCGGTTCAGAGTCAAGTGGTGCTCGGGAGTTGTTGAATGCAGTTTGAACTCTGACTGGCTTCATTATCAAACACATCAGATGCACAGGAGGATCTGATCTTGATTACTGGATCGGCCAGCCGTATGCAGTCAACACAATCAGCGCTTTCACAAACCGTGCCGTATCAGCGATGTCGGCGAAATTGACGTTTTGATAGCTAAATTGTGCACGCCTGAACAAGTCCTTATTTGCGAGGATCAACCCGCCACTCAGACTTTTGTGGAGAACTGGGGTTGCAGACAAAGCGATAACAAAGGCGCTGTCGGATTGGACACGGTGTGGACCGGAGCGGAGGCGATGGACAGTGGAGTACCTTTTGGGGGCGAAGTGGGGGTGGGGTGGTGCAGGTTGAGGGGTGTTGGTGAAAAGCCCCTCCATTGACCCCTCCTCACCCAGCTGTCACGGGCTGACAGAACACAGACAAGAGCCATTTGTAACCATTCATGACAGCCTGTGACAAATGTCCATCAGGAAGGGCGGACGATGCGATCAGCTTCAGAGCATGAGAGGACTCCGTTGGCCTGCCAGCAGACAGGAGAATGTGCTTTCCTGGGCGGGGGGGCGGGGCACCACAGGGAACCGTCGTCGTGGGCAGAAGAAAAGAAAAAAAACACATTATCTCAGTGTTTGTGTCGGTGGAACACCCTCAGAAAAGGATTTGTAACCACCAGAGCCCCGGTGACATTTTCTGCATCCGTGGTAATTTTAGTCTGCACGTAGGCGACCAGAGAAATGCAATTAAAGGCAATCTGTGGGATATCTCTCTGGTGGTTTGGGGAGAACATCTTAATAAGGCTGTCAGATGGCAGCCCACTAACACACCCACCAAGGAGTGGGAGGGGGTCGTCAACAACATGTATTGTGATATATGATGTTAGGCGATAGTTGATGGAGCGAGATTGCAGGGGTGGCTCGACACGGGGGCCTACAGTGACCAGTGCCCCTGTGAAAATGTCCCTGCCCCCCCCTGTGCCCCCCTGAGCTGACTGAATGTTGTTTTTTTTGTTTTTTTTACGCAACTAGAATATGACTAGAACTAGAACTAGAATATGTTTTTATTGTAGTTGTCAACCCTGTAAGACCCCATTACAACGTCACCTTTAGCTCTTTAATTGCGAATTTCTTTTTTTTGAAAGACCAAATGCATCCAATAGCATTGCAAATCAAGACAATAGGACCCATTGGTTACGTAAATGTGGTCGTTCAAAAACAATCGTATTTGTTTTTTTGGAGAGCTAAAGGTGATGTTGAAATGTTAAATCGAGTCTTACGGGGTTTTAAATGAGGAAGGGACATTGCAGCCTTGTTTGCCCCAGTTAATAAAAAAGTGAGAGAAACATATCAAGGTATTGAGAGAGCTGAGGAGCTAGAGGGAGAGCCAGAGCCGTTTGTATGATTTTAATGTAAAGCAAAATGTAGGATTTAATGTTTAAATATCATTTGTTTCTAATGTGCCCCTCTGATTAAACACTGCCCCCCCCCCCCCCTTAGCCCCCCAGTAAAATGTGTCTAGAACCACCACTGCGAGATTGTACATATAGTGTAACTTAAAGTTACTTATAGTTACTCTATGTACACTTATAGAGTTCAGGCAAAAAAAAATACCAAGAAGTAACGCAAAACAGTCGAAAGAAACGAGAACCCTCAAGTTTTTTGTTCCGGAACAATCAACCTAACAAAAAGTAAAAGAACAAGAGGGTCCGAATAGAACCCACAAACGTAACGTTCAAAGTCGCACAGTTACGTCTGGCTAACTGCAACAATTGGTCGGAATATTATCCGTCTGCCTCTAGAAACAGCTCCATTCAACGGACGTTCAATTATCTCGCCCGTCGGCGCTCCGAGTGCACACCCACACCTCGCCGGAGCTGACTCTCCATTTCTCATCGGGCCAAAGCACGAGGGATGATTTGTTTACTTGAGTTGTATGCAGACGTTTTCTGTGTTCCCTTTAGACACAAACACTGCAGTTTGCCATATTGATTAGCAGACACCTTTGGGGGATGTGAGCCGGCCCTTTCTGATGAAAGTAGACGGCCGAGCAAGTACAATCTATACACATGCTCTGAATGATTTATGAACAATTATTTGGGTATGGAACCAATTTGTTTCATTACACGCTTTTGTTTATTTATTGAGCAGTGGGGACTATGTAAAAAATTAATAGGCAAATAATTGCTAACAAAGCTCGACTTAACGCAGTCAGCTCAGTGAAATATTGCTTTACAAAGTGATCCTGAATGACCTCATGTGAGTGGAGAAACATTCCCAGCAGAATCAAGAATGATTAAAGAGACCTCACACGGCTATTAGAAAACATCATACACCCACCCCTCCAACTGAAGCATCGCGGTGGTTGGTATTTCCAAAAGAAATTGGGTGAAACCAAAGAAGATATACATTTGATTGCGATGCGCAATGCCGTCCGACTGTTGAACAAGGCGACTACGGTGGGTTGCGTCGTGGTTCGGTGTCGACCGTCTCCTCGACCTTCCGTCTTTGAAGCTTGGCGTTCAGCCATCCGTGTCTGTGTTTCGGTAGCGCCGCATGGGCCACGTTAAGCTTCTCAGAGAGCTGCCGATCCCCTAGGGTGCTGCTCGGTGTGACGGCACCTCGGGCGACGACCTGTCTGGCCCCACGGTGGCGCTCTGCGTCCTCTGGCCGTGGTCCGAAGCCCTCCCGGCGCCAGCCTCCTTTCTCATCTCCCTCTCTTCGATACTCCCTGTCCCCTCCCTCCCTCCCTCCCTCCCTCTCTCTCTCTCTCTCTCTCTCCGGTGACTCGGGAAGGAGCCATTAGTGGACGGAGCCAGTGGAGGGATGAAAGGGACAGATTAAACCTCTCTTCTCATCCGCCACGGTCCAGACCTTATCCCTCAGTCCTTCCTCTCTCGAACCATATTCAAATACATTCTTTTAAAGTGTGGATGACCTTTAAGGGATTTTGAAAGAGCTGGCTCCCACACTAAGGGGAGGGGTTGGGTGGGTAGGGATGGTGCAGTCATGTATTTGATACCCTTGGCTGCAGGCCCAGGCTTGGACTTTTGAAAGGCTGATCAGCTTTTCTTTTTTTCATGTATTGACATCAAGGTATTGTGTAATGGCTCACTTGTTGGTGGTCTTTCTTCCTGACACAAGAAGAGAAGATGTACACTACCCATCATTTCAAACTGTTTTGACAAGAGAGTTAGCGATCTGACCTTTGGTACTGAACTCAGTTGCAAATGGAGCAAGTCCCAGTTCAGATGGCATTTAGAAGTTGGGAGTATTCTTACCCAATGTAAAGTTTGTTGCCAGAGATGAAGCCTAGCACTTGAACGCTATCAGGAGGATAAAATGTTAGAAAGCTCGTGCGTGTGGAATTCTCGGCACCTGCGCTCATATCTTACTTCATGTCACCCTCCCCCGGATCACAACTCGACATTCTGGAGTGTGCCTGGGCTTGTTCCATCCAGGTCATGTTTTATTATCCTGACACAAGTCTTATCTTTGGGTCACTTTAAAGTGGATGTGGCCTCGACTCATCTCCACCCAAGTGCATATTGGTCAGACACTTGTTTTGTAAAGCATATCGAAAAAAAGGAAACAATCAACCTTACTTCAGTGGTCGACACTGATGTGACCGCATAAACCTTAACAGTAAAACCAACCCTTTACACTGTGTTCTCAAAGGTACAAATATTTTGTTTATGCCAAACCCCTACAGCACTGTTGAATTCAACGGAACAAGGAATGAAACGTGTTCAGAACCCATCTTTTAGACCAACAGCCTCCACTCCATTGCAGTTCCTTCTCATTTGGCCAGTGAATAGGGTCATCTGTGCTCCCTGGGCTTTGCAGTAACTGACATGGAATTAGATTGGAGTCATGCTCAGCTGGCCCCATCTCCCACCGAATGGCGTTCTTGTCACTCGGTCTGGCCCGGGGTACGCTGCATGTCTATATGGTAGTGCTGGGCATCAAGGACCTGAATGTCAACTGCGTCCCTTTTGGTTCAAGCGTTTCCCCTTTGCGGTTCTCGGAAAGGGAGCTTGGCATTAGCAAACTTGATCCCAAAGGTTACCAATGATGTCACAAGGAGAAAATGGCATACACAGGGTTAAGTATTCATATGACAGAAAACAAATAGTTCTCCTCAAAGAGTTCCAAATAGTTCTGCTCTAAACAATTAATGAATAAATAAAAACATAATGGGTAAGATTTGTGTGCATAAATATCTGTTTCAATAATCTGGATGGAATTAAAACATTACCAGATGGTAGCATTAACAAAGCTCTGGAAATCACAGAAAATCTCTCAGCCCACAGGAAATGATGCTCTTGACGTATTAAAAGCCTACTACACAACTTTAAGCAAACACATTTAACGACAGACAGGAAAGTGAGGCGCCCAGTAGTGTTGCGATTACCTCTGGTCTCCAAAGACGGTGACGACTTTCAGTGAATTTCAAAAGCCGTGTGGGTAAGCTTTAAAAAAAACATTCTTGTGGTGGTAAAACAGCTATTCAGCGGCCGCCTGAGCAGGGCCTGCTTTCTGACGGTTCCTGAGGACGTCTCAAAGAGAACCACACCTGGGGCTGCTTCCATTTGCGACCACCAGGAGTATCCTGCGAAATTCTCCCGCCCCCGGATCTCCTGATGGTTGACAATAGAGGAGAGAAATTGTTCTCCGACGTTGCCCCCGCCTCTGTTTACGAACCTGCTGTTTTCCAGCCAGGTGTTTGTACACAGCATCATTTAGCATGTTTTTTGCAAGGCGAAGTGGCAAATTGATTGGAGCAAGTTGGCCGCGTGTAGACCTACGTAAAAGAAGGTGACTCGCCAACAAAGGCAGCTTCGGCAGGAGTTCAAATGGATCCGGTGAGTCTTTGAGTCCACCTGCCTTGTGTGTGCCGCCCCACGGGATTCGTCAAAGGCCCATTACGGAAGCACTCTCGCCGTTAAAGCTTTGTTAAAAATGTCACATTTCATATCAGACACTTTTCCACGCTGTTATCACTGATGATAAGGGTATGAATTTCATACCCATTCTCATTACCGAGGTGCATGGCCACTAACTAACAGCCACTAACCCCACCACCACCACCACCACGCGCACACACACACACACCGCCCCAAAAGTTCAATGGCATAACCAAAGGTATGTGTGTGACAAATACAGTATGTGCAGGCAGGATCATGTGTGTGGGGGCGTAAACGATGGAAGCAAAAAAGTAGTATGAGAGATGCTTTACAAGGCAGCTGCAGTTCTCCTTCAGTCTGAGACAGAGAGAGAGAGAGAGAGAGAGAGAGAGAGAGAGAGAGAGAGAGAGAGAGAGAGAGAGAGAGAGAGAGAGAGAGAGAGAGAGAGAGAGAGCGAGAGCAGTGCACGGTGCGAGTCCTGACAAAAAATATAATTCACAACTCCTGCCCCTGTCTCTCTCACACACACACACCCCTCCCCACTTATTTCCTTTCTTTTACTCTTTTATCAGAGAAATTGAGAGCTGTTTCTCAGAGCAAGAAATAAGAAGTTGGTCTCACTCCAGTGGTCAAAGTAATAGAGAACTGAGAGGAGCAACAGGCTCGGCTTATTTACACAGTTTATTTATTTATTTGTTTTGACATTATCTGGAACTGAACTAGGGGAAAGGGAAAAGCAATATTCATTTTGTAATGGGGTTTTCAGGCCATAGATAATGTTGTGGCGTTACTTCCTGTTATAAGGATTTCATGTCCTGCAGAGCTTTTCAAGCAAGACAAAGTCTGATTTCAAAACATCCAGCAAGGATTCACAAGTGAAAATATGTTGGCGCATTTTTCAAGGTAGGACTAACTGTCCTTCTGTGTTATTGACATCAGGATTAGGGTTATTTTAAGGTTTGATGTTCAACATTTCTTATTTAAGGCGATATGAGACTCTTTTTTTCTATGGCTGCCCTTTAAGAGGGTGTCATTACTTATTTAATAGTGCAGTTAAATAGGTGACACTTTCGCTTGGCTTTTAGAGACGTATGAATTCCTAAAATCCCTTTCAGCTGCTTATTAGGGGGGCCGAGTCTAAGTTCCACAATCATGATACGGCAAGTTCACTGCCCAATTTCAAGTGTTCATAGGAAACAGTTTGACATACTAAGCAATGACCTTTCCACAATGGAAGACTGCCTCATATCTTAACAGGCTGGACCCAGGTCGTTGCCACCTTAAACCACCTGAATAAACATTGTAATTTGCTTCGGTGTCTGCTCACACTAAGGCAGAGTGCAGCACTTTGTAATTAATGAATAATGATATGCTAAATAATGGGCCTGTGGAAATGACGGGCGGGCCTTTTAATGAGGCGGTCTGCCTTTGTGTGGATCCCAGCTGTAGACATGCCTTCAAAGGCTGCCTCAGAGACAGGCTGATTAACACTGGGGTGGGGCAGGCAGACAGGCAGAGGACCCAGCCAACACCACCCACCCACCCACCTACCTCTAATGCACTCACTCTGCTCTCTTGTTCTCTCTCTCTCTCTCTCTCTCTCTCTCTCTCTCTCTCTCTCTCTCTCTCTCTCTCTCTCTCTCACTCGCACGCTTATTGCCTCGCTCACCCTCTTGCCATCCCCGTCCCTCTTCATCCTCCACGCCCCCTCTGGTTTGACACTCGAAACACAGCAGTAATTAGACAGGGAGACAGAGAACTTAATTGTGCCAATGATGTCACATGCCACCATTATACAGCACTGTAGGTTTGTGTGAGGTTGAAACTGACCAGGCGAGCTCAGTATCAGCTTCAGAGTTTTTGCTTGATAAAAAAAATAATAATACACAGTTTGACATATAATGGCAATTTACATTGACCCTCACATGTTCACCTTCTGTATGACAAATGGCGTCTGGAACCCATCCAATCTACATGTAAATAAGAAAACGCCATCAAATAGAACTAATTCCATTCCTAAAATAGGGAAGATAGATGCAATCTCGGACACTCCCTCTCCCTCATGCATGGGATTGTTATTTTGTCTACCTTCCCATTTCATTCCCCATGCTCTCCTCAATTTCTCCTCTTCTCGCTCTCTCCCTCTCACTCGCCATCCGCAGTGGCGTGTGAGTCAGAGAGCTCCGCTCCTAGTGAGGGAACCGGGGGGGGGCGGGGGGGGGAGCTGGGAGGCCATTAGAGCAGGGAGCAAATAGGTGTCCATCAATCACGCCTGTTTTTATAGCCGCAACTTTAGGGGCCGTGTCTCCCGGGCTCCCACACAGACAACGCGATTGGCTGGAGAGCCTCTTCGCCGGAGGTTAAGGCCTAAGCCGGCTCACGTCCAGGATTGGCTGGTAACCTCCATCTGAGGAGGGAGTTCCACCTTGATTCGGGCTGTTGTTGTTTTTGCCCCTGCCTCATTTGACTTTGGCGAGGTCGCGGTTTTACGTTTTCTCCCAATGACTCTCCGTCCCCTCGGGCGGACGAAAAGAACGAAGATTCGGTGAGTAAACAGAAAATGCAATACCCAGACACTGGTAAATCAATTGGGGTAGGCAGGCAAGGTTGCTACGGGTTGTTAAGACTAGCTCCACCCACCCCACCACCCCCTCGAGAGGAGAGTGTTAATCTACCAGCAAGCCACCTAAAAGTCCCCTGACGGCGGATAAACAACGCCGGCGACGACAACATGAAGCCCAACCACCAAGAGACAGGGACATGCGGGAGAGAGAGCACGCCGGCGTGTGGCATTCAGGAGAGAGGTGAGCGGTGCCCTTCTGTGCCTTTAAATGCATCCGAGGTGTGTGATTGATTTTTGGCGCAGGAGCGGGTGTCTTAATGTCCTAATGCATTGCTCTGTCACAGAGGGCTACCTTGGCAACTTGCCCTTTTCACAGAGTGATCTGTCGCTGGATTGGATGAGAGCGGGGTAAATAAATAAACAGAGGGAGTGGGAGAGGAGCTGAGGAGAGATGGGAGAGGGAGGCCTGGTGACACACACACACACGCACACACACACACACACGCACACACACACACACACACACAGTGTCTAACCCATCCCCACACCAGCATTCTCAAATATGTCCCCCACCCCACTTCACCCTCTCCAGACAAACTCATAAGCAAAAACAAACAGACAAACACCAACACACACCATCACCAATGCAGGCAAAAGGCTGTTTATTTCCAAAGCGTCTGCGTCTTCCAACTGGGCATCGATCGGGGGTGACGGCCGGACCGAGGTCGTTTCAGGCCGCGGGGTCCTCTCAGCCGTTCCACCTGCGCAGACGGACAACACCAGAATCCATATATTGTTTTTACGGCGTTTTCATGTTCCTTTATTTCAGGTGAGTAGAGGGCGCGATCCCACGCGGCTCAGCGGGTACGGCCCGCGAAAACAGCTGGAGCGCTGTGGTCAGCTGGTCTGGGCAGTCTGATGAGGAAACATGAGACGGGTCTGGGCCCTCTGAGTTTCTGACATGCCTTTGCAACACACATAACTTAATGGGGTGTTGAGGAGTGGGTTGTGGTTAGCAATTGAGTATGTGTCTGTCTGTCTGTCTGTGTGTGTGTGTGTGTGTGTGTGTGTGCGTGGGGCAGAATGCAGGAGCTCCAATAGAGGTTGTGTTCAGACATGCTTCTCCATTTTAACAACAATCTAAGTGAAATGCTTTTTATTTCACGCTGTTGACATCTGATGACTTTTTCATATTCGTATTTATCAAATCAAAGCAAGATATTGCAGTAATAGGTCTTCACAATCCATGTGGACAGAGAACGTGAATAGACGTTAGCATATTAAGTGGTAAAGATTTGGCATATTACAGCTGCAACCATACCCTGCCAATTATTGTCTGGTGAAAAAATAACTGAAGGAAGAACTTCTTTGCTGCCAAAAAATAGTAATTTGCGGCTTCATTGGAGTGTTTCAATGTAATGACCCAGGGTGAAGAATGCAGGCAAGGAAAAAAAAAGTGAGAATTAGCTGCTGCTGAAAAACCCATGTTGAGACGCACCCACACACACACCGGCACACACACACACACACATGCTCATGGGCACGCTCACACGCATGTGGTACCCTTGAGTCCTACATGGAGTCGAAAATGCTACAGATTTAGACAGGTGCATTCTCATACGAAGGCATGTAAATTACACACACCCTCATGTACAGTACGAACGGGCAACATGTGAGGGAATAAAGCAGACCCATAAAGAGCTACTGATCTGAGTATTGTAGAGGGTCCTTCTGCCTGCCCTCCTGTCTGTCTCTGCTCTGGTGCGACCTTGATTTCCCCCCCCCCCCACACACACACACACATGCCCCTACTAAATACAATCCCCCATGAGTGTACACAAAGAATCTGTCAACCTCCGTTCCCTCTCTTCACCCTGACCTGTGGCCCTGCTTCTGCTGTTGTGGTCAACAGAATTGTCTGGATATGTTTTACAACACCAAACAACCCTCTCACCCCAGCTTCTCACAGTTGTGTCAGATACACATTTCATCCGAAATGGCAAATCCCCAACCCTTGGAAACACAAACAGGTTCTTCTCTGTTGTGTTGTTTAAATGAGTAGAACTCTCTCCTTCTCTCTCTCTTGCTCTCTCCCTAAGTCTGTGTGTATGTGTTTCTCTCTCTCACACACACACACACACACACACACACACACAGACACACATACGCTATCGTGGAGAGACAGAACAACAGGGGGAATCTGAAACAGCCCAATGAGCCGTCTGGTTGGTGGACAGAGGGCTTGCCTGCCTTTGCTGCTCTGTGAACCTCCACAGCCCCGTGTTCCAGTCAGCCTCGTGACGTGCCCGTGAGCCCCTCCCCTGCCTTGTGTCTCCCGCTGGCCGTAAATGCCAGTCCTCCCTGGGTATTGTAGGGTCGTGAGGTCAGAGACGGGAGGCTTGTCGAGTAGGCGACGGAGACTCGCTCCCCGCCATTCCTCGAACGTGGATCAAACGGAATCTCGACCTAGAGGGGGCCGGCGTCCCAGGATGCAGTGCGAGGGCTCAGGTCTTTCACGCTCCGGCGTTCAAGCTCCTGACTCGACGCTCCTGGTTGTCCCGTGGCCTCGGATAACGGGCCTCTCTCGCATGCGTCCGTCTCCATGGAGAGGAGGCGATCCAGTCAATTTGTGCCTCCACAGGCACGGCCAAGCCTGCCGGTGACCGTCTCCAGAGTCGACCGGGAATCACCGTGAGCTGCCCTCAGGACAAAGCAGGTGAGACTGGGGACATTTTCTGCCTTTTCCATGGCAGCTCTGCTGGACTTGAGCCTTGATGCTGGGTGAGTTTGCAGAGAGAGAGGTGGGGGGTCGGATCACTTCATTCTGATTGAAGACCTTTGAAGAGATTTGAGCCTTCACTGTAACGGAAGCCAGTTACCCACTGGGCTGAGAGCAGCAGTTCGCAAGGTTCACCAACCCATTGGATCACTCAATTTACAAGGATATGAATGAGCCACGCACTGTACTGTACAGGTCATTCGATTGCCATGATTGAATCCAACTTGGATACCGGCTCATCCAAAGAACTAAGAAGACCCCCCCCCCCCCCGGTGCCATGGGAGTGGATTGACCTTTGAGACGTCCAGAAATAGCAGAGTCCACCTGCTTCACGCTGCTGGGGATGAGTGCGGGAGGGATGAGTGTGACAGGGTGAGTGCGGGTCACGCTTCCGGGCCCAATGACGTGTTGTTTCCACCGACATCATCAGCCAATTAGGTGTCATTAGTTGGCAGCGACGCGTGCGGGGTTGTAAACGCTGTGCCTGGGCATGTCGTTCTCCTGTGTTTCCGTGGTCTCCCGGTTCCCTCCGCCAGCGCTGCCTGCGCCTCAGAACCAGTCAATCACCCAGTTCTTAATAGACGCTTGGAAATTAGACCGGTGGTCTGGAATTCTCCTGGTGGAGAATTTGTCATTGCAGAATTCAAACATGAGAGGTCTTCCTTCGTGGCTCTTGACTCGATGTTAAAGCCGTGGTAAAACACCCCCCCTCCCCAAGTGAGGGAAGACAAGAGAGCGTGGACGCTGTGTGCGTAGGTGTGTGTGTACCCGCGTGCACGTGTGGGCCCGTTCACGAGCGCGTGTGTGCGTGTGTTCAGCTGCAATCGATCGACAGCATTGATGATCCTCCTGCTGTGTTATCAGGGCCTGACAGAAGAATTAAAGGGGGAAGAAGACCCCCCCACATACACACATACACACACACACACACTGCTCATCACTGAGCCATGTATAGGGAGTACCTGCACGGCAAAGAGAACACACACACGACAGACAGAGAGTGACAGGGCGAGACAGAGAGAGAACCTGAGGAAGAGAGAGAAACCGAGAAAGAGAGAGAACCTGAGAAAGAGAGAGAAACAGAGAAAGAGAGATAGAACCCTCCAAACCTTTACTTGAGTGGCCACTGTATTGAATACTATCTTGGCTAAATCGAAAATTGACGTAGTGCCTTTGGAAATTTTCCAACAGCCATTTGGAAACATTCCAAACCACATACAGCTAACTTGTGAGATAATGTTATTCTTCACAGATGCTATTAGGCTTGTACTAATCCTAGTTTTGGGGGGATTAATGTTACTAGGAAACACCTGGGAATGTGAGTTGGATATGACTACGGTTCTGGAGGATAACTAAAACCACAGCTCCCATCTGCCACCTCACCCACTGACCTGATGACCAATGACCATCAGCCAAACATCAACGACACTTGATTCCCACTGACTATACAGTCTGCGGTGTGGAAATACACAGGCTCCTCGTACAGTCGCATTTCAAAGGACTTTTCAGTTTGGAGTTTGTTGCGTTTTTATCAGAATATGAGAAGCACATATGGAATAAGGTGCTTTTACGTGAGAACAAGGACATAGCACTGTTGCTTTGAAGAAGACTTATTAGATGTGGCTGTTCCAAGTTTGAAACATAGTTTGTGAAAGTAAAATTGTAATCAATAAGACATTTCTTGCCCTCAGCCAAAGTATCCACTTTTCTCTTTTCTTTGTGTTTGTTGTGAAAAACAATTGCCAACCCAGGGACTAAAATGGGCTATCCTTCGTATTTCAGTTGTGATGAGTAGTTGAGTTGTTGCGGAGGTTGTTCATGTGAATGCTCCCCGTTGGGAATTTGTGTTCCGGGTTGTTTTGACACCACACGCCTGCACCTCCCTCCCTCCCCCCCACACACACACCCTCCGACCATAGAAGCAGACAAACACCGAAAATGAGACGTGTAATCCATCCACGTGGCAGCCTGTGCGTGCGCTTCCGTGTGTGTGGCGACGTGTATGAGAGTGCTGCGAGAGGCGTGTGGATGTGAGGTCGGCGCTGTGTCTGTCTGGCCACGGGCAGAGGATGATGGGAGGTGATGACCTCAGTGAGGTGGTGGTGGGGGGTGGGGTGGGGGTGGCGGCAGGGTGGAGGCGTGCTCAGAGCAGAGGCAGGGGGCAGAGTGGCAGGGTGGGCAGGGTTCAACATGATTAGACCCCATTAGATGAGCCCACTGCAACCCGGGGCCTTTTGGGACACGGGTTGGTGGCGGTGGGGGGGGGGGGGGGGGGGGGGGGGGGGGGGGGGGGGCGGGGATTGTGAAACTCACAGCAGTTCAATGGAGAGCAGAGAAGACGCGAGTGAGACTTGGAGGAAAGAAATACAGATAAGATGAGCTCTGAGAAGGTCAGGAGGTCAAAATCCAAATCTGTCTTCTAGCTCAGAGCTTGGTTCTGTTCCTGAGTGTTTAAACACACATGACAGGAGTCTTCACTCCTGCATTACAGCTCTGGTGATGTCATCAGAGTGCACCTGCCTAATAGTAGAGCTGTTTGCAAATTACTGGGATTTCAGCTGCTAAATTAGGGCTGGGGAAGATAGCCAAAATATGATCATGATCAAATGTAAAAAAATTAATTCAACCTTAATTAGAATTTAATATCTTTATCAAGACACACAAGTCCTCATTTTGTCTCCAGATCCAGCAGATGTAGGTTGTGACAGACACCATGGTTACTCCAAAGGGTGGTAGCAACCCAGGCGATTAAATACACATGTATTTCTGTGTGTAAAACTGTTGTCCAAACTTTCCACACCAAACATGTGACAACAGCGGGCAGTGATAAAATGAGCGAGAAAGGCTTTTTTTGTCCAAACTGGATATAAGTTTGGACAAAAAAAGCCTTTCTCGCTCATTTTATCACTGCCCGCTGTTGTCACATGTCACGTGTCGTCGAACAGTGCACCTGTTCAATTATTGGATACATCTGTGCCACTCATAGCACGCTATACAGGGCTGTTTACAAGTCAGGGAGGGAGCACATTTGATGTCTGTTCATGCAACCAAACTTTGCTTGATTGTCATTTGCTTTCCTGGTGGTTTGATTTGAAAACTGAAGTTAAAACTGAATTAAACCCTTTTCTCACTGCCATTGATGGAGAGTCTGTTGGAGGGCATATCTCTATCGTTTTGTCGCCCAGGCCTATAACTGATTCATTTAACGCCTATGCATGAACAACTCAGATAGGCCCACAAACGCTATCTACCAGCGATGACTGCATAAAGACTCTGTAAGAGCTTAGAGAATAATCCTGAATGTAGGTCTGAGATGACAGAGATGGGAAGATAGAGAGTCAGAGAGAGAGACAGAGAAAGAAAGAGATCAAAAAGATAAATAGATTGAGAGAGCAATACAACAAGCTCACCTTCTTTACATGTAACAGCTCTGGCTCCGACACTGAATAAAAGATCAATCCGCTATTTGAATATGAGCTCATTATTGAGACGAAAATGCATTGTTCTGAAGGCTACTTATGCGTTCTCAGCTATTAGGAGCTGTAATATGAGGCCACAAACAAGAAATACAGAAATAACTCGTCCAATGTTTCCAGCGGAAATATGTCTTTACATGTTTCATTATTCATGACTTGCATAATTCACAAGTACAGTATACCTGATGTTGAATAATAGCCTGCCATAAAAAAGTACTTCAACCCTCACTCAGAAGTCCCCAACCTCCACTTGTACATTCTAAACAAGTCAAATATTCTGGAAGTTCCTTCAAGATCAAACAGGGAGTCGAACGGAAATGAAGTGAACTCGAACGGCGGCCATGACGGCTGCTTGATGAGAGCGCGGCCGGAGAGGAGAAGGCTGCTGCTGCTTCGGTGCGCCCAGGTAGTGTTGGAGCGCTCCACAGAGCAGCCTCAGGACAATGGAGCACCTGTCAGCGCCCCGCCCCACATCCTCCGACAGTGGTCAGCCCCCCCCCCCTCTTTCCACACCTCTGCATCCCCGGGGCGACGTGCGGACGTCCGCCGCGGCGAGGTGGCGGGGAACAGAGGGCGTCCCTCCCCGGTGGGGGGAGCGGGAGGGGGGGTGCGACCCGTCAGCACCGGCTCACCGGCTTTTGATGCCGATCGACGGGGGAAGGAAGCGCCTCCGTGCCAATCCCCGCTATTTTTAGCCTGCTGCTGGACACAGGAGGAAGAGGCAGGAGGAGGAGGAGGCAGGAGGAGGAGCGAGGAAAGACGGGTCTCCGCGGCGATTGCCCGTGTTCATCCGCCGGTCTGGAACGGGAGAGATGCTAACCTGGACTGATGACTGATCAGCCGACCCCTCCCCTCCTGAGCCAGACCTCCACTGTTAACAGTCATGTTCGTCTTGGAAAGCCGTTCCACAGAAACCTATACGCATCTGTATTCAGGCTTCAGACATCCTCTGCACCTCTCAACAAAGCCCTCTGCGTCCCTGAAAAACCAAAACAAAAAAGCACTTTCTTTACTTGGTACTTTTTGGAAGCGGGCCTGAATAAAACGAGGCATTTGATGTATTTTTTCGCTCCGTCAAATATCAGTTCTTTCAAACCTACCTGCTCGAAAGGCTTATCACAAGGTCTTACGTGCCTGCAGCTAAATCCTAAATTGTGTTTGTCTGCTGTCGGCATGTCGCTGTCTGCGGCCCAGAACGCCAGCGTCACTGCATCTCCTGGTGACGACTCATGACAAGCCTATCACCGGGATCTGCTCCTGTCCTTGAACACAGATGGCACCTCCGATTTCCCCACTCTATATCTTCATCTATCGGACCCTGGGGTTTGTTTAAGTGAGGGAGGGTCTGTCGGTCGGTTGGTTGGTCGAATCTGTAGCTCAGTTGAAATGACATGCTGCAGGGTGACTTGGCGGTCTTGAGTTGGTACAGGTTAAGCTGCAAAGTGGGCGCCATTGTGTCGACTAAGACCGAGGCATATGCTGTTGGGAATGACAGTGACTGCAATCGACCATCGAGGCACACTGCCAGAGTTCAAATATGTCAACTTTGTGCCATCTGTCGTGGTGGTAATGATCAACAAGTCATCAACGAGGTGTCAGGTGGCTGAGCGGTTAGGGAATCGGGCTAGTAATCAAAAGGTTGCCGGATTGATTCCCGGCCATGCCATATGACGTTGTGTCCTTGGGCAAGGCACTTCACCCTACTTCCCTCGGGGGAATGTCCCTGTACTTACTGGCAGTCGCTCTGGATAAGATTTAATTAATTACAATTAAATGATTACATTAATAATGTGAAGCATGGTGTCACTGGTCATACAACAGTGACATTATGTTTTAATGGCCTATATATTTTATCCTGGCAAATAGGTTGGATTCAACATTGCCACAGCAACACCTGTCGTTTGGCTGGCTTGCTCTTGCCCCCATCGACCTCCTTGCTCGTCGCCCGCCACGCTGCGTTTGCATCTGTCATCTAAACACGCAGCCCGTCCAATACCACTGGCGTGGGAGAAGTCGACGCATCAAAACAATCCATTCCTCACACAGTGGTGGACTCTGAGATGTCTGGAACATTCTGTGGGGGTTCAACATCCACACATACAGCCATACTCCAGCAGCGTTTCATTTTCGACCCCCGGGTGTCCCTGGGGCCCTGGGAGGTGAAGCTGGCACAGGCAGAAAGAGGAGAAGAGAGAAGCAGGTCGGCGATATGGAGGACTTCCACAAGAGGTAGGGCCGTCAGTAAATCAGTCATTTAAAAAACAAATAACATGAAACAAGTGCCAATAGCTCTGTCAGCACGCCCAGGCATCATGAAGACATTTTATATACTGTCCCCGTATAGCTTCACCTCGGCCATAAATAAAAGATACCAGTCGGCGTTAAATGTGAGAGGTATGTGGCAGAGTCATAAAATGTCTGAAGTTATGAATCAAAAATGCACGGGGCATTCATGAGGAGGTGGGGAGGAAAAAGCAACGGGGGAATGGGAAAGAGGCAGAGGGAGAGAGAGATAGAGAGAGAGAGAGAGAGAGAGGGAGGGAGGGAGGGAGGGGGAGAGAGAGAGAGAGAGAGAGAGAGAGAGAGAGGTGAGAGAGAGAGATGCGGAGAGATTTGCAATTCCCTGTGGCAGTGTGATGATGAAGCAGGCAACGGCGCAGCATGGCTCCCAGGCGCACCTTCTCCCATCTCTCCGACCGCCTCGCCGGAACTCTCAGATCAAGTGTTTGTCAGACCTTGTTTATGAGGCCTTTTCGCTCGTTTTGATATTTTTTGTTATTCCTTCTGGCCGAGTCACGGCAGAGCCAGCGAACCCCCCCCAGCCCGCAGAGCTTGAACGCTAAAGTGGCGACCGGGCCGGCGGGAAGCCAACAGCCGCACCGAGAACCGTCGAGGAACCGGAAAATGAAGGCGCTCGTACGAGAAGTGCCCTCTGGGTCAGACATCAGGGACGGAGCGTTGCATGAGGGAGAGACGGAGAGGGAGAGTTGAAGAGAGGGAGAGAGGGAGGAGAGAGTAGTGGAGGGAGGGAGGGTGGGCAGAGTAGACTGAATAGAGAGAGAGGGCAGAGGCGGAGATGAGAGAGAGAGATAGAGAGAGAGAGAGAGAGAGAGAGAGAGAGAGAGAGAGAGACATAAAAGGGCACAAGAGGAGGAATCTAATGCAAGTGAATGGGCGCAGATAGCGAGCAGAGAGATATGAAAGAGTTGGTGGTGAAGGAGGGGGGTGGGAAGGTGGGGGGTGGCTTAAGGTTTTTTTTTTTTTTCTTTGACTCTGTGAATGCTTCCCATTGGGTTTTCTCTCCACCGAATCTCACTGTGATCCACTGCACCTCACTCTCCAGTACTGATACCACAGGTACTGGGTGAAAGATGAGTAAATAATGCCCTTTACCTTGAACCTGCATCCTTCTCTCACCTTGCTCTCTCTGTGGTATTTTCTAATTTCCCATGATGCCTTCATGGGTTGGATACAGTTTCTGGGTGGGGGGGTGTTTTGGAGAGAAAAAAAAGGCCACAGTGAAACATTCTAAGGAGACACGATTCTAGCCACCTCTACCTGTTTATCCCTCTACCTCTCCCCCCTCCCTCCATCCCTCCAGCCCGCTATCTCGGCACCCCTCCTTCCATCCCTCCAGCCCCGTCTCTCTCCCTCAGAGGGTGAGAGTGCGGGCTGGAGCAGAGGTCCTGCATGGTTCCGGGGCGAAACGGATTAGTGTCTCGTCTGTGTGTTTTAAAAGCGCCACGGTTGAAATACCTTCATGTCGTCAGGTCCGTGATCCAGCTCTGCCGTTTATAACGAGCTCTGCTCTTTGTCACACTCACTCACACACACACGTCTTCCATGTGAAATCTCACACAAACACTTTCACACGCACACATTGTGTGCGCATTAACACAAAACACACACACGGACTTTGTGAAATCTCACACACACAGACTAACACACACACACACACATACTTTATGAAATGTCAGACGAGCACACGCATAAGGGCCCAGCGGTTCCAAAGAGCTACCAACCTCCCGAGCTAAGAGGCTTTTTCCAGGCCTAGAGGATTCATTTATACTCACCCCAGGTATCCATGCTACCTATTTTCCGGGGCATTGTTGCCTAATCCTGCTTGGATTTGAACAATCACAACCCATGCACCTTGACTGGGGCTTTAGCATCCTATAGTGGAGTTAGATTGCTGGCCTTCTGGGAATAGACTGCACTTCTGAACCTGCCACTATGAAACGTAGTCATGCATTTCATGTCAACATTAGTCCTTGCAGTTTGCGTACATTGCTTGATTACCCCTTTTCCATCACCTGACCTGCAGATTGCAGTATGAGAAAATCAGGAGCCTAATCTTCCCTGGAGAGAAGCGGGAGTCTAATATAAGTCCGGTTTTGCAAACCAACAATCACTTGAGGTTTGTTAGAGTAAGATGTTTTTCGAAGGCTGGTGTACAGCCTATGTGTGTGAGCATTTGTTGTCGTGGTTACGGCTCTACCTAGAAGTGTTCGGTGCTTCAGTGCTCTTGTGCGCGTGTGTGTGTTTGTGTGTACGCGTGTGTTACTGTAACTGTGTACCTGTGTACACTGCATTGTGCTGCTTGTTGGCCCAGTTGGGTTAAGTGAGTGATTGCGAGCTGAGATTGGGGAGAGAGAGATTGAGAGAGAGAGAGAGAGAGAGAGAGAGAGAGAGGGGGGGGGAGAGAGAAAGAGAGGGAGACCACTTTGCTTGTTCAGCCCTTTTCCAGTTGGGGCCCCGGCCATTATTGGCTGCTGATTTCCCCATCTCCGGGGAGGGCTGATTGAACCCGGAGGCTCATCAAACACTGTCCACATACTGCTCTCTGCCGTCTGAGTGGGATTAATCTGCCCTCTCCAGCTTCCATCCTGGGGGCCGCCTGCTCTGTTAACTTCCCCAGACCTCCGAAGCACTCTCCAGACCAGCACACATGCCTGACACGCACACACGTGTCCCCTCACACACACCTGGAACACATACCCCTCAACACATCCCTGACACGCAGGCCCAACACACCCTCCAGGCTGCTAATACGAACCCTCGTATCGTTGCCCTGGAGGCCTGATGAAACAGGTCATAACTCAGTGCTGCCGGAGATCAGATTGCGACCTTGTTTAACAGGGACACTGTTGGCAATTCCAACTGTCGGAGTGTTTGTTGGGCTGTTTTAACAGGGCTGGAACTCAGTAAAGTTGAAACCAGCAAATTGAATTGGGGTAAGGAGGCTTTCATGGGAATTTGGATTTATAGATTTCATCCCATTCCGAAGAAGCACAAACACACACACCCAAGCACACACACATGCACATAATAAACATGCCCTCACTTGCTCACTCACGCACAGACACACATGCACAGACACACACACACACACACACAGAGAAGTCTACAAATCTGAGTGTGTCCTCAACTCTTTTCGCCTTCCCTTGCAAAGCCTGCATTGATTGTAGGCAGGCCCTACTACAATATGAATCTTGATGGAAAACAATTCATTTTGTCGAAATCAGAACGTAAACTGCATTTAAAATGAATAACTGCTTGGTGTTGTTATGTTTCCTGAAACATAGCCAAGTGACTTATAGTTCACAATTCACATTTATAGGTAACAGTAAATTTGAACTGCTCCACAAGGTAATTTGCTCTGCTCCGTGTCAACATATAATTCTCATGGACAATTACATAAAACATACAGGTCACGTATTGAACAGTCAACATGAAAACTCTGAATGATTCAGCAACTGAAATGGTGCAAAGGTCATAATGTTCCAGCTGAAAAATATGGACGTGTTGCTTGTGTTAACGGACCGAGCCAAGTTCAGCTTGGGTCCCTGTGTGTAAACGAGAAGAGAGAGTCAGTCAGACGACCAGGAAACAATACGGCTGATCCATGAAATGAGAAATTATAGAGGAATTAAAGACAAATCACCGAATACGATTTGACTTCTGTTCACGGTCCGTGGTAAAACACAACGCTGTCTATATCTTTGTCTCGTCAGAATTGGGGTGTAATCATTCGGACGGGAGGTGCCGGGGGTGGACTTGGTCCTACCTACATCCAAATTACATCCAAATATTTCCGTGTGAGCTTTGCAAACATTGTTCTGGACCACTAGTTCCGATTTGGTCACAACAGTATCTCTTTAATTAACACAGAACTGTATCCACCCCCACCACCACCGCCCCCCCCCCCCCCCCTACCCACCACAATTAAGTCCTTTACATGGCTGGGAGGAGCTCACTTGATTGTGTAGTTAAAGCGGTATCGTGTGTGTTCCACCACAGAACTCACACGCCACGGTCATATTTGTTCAGGGGCAAGGTTAAGAAGTCCGGAAACTGCAACTAAAGAGCCCGATTTGTTCAGCAGATATTGAGCTTTAACAGCTGTATCGCGGGCGCAATGGGAAATTGTTAATTTGCAGTGGAAAATTTAATAAACCCAGCAAACTGAGGGCAGTCATTTAATTGTTATTTCATTCAAATGAAGCGTTCACTGTCCTCTGGGCTTTGCTGATTATCTGAGGGCTCTTTCAATTGAAAACACATTCTGCACTGTGTCTCTTAATGGGCTTTGGCCTGAAAGTTACTGTCTCTTACTTATGATTGTCTGTACAACCAACTAGAAACCTCATACACTATTCCAAGAACATACAAATGGGCCATTTTCAAAATGTGTAGCTCAGCCTTACAAGTAAATGAGACATTTCCTCCATCTAATTTCATGCATAACATCATTGGAGTTGGTAGAGAAATATGGAATATGGGACTGGGGGGTAGAATCGAAAGTGATGGTAATGAAGGGAACTGTTGTCTAATGATGTTTCTGTCCTCTGAGTGTCTCTTGTCCTCCAACACGCTACCCTCCCAAGCTCTCTCTCTCTCTCTCTCTCTCACGGCTCTTCTCCTCTCTCTCTCTCTCTCTCTCTCTCTCACGGCTCTTCTCCTCTCTCTCTTCTACACATGCCCTCTGTCTCTCTCCCCCTCTCTTTCTTCTACACATGCCTTCTGTCGCTCTCCCCAGCTCTCCCCCTCTCTCGCTCCCTCTGCCCCTCTTTCTGTCTCCAGTCTCTGATCTGTTTAATTCTCCACCTGCTCTCCCTCGATTATCGTCTCCCTGTGTAATCCCATTAAGGGCCCTGTGTTGCCGCCTGGCGCCCATTACTCCTCCTCTGGAGCCCCACCGCTCTGCTTCACCGCTGTGTGGAGGTGACTTAGGCCCGCTTGGGCCCCCCCGATAGCCCACGCCCCCCCCCCCTCCCCCTGCCCCCAACCACCCCCGGGCTCGCTGACCTTGGCCCTCAAGACAAGTTGAAGAATCGGCGAGAAAGCTGTTTGTCTCCGTGGACAGTTGGAGAGTTGGATGGAGACCACAGTACACTCAGCATGCCTTTGATAGACAAGCAGAAAAACCGGTTGGCATAAAGTCTATATTTTGGAGTCAAACTGTGTCCGTGTGTCAAAATGAAGAAATTCAATGTTTCACGGTGTGGGGGAGCTTGACCCGCATTCTTGTCTGTCCTGATTTAAAGGTGCTGGAGAGATGAAGGTTGTTCAGGTGCATCCAAACCAGGGAAGCAGATTGACTTCAACACCACAAACAAATGTAATGACTCTGAATTCTTTCTCTTCCCTGGTCCGGCCCATAAATGTGTTTTGCCGTGAAGTATAAACCCTACTCCATCATTTGGGCAGTCTTATTCAATTCATGGATGATCGCTGTTAGATCTTTCGGGGAATAAAGAAAAATGATCAGTTGGATGAGAGGCCTACACTGCTGACCACAGGGGAAAATAGTCTGTAAGCATTAGAGGAATTTCTCTCTCAAAGAAAAAGAAGAAGAAGATGAAGGCTGGAGACAGAATCACTTCCAAAACTTTAATAAACTTGTTGTATTGGCTAATACAATAAGCAGTTACCAGCTTGTGTTTGTCTTCCCCTCACTCTAATGCTTGCCTGTCAGCACTCAGTATTCCCCCCATATATCTGTGCCAACAACCTTTCCCTTTTTCCTGGCTACAGTAACAGCTCATGAACATATCTCTCTGCAGGGTGATAGGACCTGTCGCTGTCACTTTTGACACGCGTGGATCCCGCCGTCGCCGCGCTAGACTCCCAGCGTGTGCGTAATGTTCCGAGAAAACGTGTCAACAATATTTGCACTTTTGTTGCCCGCGTGCGAACATTGGCGGCGTGCCTGCGCTATCAGCTCCGGGTCCCAGGTGGGACTGGAGATACCACAGGCTCTGGAAGGGAGCCTGGGAAAAAACGCATTTTAAGTTGTGAAAGCCTGCAGCTCCCAGAGGGAGACGCTCAGAGCCAGGCGGTCGGAACGGTCGCGTCTTGGAGTCGCCCCCCCCTCCCACGCTTCCCAGAAACGCTGAGAGCTCACTGATCTGTGCACGGCGGAGTGAGGCATCATGGGACATGGTGTGTCCCGTGTGGGGGGGATCTCGGTGGTGGGTGGGGGATGAGGAGGATGTTAGATGTGGCGGACATATCTGTCCGGGGCCTGGGGGTGGTGCTGGTGGGTGGGGGGTAAGGGTGGTTGTGGTAGTTGTGGTAGTAGTGGTGGTGGTAGTAGTGGTGGTGGTGGTGGAGGTGGTAGTGGTGGAGGTGGTAGTGGTGGTGGTGGTAGTAGTGGTGGTGGTGGTGGTAGTAGTGGTGGTGGTGGAGGTAGTAGTGGTGGTGGTGGTGGTAGTAGTAGTGGTGGTGGTGGAGGTGGTAGTAGTGGTGGTGGTGGTGGTGGTAGTAGTAGTGGTGGTGGTGGTGGAGGTGGTAATGGTGGTGGTGGTAGTAGTAGTAGTGGTGGTGGTGGTGGTAGTAGTAGTGGTGGTGGTGGTAGTAGTGGTGGTGGTGGAGGTGGTAGTGGTGGTGGTGGTAGTAGTGGTAGTGGTGGTGGTGGTGGTAGAAGTAGTGGTGGTGGTGGTGGTAGTAGTGGTGGTGGTGGAGGTAGTAGTGGTGGTGGTGGTGGTAGTAGTAGTGGTGGTGGTGGAGGTGGTAGTAGTGGTGGTGGTGGTGGTGGTAGTAGTAGTGGTGGTGGTGGTGGAGGTGGTAATGGTGGTGGTGGTAGTAGTAGTAGTGGTGGTGGTGGTGGTAGTAGTAGTGGTGGTGGTGGTGGTAGTAGTGGTGGTGGTGGAGGTGGTAGTGGTGGTGGTGGTAGTAGTGGTAGTGGTGGTGGTGGTGGTAGAAGTAGTGGTGGTGGTGGTGGTAGTAGTGGTGGTGGTGGAGGTGGTAGTGGTGGTGGTGGTGGTAGTAGTAGTGGTGGTGGAGGTGGTAGTAGTGGTGGTGGTGGTGGTGGAGGTGGTAGTAGTGGTGGTGGTGGAGGTGGTAGTAGTGGTGGTGGTGGAGGTGGTAGTAGCAGTGGGGCGGGGGGGGGGTGAGGTGGGGGGGGTGTCCAGATGCTCCTCCAGGCGTGCTGGTGACTCCTGTCTGGGTTGAGGAGAGGCTGGCTGCTCTGTCGGGACCTTCAGGGAAGTTCTCCGGCTCCCTCCTAATGGAAGCCTCTGGAAAAGTGTCCCCGGTGGATCGCTGAGTAACTCCCCGTCTGAAAAGTCGGGCAGCCGGAGCACTCCTTCTCCCAAGCATCATTAATCTTACTTTCCCTCTTCTTGTCCTCCTACCTCCTCGCTCTTCCCCAGGTGGTCTCCCCCGGGCTCTCGTTTACCTCTACGGCGCCTTCTCACTCTCCTCTCTCTCTCTGTCTCTGTCTCTGTCTCTCTCTCTCTCTCTCTCTCCTCCCTCCGTTCCTCCCTGCGTGGACAGTGTGGAGCCCAGCTGTGGGCTTTCTGGAGTGGATGAGAGCCCGGAGTTCAGAGAGGTGTAGCTGCAGGAGAGAACATGCTCATGAACACAGGCTGTGATTGGAGAGAGTGGGGGGCTTGGGGGTAGGGGGGGTAGGGTTTTGTTCTTGACTCAGCAAAACGCACAGGATCTCATCCAGAGGGCCTCGTTCCTGCTCCTGGCTCCAGCCCCAGCATTGGGGAGGGGAGGTGAAGGTGGAACGGGACTTGGAGGAGAGCCGCAGATCGGGGGAATGGCCTCCGGAGCGGAGGTGCGTTCCACCGGCACGGTCTGCATGTCTCTCTGGACAACAGCGTCTCCCAAATGACCTCCATTGAAGCGTCGAAAATGGGCCGTAAAAAGCTCCCCTTCGCGAAAGAATGATCTGTCTCGGCGCTCCGCTCGCCTCAGTCGCCGAGAAGAGCCCGAGCCCTTTGGCGCGAATGGCGGCGACAGATGCACAAACGCTCGTCATTGTTCCCGGCGAGACGGAGTCCTGCTCTCTCTCACCTCAATGGAGGAGAAGAAAGCCATTATGGATTCGTCGCAAACGTCAAGAATGATTTGGCGACAGCCTGCCTAAACCCTCCCTGCTATGTGCTTTTTCATTGGAAGCCCATGTCAGAGGATTTCACTTCTCTGTTTCCAGGCTGCCAAAGACATTTCTCCGCTCCCCCGCTCCCGGTGCCAAGACTTAGCCCTCATTGGATTAAGTACACCTAATATAAACCTGTCTGGCTTACTGAATGAGAGATGTTTGCTCTGGGTTTAATACCGCAGAGCGAGGATCTGTGCCCTGGAGGTTTCCTCTTTCATGGCGTAAACGCTGCGAGGAAACGTGGATGAGGGCTCGATGAGACCACGGCAACGATGATGATCTCAACACGGGGAGGGGGGGGCGGGGGGCGGAGCCGTCCGACTGAGGTAACCGAGGGGCCGAGCGGTGGCGTCGCTGCCGGTCGTCTGTCGGGTGTTTGGGCGCTGGATGGGTTTGGGTTTGTGCGTGAAGGTGAATGAGGTCACTGTTTTGAGGTAGAAGGCAGTGGGGGGGAAACGTTTGGGAGAAGGGGAGGGATGTTTATGGCAGGATTCTGTCTTCTCCTCCCCTTCCTCCTCCTCCCGCCCACCCCACCTCCCTCCCAATATGGCAGGGGGTAGATGGGTGAGTCTCAGAAGAGGGACAGCGAGCCGGCCAGATGAAAGCCTCGAAAGAGGTGAGCACTGGGGGAAGCTTTTCACGGACGCTTTAATATGTGCAAGATGACAAATGTGAAAGTGGAGAAGATAGGGGTTTTAGGTTCTGGGGGAAACATCAAAGTAGAAGGTTTTTTAAATATCACACGGGGAAGGTGGACAAAAGAAACGGAGACAACAGGAAGGCTTTGATGTCTAAAAGGAAGCTTGTGCCCACTCAGTGCAGGCAAAAAGAAGACAACTTTGCATAGCGTTTTATTGAATTGAGCTTCAAGGGCCCTCCAATGATCTATAGTATTGTTTAGGGGAAAGCTCCTATTTCCTGTTTGAGGCTAACTGCTTCTATGAAAATTGCACCAACAATGTAATAGAGCTGAAGAGCTTTTTTGTTCTGTAAATGAGTAATGGCTGGATGTGGGAAATGTAAATTGGACAATTTTCCCACCGTTTCAGAGTGGTTTGTCTGTTTTATCACTTGTATTTATTCTCCTTAACCAATTTGTGGCTAATTTGAGCAAAAAATTGAGCAACTGTGGCACCACTTTCAAAAGCCTCGAAAGGATATTGATATTTTACAATATGTAATCATTTTTGTCAGCACTGACAATTTAATACCATTGAATGAAAATATATGACAGAATATTAGCTATTTATGAGCATCAGAATCATTAAGCCCAGAGCCACAGTCTATCTCAGTGAGATCCATATCTGGTTGACAGACTGAAAACAAGCAATTGCAACTCCCATCCTTCATAGATGGACCAACGGGGCCTCAGGGAAAAAGAGACCACCGTCCAGTGGTCCTCTGACGAGAAAAGCACTCTCAAAGATGTGGAGGAGACAGAGGAACGAGAGAGCGAGAGAAAAGGTGGCAAAAGGCTGGAGAGAATGGCCATTTCCCACCCCATTGAGTGCGTGGAGACCAATTTTATGATAATTAGTCAATTTTTCAAAGAGCGCTAGCAGGAGAGAGCAGATGAAGAGACTCGCTGCCTAGGAGGAGCAGCGCAGAGCCAGGAAGAGGCCACAATGACATCAGAACATTTAAAATGAAGGCACACTTATCGCTGAGTTATGGAAACCTGCTCTCAAGAAAAGATGTACCCTGAAGACATATGTATATACATATTCAGATATTTATATATACATTTAGAGACAGGGACAGAGATGGTAGGACAGAGAGTAATGGGAGATTAGAGAGCGCCATGATGGAATAGGAGGGAGAGAGGGAGAGATAGAGTTGACAACCCACTCAGAGTGACTGAGACTGATCTACACAACCATGCTTGTGTAAATAATCCGTTAATTACAGCGTGACTATCAAGATTATGGAAATGAAAGGGAAGGCTCTTGTTGTGACCTTTGTGAAATGGTACGCAATCAGACTTGAGTAAATAGACTTTCTATTTCAAGTGCCCCCCTCTCTGAAGTCATCCTTCTTGACTAAATTCCCCTTTAGCAGCTCTCTTCTCTTTGACGGCCCCTCACTATTTCGATTTTCTCTCGTTCTCTCGCTTCTGCTTTATTCTTCCTGTCTGACTCCTCTCTCTCTCTCTCTCTTTCCCTGTCTCTCTCTCCATCTCTTTCTCTCAATCTGTCTCTGTCCCTCTCTCTCTGTCTCTCTCTCCATCTCTCTCTGTCTCTCTCTCCAACAGGATTCTGAATCTTCCGATCTGACATCCACTCCCTGTGCCCTCCTCCACTTCTTGTTTCCTGGCCTCCCCTCTACATGGAGAGTGTGAGGCGTGATTGGCTTGTGTTGTCATGGTATCCCTATCCCTTTTGTATCACATCTATGCAGTGCAACCTTGGAGGTCCTGGGGGATGTGAACGTGGAATTGTCTCTGGTTTAAAACAAATATCCACAGTAGCATTCCTTAACATTAAGACTGCGGCACAATCGAAACACCACAAAACCCAACACCAACAACTCTGTCCTTACAAATGGGCTGCCAAGCAATTGCTTTTCCAGAATGCACCCGCAGCCCAAAGTGATGTGAGCACTCTCTCACGGTTGCACATTCACATTGTGAACATTTATCATCGTTTCCAAGTTCCTCTTCACGGCGTCACCCTGGAAACCAGGTGGTTGGGTGGGGTTGGTGACATCATAAAAAGACGTGTAGGGCCACTGCTTCTGTCTCAGAAAGCTCGTCCAATAAAGAGTTGGAACCAATGGATCAGCCGTAGCCCAGTTCTGTTTGCTCCGCCCAACTGAAACTAAGGGACGTATTACATAGCATGAAATACTGAGGATTGGAGACACTTTGTATGGATGGAAGGGGTCAGCAGGTCTTCAGCATGTCAGCCAGACAACTTCCTTCCAACCTTTCAAAAGCCCACTCCCTCCCTGTTATGCCTATGTCAGTGTTAGTCTCTGGGTTTTCCTGATCAAAAACATCTTTTGGTTTCATATTTCATTGTTGTTTTAGAGCTTAATTGATGCACCAATCTGTGCTCTGTTGAAAACCGGGTTTCTTTTTGCAGCGGGCCAACCAGTCACAGATCTGTACGGTAATGATAGCGATTACTGGCTAAGGGGAAGGTTCTAGGGAGGGGAGGAGATTGTAGTTCCTGGAGTTCCCTCGGACCCAGCTCCGGGTCGTTGTCACTCCAAACCGTCACACGCGACGGTACGAGACGGTCCACACAGGCTGCATGCTGCACATTCACCCTGAACAATCAAAGAACATTTTCAAAATGCCATTGGGTAGATCTAAAAACGCTACCGCACGCTCTGATGACCATCTAAATTGAGGCTATTTTCCTCCACGTTTTTAGCAGCCAGCAATCCAGGATGGAGAAAATCAACGGGCATGTCGTGAGTAATTGTGTGGAGAGTCCACAATCATGTATTTATAGCCAGACTGTGTGTACTGGTTTGTTTTTGGCTGCTCCTTCAGTCGGCAAGTCCAGGCCAGCCTACTTGCTGCCTAGCAACCTCCCCTTTACTGGTAGCAAGAATGAGGATCGAAAGAGATTTCAAGAGCAACCAACTAGAAGAGAGAGGACTCTGTCATTGTTAAATCGGTCAGGTTTTCAAATGAGAGAAAAGTCATTACATGCTGGAGTTAAGGTCTTTGGTACATTGTATTCCTTTAGCAGACCCTGTTTTTCAAAGATGATTCACAGGTGGGTAAGGGGGGGGGGGGGGCACCCACCAGGGAATTTACGCCGCAATCCAGAGGTGAAACCTAAATATTCACTGTCACACAAATACAACGCAGGATGGAACTGCTCTTCCGTTGGGTTTAAGGGATTCAAACCCACAAAATTGTGCGCACAAGGCACACTGCAAGACCAGCGCCATACTATCCAGTCCTTGGTGGCTTGTCGTTTTTGAAATAACTTCCTTTCGGAAATTGTCATTTAGAGGGGGCTTTGAAAGGTCAGTTTCAACTGCAGTACGTTGGTAGGGTCTACACAATGTTTCAGAAGCTGCTACGGATAACTGTAATACATTTTGACAGCAACGTTTTTTTTTTCAGATTTATTTAGCTTGTAGGTAGCACAGCGTAGAGCGTCATGGCCCTGATTGGATGTCTAATGAGAACAGCTTCACTTAACCTCTGCACGTCTAGTGAGCCTACTACCGCTCCCCACTTTTAATTGCACTGTTTTCCTTTTTTCCAAAGCATTGTTAGCTGTGCTCCTGTCATCAACAATCGCCCCTTCGTTCACAGGGAAATCATTAATAAAAATTGGGGAGAAAATAAGCAGAGACTTCAAACGCTTGGCAAAGCAGCGGGCCTTTCGACAACAATAAGCACAATTAGGACTTCCATTACTACCTAATAATAAGTTAGTGCAGTCGGTTAAGCCAGGGCATATAGTTGGGGAGTGGCGGAGGGAGGGAAGGAGAAAAGGGAGACAGAGAAAGAAAGAGAGAGAGACAGAGAGGGAAGCAGAGAGAGGGGGGAGTCTGTGAGAGTGCATGGACAAGAAGGGGAAGGAGAGCCACAACAAAAAAAACGAAGGATGGAATCTGTGTTGTGAAGACTAGAGACAAGGAGCCCTAGAAAAGTGGGACTGACGCAAGCCGTTGGCACGAAAACCCAGTTACATTACAGAATAACAGAGTAACCCCCCCCATCTCCTGACAGCCCCTCTTCAAATGAGTAGGTTCAGTGTGAAGCTATGCACACGTTTACATAACTGTGTACAGTACACTGGGGCGGTGTGGAGGTGGGGACGGCTGTGTGCTGTACTATGTGTGTGTGTGTGTGCGTGTGTGTATAGGGAGAGGGGGGGGGTGGGGCAGTGGATAGGGGCGGGGATTGGGAGCTGTGCTACAGGGAGTATGGGACCAAAGTTAATCTGCTGAATTTACAAGGATGTTTTACTGGGTTCAGTGAAGGCAGGCAGCCAGCAAGCAGATAGGTAGACAGACAGACAGGTAGACAGACAGGCCAGCTGGAAGGAAGGCAGCAAGCAGGCAGGCAGGCAGCCAGACCGTAAAACAGGCAAAAGAGGGAGACAGGCAGACAGACGACAGACAGACAGGTACGCAAGCTTTCAGAGAGATTGGCAGGCAGGCAGGCAGGCAGGAGAGCAAGGCAAAGCAAAGCAAATAACCACTGGCTTAACCACAGGGATGAAACCAACGATGGGCACAAACGACTGGAATAATTGGTAGATAGTGAGACATCCGCTTAGGCAGGAGTTTTAGAGCAGCTTGACAGCCGGGAATTACAAGGCTGGGTGACGTAGAGCCAGATCCCACTGTGAAGTGTTTCAGGAGACCAAATCCCTACACACACACGCACATACACACACACACATTCTGTACACTTTACCTGCTTTGCTGGAGGGAGAAGGAATAGTATTCCAGCTGACAAAGAGAGTTGCTGAGTTACTTACTAAAGTCCTGCAGTCTTCCATCCAAACACAAAGGACTCTACTGTAGTTCGTTTTTGCACCACGTTGCTTGCGTACGTTTGTTGATTGTTCTCCTTTCAGGTTTCAAATGTGTCTTTCTTATTAATTTGATGAATTTTGGATGTATTTTTCACTCTGTGTCCTGATCGTTTTCTCCTGGTTTTGTGTCCTTGTTTTTGTCTGCGTGTTCACAGAGCATCCTTGCAAACGAAATCCAGGTCTCTCTTGGCACCGACCCCGTTTAAATAAAGCAGGAACCAAATAGAAAAAGTTCATGTTATCCGTCTATCTCCATCGTTCATCCTGCTGAAGAACATGTCTGTAGCTCCGGGGCACGGCTTTCTACACAGCCAGAGCTTCACGACGTTTGAGGGTTTCAACCTTGTTCTGTTCGGAATAACGCTCGGAGGAAAAGTGATGGATGGAGAAATGAGAGAGCGTTCCGGCTGCTCTCCTCCACCTGGGGTCCTCTCTCGCCACTGGCGGATGGACTCATCTTGACTGACAGAAGGACGAAGGCCCGACGAGCTTCAAATGACCCGTCAACACCCGGCGCCGGCGGACGCAGGGAGGAGAGGCGAGCCAGAGAGAGTCGGAGACAGCAAGGGAAAGACAGAGATCGAGAGAGAGAGAGAGGGCTGGAGGGAGAGAGAGAGACCATGAAAGAGCAAGGGGAGAGTTCACAGGGAAAGAGGGGGGTTCCTAAGAGAGATTGAGAGTGAAAAAGAGAGACAACTCAGAAGACGGAGATAACAAGACAAAAACTTCCATTATAACAATTTGAAATGTGGAGAGGCACCGTGATCGAGGCGTCTCGCTGAGTCAACAACAGGAAGCAGCGGGGCCTTCCAAACCTTTAGGTGTGTCTGTCTGCACCTCCCTAAAACCAGCCCGCTGCGACGTGACCAAACGTCGCTGTCCTTCGGGGCAAAGTTTGTCACAAACGACCTCGGGTTTCCTCCACGACCTCTACCACGCCGAAACTGCCTCTGCGCTCCTTGTCTGCCGGTCCCCGGGCTGGCCCGAGGGCGCGTCGCTCTGACGCCTTGTCTTTTCCCTCCTCGACGGCCGGAGAGGAGGACGCGTGAGGATGAGGGGACCTAACCCTAACCCCAGGAGTATGGAGAGATCGCGAGGACGACGGGGGGCCCTGGGAGGAGGAGTATGGAGAGACCGGGGGGACTGCTGTAGAGAGAGATGACTGTGATCACCGGGCTGGAGGCTCCTGTGGAGACAAACTACTGTGAGAGCCAGGATGGGTTGCCCCCTGTTGGGAGAAACCCATTTGTGTGTGTGTGTCTTTGTGTGCCTCTGTGTGTGTGTGTGTGTGTCAAGTCAAGTCTGGATAAATGTGAAAGTATTATTTATTTTTTATGTGCTTCCAGAGGCATCTCTAATGTGTGTGTATGTGTGTGTGTGGGGTGTGTGTGTATTGTATACATTAAACAGAGTGATGTGTTTGTTTTTCTTCTCTCAACACTCTTCACGTTTCACAGTGTCATCTGAAACCATCGTTTTCGACGTATCATTTTCTATTCCCTTGAAAGCCTATATTCCGATCCCCCAAATAGAGAAGGGCGACGGCGAAACTGACTGAACTCAAGAGAGCAGCCGAGGAGGAGAGAGAGAAAAAGGAGAGAGAGGAGTAGGCGGCGGAATTGAAATAGCAAAAGAAAGAATTTCCATAATTAAAGAGCTGGGTGCCTTTTTTTGGGGGGGGGGGTGCCTGGAGGGACCGCGGTGTTTAATGAACACGGACGGCTAGCGCCGTGAAACGGTTTAAAGCGTCAAGCTCAGTGGGCAACAGCGCCTCGCCAGCCTCGGGAGTGTGTCCTCTGAGATAATACTTCACTGTAACTCAAACAGCAGAGCTGCTGGAACAATCACACAGGGGTAATGGAGAGAGAGAGAGAGAGAGAGAGAGAGAGAGAGAGAGCGAGAGAGAGAGAGAGAGGGAATAAGGAAGGAAGGAAGGGAGCGAAGGAAGGAGGGGGCCAAAGACAAATTGAGAGACGGTGGGATGGAGGGAAGGAGAGACCTAGTGGGAGAAAGACAGCAAGAGACATGGAGAGGGAATGAAGAGGGGAGGAAGAGAGAGGAGCGAGAGGTAGAGAAAGACAAGACACAATATGTGTCATTAAAGGCAAATGCGTGTGCCATCCCCTGACACAATGAATAGATGAAACAGAATGAAGAAATGTCAGTGCATCTTATCCCAATGAAGACCAACACGAAATAATGACAGGGTAAAAGTAGAGCAATGTGCTTTGAACTTAAGAATGGAAAAATAACACTACAATACTGGATTCACCCTAATTCAAGCAACAAAGGACCTACAAATAACCCAAGTTATAAACCCACAACATCCCCTCGCCCTGTTGGTGTCAAAGGTCATAAACACAGCACTTACCACTGCTTTCAACGGATCCAACAACAAGCATATTTTAAATTAAATGAACTTTTTATTCATTTTAAATTTTGTTGTCCTACTTTACAGTGAGTGGTACTCATTAAAAGTCGACCAAAACTTTAAATGAACCAAAGTGAATGAAGTAATCCCCTGACTTTCAACCTCTAGAAGACTGTAAACTGGGTGGAATATTACAAGAAGGAGACGCAACAGCCCCTAATAGCCCCATATATCACTGCCTGCCATAACCTGACAGACACCAAATGATCGCATAACTTAGCGTAGCATAAATCCTCATTTGAATTGGAGAGAGAGAGAGAGAGAGAGAGAGAGAGAAGGAAGGAAGGAAGGAAGAAAAGGAGGAAGACGTGACAGAAAAAAAAGATATATTCCTACAACGAAGGTTAGCCAAGAAAAGGTAATTCTGGGAAAACGGAAACACGCATCGCGCAACTCGAGGAACTAACAAGAAGGGGCGCACAGCGACTCACGGCTACAGTCGGACTCATCAGAAAGACAGGTCAGAAGCAGATGCTGGAGGCCGCAGCAACGCTGCCTGCCGTCCCCGTCCCCCGATCACCTCCTAACTTTTCCCCGAGAGACACGCTCGGTGGAACCATTGCACGTGATGTCATTGTACTGAAACCCCTTTTTTTGTCCGTTAGCTATCGTAGCCAGAGCAGAGGCCAGGGAGGAGGGAGGCGAGTGTTAAAGCAGAACTGGGGAGGTTGGTGGTGGTGGAGGCAGACTGGAGGGGGCGGGGCTAAAGGTTACGGTCTGGGCAGGGGCAGAGTGGGGGCGGGAGGTGTTGGTGATCTAGTGCCTGCGGTTGGGGGAAGGAATGAATGAGGGAGGTGGGGAAGGGAGGGCTATGGCGGCGGTGGAAAGGATGGGTGGAAAGGAGTGATGTTTATAATTCCTGGTGGGAGGAGAGAGATAGAGAGAGAGTGGTATGGAAAGATTGAGCGAGAGAGAGAGAGAAAGAGAGAGAGAGAGAGAGAGAGAGAGAGAGAGAGAGAGAGAGAGAGAGAGAGAGAGAGAGAGAGAGAGGTGAGCTACGCTGTACCTTCTGCTCACCTGTCAGAGTCACCGGCTGCAGTGATTAATGAGAGGGTGAGTGTGAGCATGCTCCAGAGAGGAAGAGACGTGTTTGTCTGTGTGTGTGTGTGTGTGTGCCATCAAAGAATATATCTGAGTGTGTGTGTCAGCGCTGCTGAAGAATATGTCTGAGTGTGTGTGTCAGCGCTGCTGAAGAATATGTCTGAGTGTGTGGGTGTATGTGTGTCATTGAGAATATGTGTGAGTGTGTTGTCATGCAGCCTGGCTCTTAACAGGCTTGATTTACACATACACTTTGCTACACTGGGCTGCCAAATGACTTGTCTCCAATACTTTATTGATACTTAAACAATCGTTTCCACATGCCTCCTCCATATTTTCGACATCAATGTCGAGACAAGCCCGCTCACATCCTCCTACTTAACTCTCAAGCCCACAAACCATCTTTCGTTCTCTCTCTTTCTCTCTCTCGCTCAATTTCTCTTTCTTTCTCTCTTTCCAGGAACTGCAAAAGGATCCATAACTCATCTCTCTATATGTTTCTCTTTTCAAGTTCTTTTTTTTCTTTCTTTTTTGTCTCTTTCTTTCAAGTTGGTCAATGCGTGTGTGGGTGTGCATGTCTGTGTGTATGTGTTTGTGAGAGAGAGACAGAAAGATCTATAACCAATTCAAAGTTGGAACCAAAGCTCAGTGGGAGGATGTGATTGAAAATGACTGTCTGACCGTCTCAGTCCTGATTGGCCCTGGCACTGACAGAGTGGGCTGGACTCCGAGGGTGTGGTCTTTCATTCCCCTCCTTCATCATTTGTCTCCATCTGTCTGTCTCATCCCTCCTCTACCCTATCCCCTCACCTCTCCCTCCCTCTGTTTCGTCGCCTCGCGTCTCCCCCATCCATCCATCCTCCATCCATCTCCATCCCTCCCACTCTGCACCTCACCCTGCCCGGTCTCCATCTCGGTTTCGCTAGGAGCACGTTGAGGAGCCAGACACGTGTAATGCCTCACTGGCAAGTGATCTTCTCCAGCTGAGACAGGACTGGGGCGATCCTCCACCAGCAGGCCGCAGATGGAGCCTGGTGCCCGGGTTGCTGATGAGGCTCAGAGCTGTCACCCTCTGGCAGGCTCTGGGAGAGGAGTGACAGCTGCATGGCTTGTGGGTTGCATCCTGACGAGGGGTGGAAAGACAGAGACCTTCTTCACCCCTCTGGTGCCAAAGTACAGAGAGAGAGAGAGAGAGAGAGAGAGAGAGAGAGAGAGAGAGAGAGAGGGTGTGAGAGACAAAGGAATAGAGAGAGTGTGAGAGAGAGAGGGGCGGGGGGTGTGGGAAGAAGTCGGAGAAAGAGAAGATGCCCTTCAGTTCCAGAGCAGAAACTTCTCGAGGAGAGAATTTCACGAGAGGATTGTTATTCTGTTCGCCCTTCACTTCCTGTTTTGGAAACGGAGGTCATTAGTAACCTTGTTTGATTTCGGCGTTCTCTGCATCTCACTCGCGCATCCAGGAATAAAGAAAAAACGAGACATCTGTGCCCGTTTGTAAACGTGTTTTCCTTTGTCTTGGTGATGAATATTATCGGTCTAATTTCAAGAGTTGGCAAACCGTGGGGGTTTCGTCATACTGCTGGATGTTGTGTGTGGAGTGCGTGGGAGCAGCTTGCATTGATTTCCAGCACCAGATAACCGGTGGGTGTATACCGGTGGTTGGCACCTCTGTTCATCACTGTCTGTACCCGCGGTGGCAGGGAGAGAGCGGAGCATGGATAATGGATCCTTACCTCACCTGCCCTCTGCCCTTCTGTACGACAGCGAAGCGACCCGTCTTCTTTAATGCACCTGTGCAAGTTGTGGGAACCGCCCTCTGTGTCAGCCCTTCGGTCAAGTGGAGCTTTGCCAGTTTGTTTACATCCAGAGGGTTCTTTCAGGAGCTAAAGTAGGCTCGTCTTCATTACTGTCATCCGAGTTCTCACCGATAGTGTAAAGAATGCCCGGTTTAGTCACTAAAGGACAGAAGTTCATTCCGTCGTCGCCGTTGTAGCTTCCGACGCATCATCCAAAGTCAACGCTGTCTGTTATATTGCTAACAGGAATTTAAAATAACGGGGAAAAATTGGGTGAATTCATGAAAATAGGTCTTTCAATATCCTCAGCTTAAGGCACTGGGCTTGCAACCAAAACAAATACTTCACCCTAACACAGTGAGTCACTCTGAAGTGATTCACACGGTAGAAGCTACGCTTAGCTACGCTAGCGTTCTCTCTCTAGCATGATCTGCAATATGGGTTGCTAGCTCAGTCTCAGTCATGGTACAACAGCTGTTTCAGCCAAGAGCTATTTTTGTGATTCTTTGACTTTTGGAAGCTTATTAAAAGTTTCTTTCATTTTTCAAAATCTTTAAACTTCCTAGATACTGTTCATCTTGGGAACATTACTATGGAGAGTTTTCCTTAGCTTTTTGTAGACACTGTTGTTATTGCAAATTAAACAGGGATACAATGACCTGGAGCTATAATATCATACATTTTTAATCACACAATGTATTCCTTAGTTTAATTCAGTTAATGACATTCTAATATATGAAGTTAGATATGATGGAAGTTCTGGAGCGGAAGACCACACTACAATCAGCCATTATGACCACACAATCACACCATCAGTTTATCACACCCAAAATATGTTTGCTTTTGTTTCTTCCTGTTCAATGTCACAAGATCAACGTCATCCCCAGATATGCTATCCAAGTCTTGGAGTCATCTTTTGATAGTCCATTTTAATGGCTTATGATCATCCTAATATAATACTGTAACAACCCATTCAAATTCTGATTGTTTTGTTTGTTTAGTTTTTTATATTTACATTTAGTAATTTAGCAGACTCTCTTATCCAGAGCACTTCCAGTAAGTACAAGGATATTCTCCCCGAGGCACGTAGGGCGAAGTGCACAAAGCCAATTAGCACGGCCAAGGAATCGAACCGTCAACCTTCTGATTAATAGCCTGATTCCCTAACCGCTCAGCCATCTGACCCCGACAGTTTTGACTGGTCTTTACTGCCTTGGTTTGGAGAACTCCTTGTTCTGGGTCCAGGTCTGGGTCTAGGCCTGGGTCTGGGCTTAGGTTTCCCAGAGGTTGTCTGGGAGTTTGGGTCTGTATCTTGAGAGTCCCTGTCTAGACTCCACCTCTGTCACATCCCAGGAGGTTTCTCACCCAACACTCCATAATAACAACCACAGGAGCAGGTGCTTTGTCCGACAGTAAAAAGCCAATAGAGGTGAATCAATTCCTGGCGGTTTTCTCTGTCTGGACAACACTGGGGTGCTGTGACACGGGCCAGGTCAGAGCTATCAGGACACATTCCCAATCAATAGCATTAGGATTCAGCCAATCCTTCTATGGACCTGTCTAAAGAAGAGGGGGGGTAGCTCATTTTAGGTGTGTGTTTGTGTGTGTGTGCTTGTGTGTTTGTGCGTGTGTGTTTCTCTGTGTGTGTCTGTGTGTGTGTGTGTGTCCTAAACATTTTGAGAGCTCAGCCAAGTCACCATTTTCTCTAACCCTCACACATCAAGAGATTAAGAAGCAATCATGGACTCCATGGCTCTCTGTATCAGTTAGGGGCAACACCCACCATGTAGGTGCTGCTGTGACTCGACGTGGAGTGAATAGCAGGTCATTAGGTCTTTAATGTCTCAACAGCTCTGCCCGTTAACTCTAAGGCTCAATACAGCCCATGACCTTGAGGGGCTTGACCGCTTAATCAATGAACCATGTGTGTGTGTGTGCGTGTGTGTGTGTGCGTGTGTGTCAGTAGGAGGAGGGTGGGTCTTATTGGCCGAGTGGAGAGTGGTGTATCCTGACACGAAGGCTGTGGTTATGCGTCAAACCCGCACTGGAATCTGCACGTCTCATTGGGGCCCCACGCGTACACATGATGACGAAGAGGACGTCACGATAAACATTTGTGATCATTCACGCGGCGAGGGTGGTAAACCGAGTCACGCGGATGAGCGTTCTTCGGCATGCATTCTTTGCGTATCCGTCAATACTGCGATACGAGGACCTGCTCACACCCCCCCCCCCCCCCCCCCCTCCGCTCTTATAGTGCTCCCAGCTATCCTTTAGTAGATCAATGGCTCCTTTGACGTTGCATGTTTTAGAGGGGGTGTTCACCACTCACCTGGGGAAGCGCTGGGCGGTCCGAGGATGATTAATGCATGTCTCCGTTTACGCTCGTTCAACGGGAGACGAAGAGCCTCTCACGGAAGCGGTGCCAAGTCGGATCGTTTACCAGGGGGAGCTGAGGTCGGGGGGAGGGAGGATAGGAGGAAGGAAGAGAGAGAAACAGGGTGTCTGAGAGAGAGAGAAAGAGAACGAGAGAGAGAGATAGAAAGACAGAGAGAAATAGAGACAGAGAGAGAAAGAGAGGACAAGATAGACATGTGACTGTGTGAGAAATCAGAGGTAAAACCAGTAACACGGTCTAATGAATCAAGTGTTGTGATGTCATAATGCACCCAAACATGTACCTATCTATTGTAAGTATGTATGATCATGTGACCAACTTGTCATTGTAATGTGACAAAAAATGGCATGACAATGTGGTTCCCTATTGCTCAAACAATGGCACAAAACTTGGGGTAAAACTGGAGTAACTAACTGATTTAGTTTGTTTGAGAAGACCCATAAAAGTCTGCAGTTCAGTGTAACCATATAGACATTAGTCAGTATTGACAGTTTTCATTTAACAATTCAAATCTCAAATTGATTCAAATTTGGCAGAGAAAAGATGTTAACAGAAATTTATTTTGGAACTCTGTTTCAATTCCACCGAAAATGCCTCCATCCACATAACATAGCACAAACTAGAAAGTGTTGCAATAAACAAACAAATACCAGCGCCAAACAAACATATTGTTAACTCCTCCGCAGGAATGTCACCTCGGTGCAGTTTGACCCTTCAAATCATTATGTTAAGAACGAGTAAATACTCTACAGAGCCGGAGTAAATGATCAAATCTCGCTTTTTCTTTTTTTTCTCTTCCATAGCAACCAGATAAACTCAGTGTGCCATCCATTGTTTAGTAGTGTTCCTGTAGGCTACCCATGTTGTATAGGTAATCCTACATGAGTTGGAATAGTTATATTAAGCGTAATATACAGTCATATCCAGAAATTATTAGAGACCCACCGATTACAATCTGTAGCCTGCACCCTCTCATCTGCCCCACCCACGATTTACCAACGCAATGTGTTGTATTACCCAGTAAACTGCGAAGCTTTTCGCAAACCGTTTAAAACAGCATGGCTACACGCGTTTGAAGGATACACATGGTTCTCCTTTACTCAGACGTTTCCTGGGGAGAGGTTACAAAAGTAACAAGGTATGATCTGTCCTAACAGCCTGGCAGCATGTTTGCAAAAAATCTGCGTTGAGTGTTTTACTTCTCGCTTTCCTCTGCAGTGCTTCAAATGTATTTTTATTAGCCGTGTTTTATTGCAGCAAGGGACTTGCGGACGGCAACTCGACTTCACAGAGGGCGGTGTGGCGCTGTACATCAGCACGCCCTGATTGCAGCCTTGTAGCGGGAAGGAAATGTACGAAGGAGCAACATCAATTTGCCAAAATAGTGTTCCAACTCAAGGTAAAAGGACAACGCTGTTTTTTCTCTCTTTAAACAGCGCCTCCTCGTTTCTTACAAAATCAGGGCCACAGCGCCTGCCTGATTCCACACTCCATCTGCAGCCTATAGCCTGTATGCCACTTGTCCAGCTTGATGACCTGTGAGAAGGATGGAGGTTTGGAGGGAATGAGGATGAAGTAGACTAGTGTTTACCTCTGTCTAGAACTATTGTATGGACTAAAAAAAGTAACTGTTCAATCAACCAAGTAGGCCAGATCTCTATACAGGAAACTAAACAATGAAAATGGAAGGCCTACTTACTTAATACATGTATTAATTTATAAAAGTATTGTTTATAATTTGGTGATAGTTAATTTTAAAATAATAAGTATAAGCATTTAGTTCTAGACCATTCCAGGACTAGTAAAACGCTCATGTTATACAATAGATGAAAGTCAAGGATGTGCAATCTCAGTAATCACTTCAGGAAAGAGAGATCACATTGAGTGTGCTAAATGCATCACTTTATATATTTCCTCTCATCTGGTTGATATTTAAAAAAAGATTTATTCAGTCCTTCTCTGGAAATGCTGTTTAATTAATGGAATTCAGAATTCATGAGGTAATTGCTTTCATTACCTATTTTTACCTCTCCCCATTGGGCGCATATCATTATTTCCCCAAACAATCCTTTGCCGGGATCAGCACGTTTTAACGCAGGCCTACTTTTCTCTCTTCCCTCTGTCCTATCCATCTGTTTATCTTCCTCCAACAGGGTGGCAATGAACCTCATCTGTCCTTACCCATGGTCCCTGAACAGACACAGACACAGTATCTACAAGAAATGTTCTGTACTATATATGTCTGGTGACTGATTAGGTCTGATTATAAATAAAGGAATGAAATATAGATGACATGTAAGGATGTTAGCCCATTAAACTAGATTGTGCAATTACATTTGAATAGTTTTGGGTTGAAGGTTTTTTTTTTCTTTTCTCACAAGGACATTGTACAAGCTGCACAGAATGGCCTTGCCATTGTGCTTGAAATGCAATTTAATTAACCGGATATATTTTTATTTTAGACTTTTACACTTATATTTTACTTTTTAGGGAAAGTGGGAGGGCGATTTGTATTGCAAATATCAACGACCTTCTTGACTGAGTGAAGAAAGTTTTGCTGGATTTCTTTGTGACGAAAAGTTGTGCTCATGGCTACGAAAATCAAGAAATAGAATTCACAGAATATGTTTGCAGAATGAAAAAAGCAGGTCATGTTGGTCACAGAAACATATGGACTTTTTCTTTCACAGCACCTCTATCTAAAGATATCTACTGTAGCTCACAGTAGCCCACAACAAATAGTACTTGACAGGGATATGTGCAGTTTTGTTTTAGAAATGCAAGTGGGAAGTGCAAAAAGTGGGAAACTGGGCAGTAGTTCACTGAAATAAATTAATGAGTGTCCTTGCAAAAGTTTGCATTGACCTTCAGAAGTCATTTCTCTGGGATCAAACACTTAAAGAAACACACAAACACACGCGCATGCACACACACAGGGGCCATACACACACATGCACACATATTCTTTTTTGAAGAACATTCTTTTCAGAATCAAAATAACTATTTCTGCTTGGCTGGTAAGGCCATTTCTTGGCACATTGAGACTAATTCCATGAAAATGAGAAGCTTACAATGTGGTTTGAATTGGACAGCAGGAAAATTGAAGGAAATATGCACGTTTTATAGTTTAATTCCTAAGTCTGTAGATGCATGGTGTGTGGAATTGTTAAAGCATCTGAGCCAGCTTTTCGAAATCATTTGAAAGAAACAGTGAATGAAAAACCCCTCCAAGGAACAATTACATGTGCTTCATACCACCCTGGAAAGGGGGACTTTGTGAAGAAAATACCAATGGAAGTACATTAAATCTGCAATAGAAATAAAAGCTGAAAATACCACCTCATTAATGAATACAATCAATCAAAGCATTAGTCGCAACATGAAAGCCTGCCTAAATGGCACACCTGTTTACCACCAAACACACTCCCACCCATAGTGACGTGCGTTGGTCAGGAATACACACTGAGCTTTCACAGCATATGAACACATGTACCTGACAGCGAAATAAACATGAATAAAACCAGCCGACACATTTAAAAACACAGAAAAACTCACAGAAACACACTCACCGAAATACACACACAGAACCTCCCTGACAACGACACAGACACACACACACGGGTCATTCTGTCTTTTACCATGCCTCCCACCACTTCTTCATCACCGACTCAGACTTTCAGTTTGTCTGTCTGCTTGCCTCTATGTCTGACTGACTGACTGTTTTTTGCTCTGTCTCTGATTCCCTCTCTGTCTCATTTTGACAGCCCGGTCTTTTCCTTGATGTCTGTGAAAATGCACTCGGAACATGTGAAGCACTCGTTTCAAGTAGAAATTTAGATGATGTACCATTGTAGACATTGTTCTAGGGGCACTTTACATATCAATGTGAAAAAAAAAAATCTTTCCTCAGCACTAATTGAAAAGCTCTTTTCCCCGAAATGATTTCTGGAGATTTCATGAATTATTGAAATGAAGAAAAAGATTGCTTTGCAATGGCCAATATGTCTGATCTTTGATATTAGTGGAGAATAATCCATCTGGAGCAGCACTGCCCCTGATGTTTTGCTGTATTCTCACTGTCTAGAAATGAGAAAATAGATTAAATTCATTCAGGATTGATGCCTTACCACTTTATCACAAATGACCAACCAGCCAACCATATAATTCCAACCAAGCTAATGCCTTTCAGGTCAAAACAAAACATGTCCAGGCCACTTAAGAACTGCGTTATGTCGAACTTCTTGACGGTTATGCTGAAATGAGAGACCTGATTCCCTTATCTCGTCTTACATATCAATGAGTGTCCTACAACTGGATATTCCTATCACCTATCTAAAGATGTTATTTAGTGAAGGCACAGAGATCTAAAGATGGTACACTCTCTCCTTGACCTACTATAGGTGGAATACCTGTGACACACACAAAATGTATTTCTGGTTATATATATATATATATATATATATATATATATATATATATATATATATATATATATATATATTTTGTATTTTGGGAACAGGAACTTACCATTGAATGTGGTAATGATAGCCATACAAAATAGATTTTGATTGTGTTCAATAATTATTATTAATTATTATGTATACATTCGGACATGCTGTATGACTTGATAATGTAACAGTGGAGACAATTATTATACTAAGGATAATATTGAGAGATTAGTGAGAAATTTTACTAGACAGAGTGGAAAGATTCCATATTTCCTGGGACTTTTCTATCTTATATTTGTCTTGTTGTTTATTTGTAATTAGTATTTAAAAACATTTTTGACCAATTAGATACCTCGCAGCTTATCCATACCAGTGCACAAACTGTCAGCTACAATTCCTACAGTTAATTGTCTTCATTTCTTGGTGTATACAGTGGGCAAGCCACAACCCTTAATTTGCACCACCTGTTTGTTTGTAATAATGATTAGTTTCGATGTTTGAGAAGGAGGATGATGAATCTTTTAAGGGCTGGCAGTTTTTCAAAGCACAGTCTGTATAACAATGCTTTGTTATTCCATCTATCTTAAAATAAATCTTGTGTACTTTTTTATACAGTGAGCCGACCTGTTTTTTGAGGGGGATCATTTACATTTAGCAGATGCTTTAATCCAAAGCAACAAACAAATTGTGGATGTACTTGGAGTCTTGCTGTCCTGTATTAGAGAAACATTCATCGACTTGGTCTACCTCCAGAGTCTGGGCTGATAACACATGCAAAGACATAAGAGTACTTTACCATCATTCTGCCCGTCAACCTGTGTTTATCCCACGGTTTAGTGAATCTATCCCCCCCTGCCCAAACTCATTCTGAGGTGGTCGGAGGGGGATGGGGGATACCGAGGAAGTGCATGCTGGGAGCTGAGCTGCTCTGCTGACATCCTGTCAGACTCCAGCTCTCTGCATGGAGAACAGGAACGCGGTGTGAACCCTTTTCTTCTGGTGTCAATTAAAGTGAGTGGCTCTAGCACCTGTGTCTGGGCCAGCAAAATACTTCTACCTGGCAGTCCACTCAGCCTCACTACAGTAGCCTCGTCAGCTTGAACAGCCTCACCAACCGTGCCAGCCTCACCAACTGGGCCAGCCTCACCCACCTTTCCAGCCTTGCCTCCGCACTAGCCTCATCAACCTTCCTCGCCTCAACAATCTTACCATAGCCTTACCCGCCTCCACAGAGTTGCTGGCCTCCCTAGTCTGGCACCAGGCAGGCATGACCGGTATCCAGCCAGTCCTTAATGAGGGGCTTTGTGTGGGGGATGAAGGGGGCTGGCGGACACGCACACCTCTATGGCCTGTACACGGCAATTAGGCCCTGCAGAGCCCAGGGATATCAAGGGCTCTGGGCAGCAGCATCTTTTCATCTCTCTCTCTCTCTGTTTTTCAAAATCCATCTATCTTCCTTTCTAAATCTCTCCCTCTCCCTCTCTCTCTCTCTTCCCCTCTCTCTCTCTATCTCTCTCTCTGGCTCTCTGTCTCCCTATTTCATCTTCACTCTGCCTCTCTGCCCATGATAACTAGAAAGACGTGCAACGTACAGTAGGCTTGTTAGACTGTAACTCAAGCTGTGAGGATAGGGGGGAGGCTGAATGTCTGCTATCCTCGAGGGAGCGGCTGAGTGTGATGTTTTCCCCCAGCGCGCTGCAGTGAAGACGGTGCAGCAGTGATACCGGAGCGCTTCACGCACAGAAACAACGACGGAGGAAGTCTTTAAGCCCCAGAACATCTGATAGCTTTTGATAGGGGCGGCCCCTCGTGCAGGCCATCGCTGACGTAACAGGGGCAGGCCAGCAGCCGACGTGAAACGATGCCGTTTAGGCAAGCGTTCAGAACACCTATGTTTATATTAGACTGATAAAAGAGGTGGCGTTTAGCCATTATTTGGCATCTTTTGCCATTACCACTGGCCAATCAGCAGTAACAGGCGACTGGCGATGGCTGGCGTACTGACTAAAGTTCTGAGGTAGAAAGTTAAACTAATATTGTTTTCATGTGTAAATGTTACCGTTAAAGAACAAGAGCGGTGGGTTTCAAAGAGCAACACAAAAGTGATGAGATGAGAGAACTAGGAGCAAGGGAAAAAAATATGTATTTATGTTGTTGTTGTTGTTGTTGTTCAACAGGCTTACCGAGGAGGCTAGGTGATCAGCTTTGAAGTACAACACGTGTAATTGAGAACGAGAACGTTCTGACGAGTTACCGGGGAGTGGGAGGGGAGAAGAGAACGAGCGTCAGTGCGGGGGCAGAGGACCTAGAAGTTGAAGAGAAATGATTGCTCATCAATCACGACTCCGGTTGGGCGAGGGAGGAAGAAAATCTCCTAGGGATTCAAAAGGCCCCGTCTGACAGCTTCCCTTTAACGTCGAGTGGGCCGAACGTGGACTGGAGGGCCATGCTGTCACCGCCCCGGCTCAGGTAGCGACATGGCGACAGACACACATGCACTTAGCCCTTCCTCTCTCCTCCTGTCTTTACCGGGAAGCAGATGCAAGGAAGCATGTGTGCACACGCACACACACATGCAAAGATGCACACACGTTTAGACACGCATCAAATATTTCCATACACAACACATACAAACACACACACAGCATATACAAACACACAACACATGCAGAAGATGCATACATATGGACACCATACACATGACACATACAAACAATGCACAAACCAACACGGCACACACACACACAAATTCAAACAAACATCCAAACGCTGCCATTTCAAGTCAGGTATTTTGGATTGGAAAGTCAAGTTGCTTGTTTGTTTTCTGAGGTTAAGCATTTTTTAATGAAAACCTGCAAGGTGAACAGTGATATACCTGTGTGTGTGTGAGTCTTTCACATTTTGTCTCCCTGAACAGTCTGTTACAGACTGTTCCTCTGTCTATTCCCTTCTTCCTCTGCCTGGCCTTGACAGTTTTGTATGAAGACACAAATGTGGACACACTCACCGTCTCTCTCTTGCCATCAACCTTGAGTTCCGTGTGTGACTGAAATGAAAGACAAAGCACGCCGAACGAGCCAAGGTGTTGCACAAGCCACCACTTCAAAGCCTTCTACTGGGACGCAAAATGTGAACCGGATACGAGACAGCTCAATGGCAACCATCCAGAATGGGGCACGGCACGTGCATGACAAGTGCATCATTTCTACCGAGGCGTGGAGCTAACCTGAGAGCTAACCGTTAGCCTCGCGCGAGTCCATCCCGAAGCTACGCTCCTCCACTTTCTGACAGAATGTCATTATCTCCTCCAAAGTGACAAAAATACTCCAAAAGCTATTATATGTGACAGGGGCCGAGCACTGGACCAATCTGAAAAGGTAATAGGCATTTATCTGTGTTACTACTGCCAACACACACACACACACATTCTTTTTATATCATCACGGAATGTATTTGTTGGGTGCTAACTTTCACACTGCATACTACTCGTCATCTATTTGGTGTGTGCGTGTGCATGTTTTTTTGTTTGTTTGTGTGTGTGATGCACTGTTCTTAGTTTGCCATTTGGAAACATGTCAAAGGTCAACCAGGCGACATTTGAGACACGGGGCCCCACATTCTAAGAAAACAGGAGACGAGCATTCAGGGACCGTTTCAGACACCAATGTTTACGTAACCGCATGACGGTCCTCTCAGGGTCAGTTGGGCTGCATCCCGTGCCTCCTAGGAGGGATTGTCGGCCGAACCGAGCTCGCGACTGAACTGTTTGTTTCCAAACTTTTAATTGCTCGTCTGCGTCCTCGGCGTGAAGCCTTCATCACGCCAGTTTCATCGCAACCCCGTGTCAGACGGTCAACGCCGAGTGAGGTTTCTCCCCTGCCTTCCAGGAGACTGCAGGCTCCATAGGGATGACCCCCGCCTCGCATGCTGGTCAGGACGGACATGCGCAGGCGTGCGGGTGGGACTGGCGCCCTCTCTCCTGCTCCAGGCTCCTTGACCTCCGGTGACATCAGTGGGAGGAGAAACATCAATGAGCAGCCATCCGGGGGCGCTGGATTTTGACCAATTACAGCTGGGGATGTTGTCTGATGTTTGACCAGAGGTGGCGGCGCAATGAACCCAGCTGGTGTAGAGTGCTTCAGCGTGTGCGCCCGTATGGTGAGTGTGTGTGTGTGTGTGTGTGTGTGTGTGTGTGTGTGTGCCTATCTGTGTTTGCATCTAATACAGTTTTTGCATGGTATGTAAGTGGACCAGCGGCAGGAAAACGAGAAAGAACGGAGAGATTGACGAGTCAGACCGCTAAAGGATGAGGCAACTTTTGAACTCTGCATAGGAATTTGGAAATAAGTATGAACCATACAGCATGACAGTTCCAATCAGTCAGGCAGGTTTATTGCACATAATTCAATCATCTCTGAAAATAAGATGCTGGATATCAGCTTTGGGACAGATTGATATTCATTTTTTCCCAGCCACAAGTAAAAGTGAAAGAGGCTCCTGAATGGATGAGGAGCTATGCCACAGTAGTCTCGGTGCTTTGTCACCCGAGTTCTGCTATGTACGGTGTGTGTATGTGTGTCTATCTGTCACACGACAGTCCATGTGATGTGTGGTGGTAGTTCTCCAATGTCGGTTCCCTCTGCCAAATATGGGCTCAGCTGCACGTCTCCCACAGATTAGGGATTTGGGCTGGCTAGGATGTAAATTCATCATCTCCTCCACAAGATAGGCTTCCTAGACCCATGGCCCTGTCAAGGCCAATGTAGCCCATTAACCAGTCCGTTAGACTGGAGATTTTTCAGGTATTCACTAGTGGCATGCTCTGTCTGCTAAAACTCCTTCAGGTGTATAGCGCTAGCCATATAGAGGTGTACAATACGTGACACAGCCACATTGGCACACTGAAAAGACGGAATGAGGAAGATTTCAGTAATGACCTTGTTTTGGCCCCATAATATGTCGGAATTGTAGATTGGTCTCAAGGACAGAGTCACATTGGGCACAAGTTGTATTGAGAAGGTTAACTTGTTTGGGTCACAGATTCAGGAGGAACATCCTTGGGATGTGAGGCGTAACAATTACACAAGACAGTCCTTCAGACATCCCATGTTCCTGGGCATTGATAGGACTCATTTCAACTACTTTCGAGTGGCTAGGATAAATGGTAAATAGACTGCAGTTATATAGAACTTTTCTACCTTGGCGGCACTCAAAGCACTTTAAATACTTTGCTTCTTATTCACACACAGATGGCATGCTTGCCCAACGGGAGCAACTTGGGTTTCAGTGTCTTGCTCGAGGTCACTTCAGCACATGGCTCGGAGGACTCGGGCATCGAACCGCCAACCTTGCGATCAACAGATGACCCTCGCTACCCCCTGAGCCACAGCCGCCCCAAACCAATGCATCATTCAAGAGCGGTGATTCTGCCATCATTGACAATTTATCGGGAGTGGCTCCCAGCACCAAAGTACGACTCTCCACCTTAGTCTGCCCGGCAACTCAGAGTCTCCATGGTGACCGGTGTGCCCACCAGTGGAGATTAAAGGTGGATGGAACACGGAGTCACAGGGGATGCAATTCCTTCATGAAGGACCACAGACGCATAAATGGTATGACGTTAGGATGGTTCCTTAATGACAGATTGAGATTCGATCTTAAGACTTGCTGTAGTATGGACAGGTGTGTTGATCATCGATAAAGTCACAGCTAAATCTATTGCTGGCAGTGTCTGTTTGAAGGGCAGGGGTTATTTCCCCGTCTCTCTGGGGTAGTGGAGGGTGTGTTGTGAATGTATCCGTCAGTAGGTGATGTCATCCCGCTGCAATTCCCAGTTCAGATGAGGAGTTCTTAACTCAGCGTGGTTTACCATGCAGTTCTGTTCCGTTCTAGATTTGCTCTTTCTTCATACGGCCACACCTTCTCATTCCTCTCTCCTCCTTTCTCATTTTCGGATCCTTTCCTTTGCTCTTCTCCTTCCTTCTCTCTCCTCCTCTCTCACGCTCTCCTCTCCTCTGATGGACTTTGTTGGATTTTTCAGCACCCCATCTCCATCTACCAAACACCTATGATTAAAGCTCCATACATAAATTAGATTGTCCCTAAGCTATTTCATGTCACTTCAGAATCTAGAAATCTTGCTCTCTCCTTACTCCTCACCTCTCTATCCTTGTCTCTCCTTTCAATACTCTTTCTCTCTCTCTCCCTCTCTATCTCTCTCTCTTTCTCTCTCTCTCCATGTCTGTCTGTCTCTTTTCCTGGAAAATGACAGTATAGTGTCATGGCCTTGGGTGGCAGAGCCATCAAAAAATTGCTGAAGCGCTCCTTCAACCTCTCTTCTTCTTCTTCTCCTCCTCCTCCTCCTTCTCTCTAATATTCTCCCTGCCATATTCCCATCACCAGCCTAAGTCTCTCCCCCAATTTCTTCCCATATTGTTGAGATAGAGAGTACTGTATGTGGAGGCTGAATTCACAACAGGATTGTGCGGTGGAGCGAAGCAGCACATTTCTCTGGTTTCGCTGAAAGCCTGCAGCCCTGTAAGCCTTTCTTGTGCCTGATTCTGTGGTCGACAGCAAACTCGCACCGAGAGAAAAAAAGACCTTCCACAGAAATGCCAGCAAACAATAAGTCGGAGCGGAGAATTCTGTCGCTAAAAGCTGCTTAAAGTGAGTAAATCTCTTGAAACTTAGTTGGACTTGTGAAACTAAAACCCGCACTAATTATGGACTTGTGGAGGATTGTGGTGGTCTGTGGAGTTCATCGAAGCTCATTACCATTGAGTAAAGAAGAGAGTGAAGTCCTCGGATTGTGTCTCGCCCTTCACTCCTGAACCCTCTCCTGACCCATTCATCTCATTCATCAAGCCTGATCTGAAATGAGTAACGGTGGGGTGTCATGTGACCTATGTGTTTGTTTGCGTGCGTGCGTGCAGGTATAGGTGTGTGTGCGTTTGTGTGCGTGTGTGCAGGGCTAGGCAGGCGTGTGTCTATTTGGACTCCATCGTCCGTGTGTGTGTGTATGCATGTGTACATATGTGTTCCTGAGCACTATATGTATAGCTGAAGGTCTAGGCGTGTAAACGTGTGTGTGTGCGTGTTAGTCCGAACGAATCGCAGGTCACATCCCAGTGTCCCCTCCCCCTTCCTCCTCCTATAAAGGGCCACTAATTGATTGGGAAGCGGTAATGGTGTGAAAGATGCGTCACACCTAGCGGGAGGCCTGCCGTCCGCCTAATGAATGCGGAGCCCCGCCGGCCGTCCTTCATAAAGAGCCCTGCAGGGTGCATCGTTTGAGCCGGCTTGGCGGGGCCGTACCGCCCGCTCCAACGCAGCCAGGCGGTCCTCTCTGCTCCCCGCCCCAACCGCTCAGCCAGGCGGTCCTCTCTGCTCCCCGCCCCAACCGCTCAGCCAGGCGGGCACCACGCCGGCACCAGACGGGGCACCTGGAGGTGTCGGGGATAGGAGGCCGACCGCCGCCAAGGTTAATGCCCCCGTCCAACCCGCCCTCGCCCCCTCACTCGACATGCCTCCCACGCAACGCTGTGCCCACAGACGGCACCGAGTTGAGGTACAGGGGACGAGTCGGCCGGGGCTGGATGTGGGCTTGTGTCGGATCGGCCGGTACGGCACCAGGCCGGCGGTTCAAAGTGAATAGGCCCCCTAAGTGAACACGGATGATTTATTGACGCAAGCGGATGAATGAACGAGACGACGGCGAGGGGCTTTGATGTGAAGACCTGTGAGATCGAGGTGGGTGGTTGGATGCGGGGAAGGAGGCAAACGCCTGAGATCCACGGGGATTGTCGAGGAGAGGGGGAAGGGTAGGAGGGAGGGAGGGAGGGAGGGTAGGTAGGGAGAGAGAGAGAGAGAGAGAGAGAGAGAGAGAGAGACTTCACAGAGCTCTCTGATGCCCCCCCTGAGGACATTGTGAAGGTCTGTCTTTGGAGCACTGACCTCTACCTTTTTGAATGGTGTGTTCTGTGTGGGCAGCTGACAATTCCTCAGATGCATTCCTATGTTTTTGAACTGCGTGAGTGTATGCGTGTGTGCGTTTCGGCGCGCATCTGTGTGTGTGTTTCCTCCACCACGCTGAATTCTCCGAGCTGAGCGGGGGCGAGGCGGGGCTCTGAGGTATTGATCAGAACTGCTGTTGCGGCAGATCCCAAATGATTCCAGACGTCCGCCTTTTGTTGTTCAAAAGACGCCTTTCTTCCACCTCTCCTTGTCTCCATCCTCCCATTCCTCTCTCTCTCCAACAGACCTGAACCTTGAGACCATGTGGAGCTCTCGGCTCCTTGAGTCATCTGCCACGCCAGCCAGGTTCACCCCCCCCCCCCCCCCGATTAGATCACATCAACCTTGCCCGCACTTCCACACGCCACACACTCACTCACACACACTCACACACACACACTCACACACACGCACGCCATTAAAACTCGCACAAACTCATACGCACTCCCACACACACATGCACGGGTGCTCACACAAACATGCGCTCCCGCACACACACGAGCACGCACGCACTCACGTACCGTACACGCACGCGTGCCCAGCTGCGGGGGTGACATCGGCGTGCCTTCGTGGGAACGCGGCGTCCAAGCCGATGGCGCGGCGGCTCGCGGCGCCGACTGCAGATCTTCTTTCGCGCCGCTCGCGTGGGCAGACAGCGTGCCCAGGGGGTGGAGGAGAGGACAGGCCGGGCGTCCACCGAGGCGTGCCGCCATCTGGGGAAGGCAGGAGCTGGCCATTGCTCACTGACACCACGACTTAACACCTGGCTGCTCTGGCATTTGGGCATCTGGAAGACAAAAGGAAGGAGGGGAGATAAATAAATAAACAGATCGGCCTCCCGGAAAAACCAGTGGCTGGCTCCGAACGTCTGTCAGGGGATTTTCACAGACGAGCCGTCTCGCTGAGTGCAGAAGTGGTGAGGCCATTTGAAAATGATAAAAGCGAGTGTGGACGTACCCTGGGGTGGGTGAGAGCACTCTCCATCTTGGCGCACCGGACGCGGATGGTCTGGTTATTAACTTCCTGGAGAGGTATCCCGTTCTGAATGAGAGCGAGAGTTACAAACAACAAAAGGCCGGCTGAATGACAATGGAAGCCATAGCTGCGTGTTGTCTTAGTGGCTACACACAGCCCTGTAGTGGTTTCGACGGAACCGTCGCCAGCATCACAGCATGGAGCTCCTCTGATTCCCCCAGAGGCAATAATGTCATTCTGGTTAGAGAGCCTTTGCAGTGCTCGTTTCAACAGTATCTCTTTCGCTCTCTCTCTCTCTCTCTCTCTCTCTCTCTCTTTCTCTCTCTCTCTCTCTCTCTCTCTCTCTCTCTCCGTCTCTCTCGCTCTCTTTTGAGCTCTCTTATCCTCTCTCTTGGCTTCATTCACTCATGTATGTGTGTACTCTGCCTTCCTTTCACTCAGACACACACCTGCACACAGGCACCAAATAAAAGTCCACTCTACCTGCACTCTTATTCAAGGTTGCATATTCAATGAAGCCACTATTGATAGTGAATCTTCAGGTTTATCTTGTGGGCTGTGTGTATTCGTTTGTCCATCTCAGAGACATAAAAGTGTCCTTGAATTCAAGTTGACTATGTCTTTATTCCCGTCAGGTATAGTTATTTGAAGTCGTCTGTGTATATCATGTCGCCAATTAAACGTGCAATATATAACTGTGAGAGGGCCATTCCTTGTAACCCAAATATGTGCGATGCTCAACTAAGATTTCACTTTGTGTTTTAACGTGCTCCGCCGCGTGGTGGCAACATGCGCTACACTCACGCGCTTCCACTTCTTACCGTCAGTCCTACAAATGATCCTCATGAGAAGCCCTGGACCTAGAGCCTTCAAAGGACACCGAAAGACCGGCTCCTCCGTGGCAAGCACCGATGAAACCGTGACTATTTAAAATGTCTTTCCCACTCCCCTTTTCCCGACTCCACGCGCGATTGAGCTACTAGTGCGTTAAGACCTGTTCTGTCAAATACATTCCTGGACTCCGGCTCGGGAGAAGACAATCCTTGGGAACTTTAGCCTACTCATGTCGTCAATCGTGGTGTTGCTGAGATAACGGATACTGGAAGCTCGAGAACCGTTATGGCCTTTTTGAATAACATTCTTTACGAACTGTTATAAAGGAGGTTCTACTTTTACGAACTTCAAGGACACCTCGAGAGGAGTTGTGGATTAAACGGTTGCGGAAAATACGTATCAGTATACCTGCTTATATTGATACAGGTGCAGTACGAACTGGACAGTGTTCATTTGAGCAGAATTAAAGATCTTGATAAAAAGACAAGCAGCAGAGTTACCCGTCTTTGAACATAGTATACGTATGTATATATTATCCATAACAGCCTGACAATAGACTTATACCAAAGGCAAACATAATGAGACATTTTTATTGATTCGGTGCTTTTTTATTTCAGAGATATAAATGGAAATGGGTGTATTTTCTGGATTTAAGTGAAAGTCACATTTATATATCCGATTATTTATTCCTCATTCTTTGAGTCGCTGGGCTTCTCCAGTGCAGTTTTGCGCTTGTATCGCGCGATTGCGCTCGCGGTAGCCTGGAAATAACTAAGGCTGACCTCGAGGACAGCCTCCACACAGAGACAACTACTGAAGGACTTGGTCACAGCAACATGTATTCAGCGTGCCGGACACATGCTGATCATTTCACTCCGTTTCGGACGATGGTTGAGGATTCGGACGGACCGAGGTGGCGCCATACATGGATTTTATTGTTTTCCCTGTTGATCCACCTCACAAGAGCTCAAGGTAATGTTCACGTGTTACATATATGTATTTAGGCCTATGTGTATTCTGTCAATGTAAGCCGTTTGATTTGTGGACGGCTTCAGGGGTAAAATGGTTGGGTATGCTCTCCCATGCAGTCAGACTATTTTATTCCGGCTTGCTCCCTCTCTCTCTCTCTCTCTCTCTCTCTCTCTCTCTGTCTCTCTCTCTCTCTCTCTCTCTCTCTCTCTCTCTCTCTCTCTCTCTCTCTCTCTCTCTCTCTCTCTCTCTGTCTCTCTCTCTCTCTCTCTCTCTGTCTCTCTCTCTCTCTCTCTCTCTCTCTCTCTCTCTCTCTCTCTCTCTCTCTCTCTCTCTGTCACCCCCTTTCTCCTTTTCTATCAATTTGTCTGGGTAACCGTGCCCTTTTGGCATACATATGATGAACATATAGGCTAATTGATTTTGTAGTTACCTGTTAAAATATCTCTATACTACAGCTGACAGCTTATGCAATAATATGAAATGATAAATGGCTCTTTGCGGTTATACATTAATGGTGTTCTAAAGAGTAATGTCATTACAAGCTATTAGTCTTCACTACACTTAATTAAAGTGTAAGGGTAATGTTTTTATTCTTCATGTTTGAACATGCTGTATGAATTTACCATAAGAATCCCAGCTGGGGATATAGCTAATTAAATTAATAAGTCCTAATTAATTAATCAAGCGGTGTCCCATCGAGAACGAATGTTTGTGAAGTAAACAAGTAGCTATAAATAAACAGATAAGCCATGCTGAAATTCATAGAATAAAGCACTGGTAGACACACTTTGAATATGAACTCATTTGGGCTTTTAATTGATGAATGACTTATGCAGCCTTTGCCACACAGAGCAGTACAGTCACTGCATGTGCTCAAATGAAGTGTGTGTGTGTGTGTGTGTGCATGCGTGCGTGTGTGTGTGTGTCGGGGGGAGCGGGTCGGCTTGGTGCCCATGGTTACTTCATCCCCAACCACCAGAGGGTACATAGTATAGGCAGACTATGAATAGCTTGATAACTTTTGCAGGTGACAGTGGTAACCTGCTAGCTCGTCACCATGGTAAACCACTGGGTTTAACCAAACGATTATTTTCAAGTACTCCCTAGCATTGTACCCATTTGTTTTAAATAAGCCTTCAAATATAGTCATTATTCCTGCTAGACATTTATCTGTATCGAGAAAGACTCAGAGAGAGAGAGAAAGAGAGAGACCGAGACAGACAGACAGACAGAGAGAGATACATAGAGAGAGACACTGACAGAGAGAGAGACAGTCAGACAGACAGACAGACAGACAGAGAGAGAGACACTGAGAAACAGAGAGAGAGACAGAGACAGAGAGAGACACAGAGACCGAGAGAGACAGAGGGAGACGGAGAGTGAGAGAGTGGCAGAAAGCGAGAGCACCCTCTTAGGTGGAAACCATCCCTCATCCCCCTTCCCCCTGCAGCCTCCCCTGTTTGCGTCTGGGCCCGGGCTGCCTAGGTCATTGTGATTCAGGTTTGGCAGCCACTGTGAGGGATCAGCATCAGCTTAGGAGCCATGCTCCGAGCCCTGGGCTCTGTCCCACTCCATAACACCGTGTAGGGGGGAGGCGGGAACAAACAAGGGAGCGCTATGCCACATATCCATCATTCATGAGGGCATATCATCTTTCTCTGACATTTACAGTGGACGGATAAGGTTTGCCTCCATGGATTAAGAAGCCTCGATATTGTAGGGGGGGGGGGGGGGCGTGTCGGTGTGCTTGCCGTGTCGGAAGGAGGGAGGGAGAGAGGGGGAGGGAGGGAGGGAGAGGGAGGGAGATTGATAGAGATAATGTGCCTTGCCTTCCACTCCAGGTAAGGCACAAAGAAGAAGAAGAAGAATAAGGCGTCAGTCCGTGCGCCGACTATCCCGAAGCATGTCCAACTATCATGACTGATTCACTCTGGGGTCAGAAGACGAGGGATTTAATTGGCCACTCTCCGTGGCGTCGAGAGCATCGCTCGTCGAGAGTGACCCGAGCACGGGTCTCTTTCCCGTCAATGATTAAAGGACATTATGAACCAAGAAGCCTATCTGTGAGAAGCCCTGTCTCCCTGCGTCGTCCACATTTTAATGACCGCTCGGCTGGAATGGCCTTTTAACGACAGTCGAGCAGCCCTCATCAGACGGGAGCACCGTCATGTCCGCTTTAAAACCTTCAGAGCTGAGGCCTTTCCGTGTACTTCTCTGTCGTCAAAGGGGCGGGAACGACGGCGAAGCAATGTAACGCGCGGCCAACGTGCGTCTTGCCCGCGTTTCGTCGCTGACGGTGACGAGAGGAGCGGTTCCGCCGGTGAACGCCCGACGACGGAAAAAGCGACAGCGGTGCCTGACTAAACATTTGAGCTCGCTGCCAAAACGTTCTCGTCGGAAGGGGATGTCTGTTGTTGGAGGCGCCGCGAGACTCCCAGCATCCCCTGGCCAACGTCCTTAAACAAAGAGGGCTTCGAAGGACCCCCCCCCCCCAGCGCAGCCCAGATAGGGTGGCGCCTGTGACATTTATAGGAGTGGAGTCGCGTGGCACGCGGTTCACAGCCGGCTTCCTCGTTTACGAGGCCGCGCTGAAACAATGCCTCGCTCGCCCGCTGCGCGTCATTTTTAGCGGGGTCTATTTTGGAACGGCGAACAGCGGGGGAGGCCTCAATTGGAATGTCATGTTTGGCATACACTTCTACATCACTCAGCATTAGCAGATTAGCCCCAACTGGCTCACAGCTCTACTTTGAGAGTTTGAAGGAGAGAGAGAGAGAGAGAGAGAGAGAGTGAGAGAGAGAGAGAGAGAGGGAGAGAGGGAGAGAGGGAGAGAGGGAGAGGGGGAGGGGGAGGGGGGATGAGGCCCTCGTCCCTCTTTCCCAATGAACGCCCGGTGCTGAGATTATCGTCCACAAGGACGGGGGATGAGAGAGAGGGCCTCCCCGGCCTCATCCTCTTTCGCCGGGGAGAGGGGCCGATCGGGCTGGAGAAGTTCAGGATGGCGTCGTTTGAAAACCCCCAATGGTGGAAGGGGTTGTCCTTGGCCCTTACCCACCCAGCTCGCGATCCCACTGTGCAAGCGGGTTGTAAGCTGGCCTTCTGGGGATGAGCTCACCCAGGTCAAAAGGGAAAGGTACTTGCTAATTGTTTCGAGAGCCCAACCATGGATGCCTTGAAGAGCATTCCAGGTTTTAGGGCACACTCGGGATGGCCGGCGATGAAACACTCCAATTAGATTAGGCGCATTTTCATTACGGTCTCTCTATTGTTGTTTTGTGTTTACCCCTCCTTCCCTCCCCCCTTTCCGCCGTTCTCCACACTTCAAAGAAGCCTTTGGTCTTCTTCGCTACGATCAGTCTCCTTTGCGGAGGCAAGGATAAGTGTCCTTGTCAGACGACGTGAAATTGACTGTTCAGAAGGGATGCAGCGTCGGATGGGGGTATGAGGAGTGAAAGTTAGACGGGGAGGTGGTGATGGAGGGAGTTGGTGATGGAGGGAGGGAGGGGGGAGGGGGGAGGGAGGGGCCATATGCAGACAGGGGTGTTGAGCATGACAACCGACAGCGGATTTTTCACTCGTCTTAATTGACAGATCGGGGAGTTTATGTTCTGTCGCAGCAGCTGGGCGAGCGACTCGCAAGGAGACGCAGCTGCACCGCTCGTGGTCCCGTCCTTGATCCCCCCCCCCCCCCCTCCGTCCGTGGCTTCGTCTGGAGGCGGGAGGACGGATAGGAACCCCCCCCCCCCCCCCCCCCTTTTTTCCGAAAGGGTTGGTGTGACCTCATGGTCATGTTCCACTGATATGGCTCTCTGAGGAATGTCCTATTTTTTTAAGCGGGCGACGCCGACCCCAGCCGGCTGTCGAGGCCATGGTGTGTGTGTGTGTGTGATTAGAGTGAGGCCTGGCTAACCGGTGTGCTGTAAGGCCGGACTTCATCTTGCAGACCCCCCCTCCCCGTGGGCGTTCTGGAGCGCCCTGCATTTTATCGATCCCGTTCCCCTTTCTTGTTTGCTCACGGACACCCTTGGATGGCTTGGGGTCACTTTTCATCCCCAACCCCACTCCCCTCCCTCCCTCACTCCCACACACGCATTGATGTAACAGGCGGAGGTGACCCCCACCCCTCACCCCTCACCTCACCACCCCCCCCCCCCTCCGTGAAGGCCCGCGGACGAGAGCGAAAGCTGGAGTGCGCCGGGGAGGACTGCAGGTTTCGTCGTCCGTTACGCCTCCCGAACGCCGCAGCCCGTGCCGCCTTGACGGCCGTGCGGGCCGAAAGCCGCCCGCGACCTGAAGGGGCGACATCCGGCCCCTCCTGGCTCCCCGGCGCCCCTCCTCCGCGACCCGACTCGGGCTGTCAGCGAGCCGGGGGGCTCGATTAACAGCCTGCAGTCCTCCGTCGACGAGATGAGGAAGAGTGCGTTTCCACCGGCGCTCTGCGCTAATATGTTTCTTCTTTAACCAAGCGTGCCTTCCCAAAGTGATAGCCGCACGCGGACCCCGCGCTCGCGCGCACACAGAGGCGCACACGCACCGCGCTCATGCCTTTCAGAGGCAGCGCAACACATACGACTTGTTATTCCGTCCGAGCGAAGCCCTAATCCTCCGTGCGCATTTCCAATTACAGGATGCAGACAGGAGAAGCATGTGGGGGCTATTGGGAACGCAGACATGCCTCGCACGTCATTACTGCGTCTGCAGGAGGTCCATGCTTGTCGGGCTTAACAGTGCTCTGTGCTGCTATTCTCAGGAGGACGGCTAATAGAGTCCATGGAGAGGATTTCCCTGCAGCTGGCTGCTTCCATAGACAACTCTTTCATAACTGACAGACACTGAAAATGACTCAGTAGAATGACTCGGTAGAATTATTCATTTATTCGCACGACTATTTCTTTATTCGATGAATTCGTTGAGCCCATTCATCAACTGACTATCCTATAGTGGCATTCGGTAAAATATGGTTGTGTATAGGGCAGCATGACTACCACTCTTGTACAGTGTGCATGGCAACCACTATAGAGTCCACATTGCAGTAAAGAAAAGCAAACTTTATTTATTCATACGAATACATGTGCCAAGACTGTGTTGTGTCTCTATCGGAGGACTGGGGTTTCAGTGGCCTCATTTTGTGTTGCGAGGTTGCTTTCGATAACATCTCCAGCGTGTTTGTATGTGTGTGCGTGTGTTTGTGTGTGCCTCTTCAACTCTGTTTGTTCACTGGGTTTTTCATGCATTAATCTACATAGCGATATCTTGCCAAACCAAGTATAATTTTCCTACCTTCATTTATTATGCCGTTCGACAGCCATCAGCTATTTCCCAATCTTCAAGTCTTATGATTATATTGGATAATCCCTCATACTTACCAAAAGGCCCCTTGTTAGAATGCTTAGTAAATCCTGGTGTGATTAAAGCTCTCTATGCAGTTGAAGTACACACACAGACACACACTTAAGAAATGAAGTCCTTCTGGCCCCCACCTCCCCAAAGTCTCCAAACCCACACGCGCGCATTCGTACGGCTCCTGAGACGTCCAAACGGCTCCTCGTTTCCCCCAATGCCCTCTCTCAATGCCCTCTCTCATGCGAGGAGCACAGGTTGAGGTTCCATGACGTGGACTTCTTGAAAATGTCCTCTGAGAGGATGGACTGTCATGTACGCGAGCTTGCCAAGCCATGCACTCCCTGGCCCCTGTGACTTCCCAGCTGGCTGTGGTTGTTGCTTGGTGCCAGGAACTCCACAAGGCTGGAAAAGGCTGTGTAACAGGGCCTCCACAGCTAGCCCAGTGGACCTCATGGGGATCCGACATGCTGACATGACACACATGTCCCAATATGTGTAGCTGTCAATACTTGTCGTGGTACACACACACACACACGCACACACACATGCAGGCAAACACTGGCCCTCGTATTGACCTTGGTGCTTACTAGAGGCTAACCGGCTAATACTGAGGGATTCAAACTGATTGCCAATCCAAGTCTGTGTTGGATCAAGTGTGTATGCGGTCTCTTCACACACACACACACACACACGAACACACACACACACACACACACACACGTACACACACTACTTCTTTCAGCATCTGTTTTCGAATGGACTTGGGATTTTGTCTTTAAACTCTAAATCCTACTCTGGCTTTAATATGAAGCAGCAGATGCAGATAGGACCAACTTGCAGGGCTGACATACCAAACGGTGGCAGCCCCATGACCCCAGGCTCCACAGAGGGCACACGGAGGTGACGGGTGACCCACGGCCGAGGAGACGGTACGATCCATGTCATGTCACAATTCTCTATTCAGTCTCACTTCTCTCCCAAACGCCCTCATTGCCACGCCAGGCTTGCATTTTCCCCTTTTTTTCGGGCTCATGGAGTTTGTGCCAGTGCTTTTAATCCCGACTTCTCAGATGCTCCCGGTCTTTGAAGCCCCGTTATATAACCCCCCCCCCCCTCCCCCCCCCATGACTGCAAGAGGTGCGGCTCCTCACCAAGTAAAAAAAAACAGACAAACGAACAACAACATACTCCTTTCGTTTCTGAACACGGAACTTCGCTTAGGCAGCTTTGTCTGGCCCCGGAGCAGACCCACCCCCCGAGTTTCATCTGCTCTATGACCTCACCCTAACCCTCTCATCTGGACCTTCACTGGTCGCCAACCCCCCCGCCCCCCCACCCCCCCCTCCCTCTCTCCCCTCCCCCTCCTGTCCACTCCTCGCCTCGCCTCCAGGACTTTAATGAGGCCTCTGTCCAGCGCTGGTCGACACGAGGCCAGCAAGGGGCCAGCTGGTGAAGACTTCACCCAGCAGAGTAGGGAGAGCCGCTGGTCGTTTTGGGGCTGACCCTTTGCGCCCACTCCATTTGGGAGGTTCAGCTGCTGGTTGTGGGTGCTGGAGGTCACTCCCTTGTGTCTGGAGGTGGATGGCAGGGGCTTAATTGGGAGGGTCATTGTGTCCGCGCTGTCTGTTTGATTCCTGCAGCATGGTTGGAGGTCTTTGTTTCTTATGTTATTCCATGAATAGCTTTTTTCTCTCTCTCTCTCTCTCTCTCTCTTGCTCCCTCTCTCTCTCTCTCGCTCCCTCTCTCGCTCCCTCTCTCGCTCCTTCTCTCCCTCTCTCTCTCCCTCAAGCCTCCACACTGAAGCTTAAGAACCAGATGACATACTCGTGAATAACCGAGTGAGGTGTGCGCGAGCGAGGGAGCGCGCGCGCGGGGATGCGCGCCCTGGATGCACGCGCCGTGTGTGCTTGTGGTTCGTGTTGCTATTTGCAGGTGGGAGCCTTTCGCCTTTTGAAGTGTGGATTCAGTGGAGCAGAGGAGCCCACGCGTGTGAATGCTTCATTTTTTTGGGGTTGTGGAAAGCCCCGCATGTTTGGCTTTTGAAGTTGCAGCCTTCTTCCATCTGTGTGTGGATGTCAGCCACCGTCAGGCTGGGACTTGATCAAGGCTCGGGCACAGGGAGCAGATTGATGCCTTCTAGGGTATGGCATTTACACTGGGTTTGATATAGCCATGGTGCACAGAGCCGAGGCGCATCAGATACCCGTTTCATCTCTGAGAGCTGTTCTCAACTCCCAGCCCACGGATCTGGTGCCGTGTGGGCCCTGACGCAGAGCTGTTTCCTCTCCCAAAGGGAGGGTCACTGCGGTGTATTCCTACACTTGAACCCCTCAAGTGTTTGGCTTTTTGTGGAATTGTAGGGCTGTGACTCGGGGGGGGGGGGGGGGGGGGGGGTTTAAACAAATGAAATTCAAAAGACAAATGGGGTGGCCTTGTGATATTGCTTTTAATGGTCGCAACATTTAAATTGCCTTTTTTGATATGGAAGGCGACTCACTGATGTAGGGCTTCAGGCCCGGCGCGTCGGAGCTGCACCCAGTTAGGCGAGCCTGGAGAGTGAGGAGACGTGTATATTGGGTGGGCAAAGGTGGCATCGAGCGCAGGCTTCGCGACGCCAAGACGGCACGGATCGGCTTTCCACTGTTGCTGGGAGACGCCGCCGCCGCAGCCGCCGCGTAGAGTCGACATCCTCAAAACAACTCACAGAGGTGACCCCTGGAACACAATAAGCAGCAGGTGCAGATATGATTATGGACTTGAACTCCTGCTCTGCTTAAGAGGATCATTATGCGAAGGCCGGTCGGGTGTGGGTGTGCTTGTGTGTGTATTGAGGGGTAAGAGATGGGGGTCTTGTTTACCGCAGAAAGCCCGCTTCCGTCCAAGTGGAAATCATCAGAGACTACAGCACGGCTCGCTTCAGGACGCCTGTAAGGCTGGCTCACTCATGCAGCTCCTTGTGTGTTTATAATGGAAATGCAATCAGATTGGCCGGGTCGGGGGAAGCCACCTCTGAACCCTGTAATTGCTATTTTCCCCAGGGGGAGGCTTGTGTGGGCGTGTGTGTGTTTGTGTGTACGCTGTCACCGTGTCCCTGACACGCCGCCACACGCTAACACTCCCCCCGAGGCGCTTATGACCCCGCCGCCGCGCCCACATGACCCAAAAGAGACGGGTGAAGAGGAAGAAGAAGAAGAAGAAGAGGAAGAGGAAGAAGGAAAGGAAAATCAAGAAGGAAATCGAAAAAAGCGGCAGATATCTTCAAGGAACGAACGTTGGCCTTTAAGAAACCCTCGCTCAGAACAACCCCCCCCCCCCCCCCCCCCCCCCCCCCCGACTCTGGTGGCTTCAGAAGCGTCGCAGACGGACAGCGGATCAATCGGACAGGGATCGTCATCGGGACGCCTCAGGTCTGATCGATTCAGACGATGCCCCCCCATCTCCTCTCAGACACCTCATCAAAAGGCCGTCTCTGCCAGACCTCCCCCATCCCACATCCATCCGGCGGCCTTGGTGCCTATACACACCCAGTAATGGGGCCCCATTTCCCTTGCTGGATTAATCAGCCATAACCATATGCTACCGTGTGCAATTACACTACGTTTCTGACCAGGGGAAACAGCTGGTGCCATTTGGAAGGTTGGAATAAGATTGTAATTGCCCTTACTTTGATTTGTAGGCTGCTTTGATTTGATGAGAGAACGCAGCTATGTTCTACACAATAATATTACAAAATGACGGACGCCATTAGGCCCCGGGTTCCATTTTCCCCCCGCGCTTCCATATGTATTCGGGGTGTAACCTTGCTGTTACGAGCCACTATCAGTGGCACATTATCGAGCTTTACGATTATGTTTATTCGTTTGGGGTCGGGCTCGGGATTCGGCGGCTGTTTCCGAGGCATATCTCTGCGCTCTAAGAACAGCTTGTTCCCGGCTTGTTCTGATTGGGGGCGAGGGGACGGGCGCGCTATCGGATGTGATCTTTCCAGAATCCTCTCCAGAGGCCTCGATACGGAGGCAGTGTGGATATCTTGGTGTTACCTCTGCACCAGCCAAAGCTGTCATTCCAGGACGACAGCAGTTGTTGATGCTCATGTCACGCTGCAGCCAGCTAGACGATACATGAGACCGATAGCAAGAAATGACTTCCTTGGAGGCATGTGTTGCCCTGCGTCATCGTCAGACCGTGCAGGTCGTGCATTTTCCCGCTTCGGAAGCTTGCGGAATCGGAGAATTGTGTGTTTGGGCCTCTTGGAGCGCTGAGGTAATTCACCATCATGGATGGATCTCGTACTCCGACTGAATCCCAGTGTGATTCAGATTTGAGAGTGTGTGAGAGAGAACGAGAGAGAGAGAGAGAGAGAGAGAGAGAGAGAGAGAGAGAGAGGGAGAGGGAGAGGGAGAGAGAGAGAGAGAGAGAGAGAGAGAGAAGGGGGGGGCGGGAAGACAGAGAGACATGGCAAGTAAACCTAGTCACAGGAAGGGAAAGAGGTTTTCTTTCCAAAGCTCACCCCGGTGTACTGGAGTTGGACTCTGTGGGCATTTAAAAAAATATCCACTACAAAGTGAAATGACAGATGTCTGGCCCTTATTGTGTTGAGACTTTCCGCTTCTCGATAATCAACCATCGATAAACCCCAGCGCTGAAGAAGGCCACGTGAAGCCCAGCGTGACGCCGGCAACCAACCTTGAACGAGATGACAGAGAGCAGGGCTCCGTTTAGTCCTCCTTTTGACAAAAACCGCTTGACGACGCCTCTCCGGTACTCGTCTAATAGAGTGTTCAATTGCAACCTTGAATCCGTCAGGAGATATCTGTCCTCGTTCCACACATCAGAGTTGGAGCCCTCCTGAGGCCAGGGCCGTGGAGGCGTCGGGGAGACTGGAAGGGAGCTTCAGAGGACGACGGCATTCATCAGGGAAGTGCTCTGATGAGATCCTCATGGGTCGTGCCTGTACAGTTCAGTGTGGGGGGGGGAATATGTTTCGAAGGGTGTTTGTGAGTCCGAGGGGAAAGCGAGCGAGCGAGCGAAGAGAGAATGAGAGAGAGAGAGAGAGAGAGAGAGAGAGAGGAACGTTTGAAAGAGAAACACGTCGACCACTAACAGGAGGCTAATCAAAGGCTTCAAACGGACTCCTCAGTAGCGTCGTCAGCCGTCTTAATCAGCGAGGGGGAGCATGACAAGCCTGCGATGTGTTCATCAGGCCGCTCTTCCATTAGGCGACGCAGGGCCGTGCTTTGAACCCCGCGTTGACACACGGGGGGGGGCACCAGAGCCTACCTCATTGATGTGTCTTTTGCGCCTGCCGACGACCGTGGACCTTTTCGACGGGGGAAAAAGCGGGACGTTCCCCCAAACGGGGCTTACGTCGACGGCTCTGAAGCCGGATGCAAACCGCTCCCGATTCCCTGTCTCTTTTTGTAGTCTGGTGGTTTACAGCTCTTCATTACAGTTCATGTCTTAACGATTCCATTGAGGATGCGCGTTGATAGGAGCAAGGTGTTTAACACGGACACACAGAGAGCTGAGGGGGGGGGGGGGGGGTGAGGTGCCAGGAGTGACACTTTGACAGAAAGAGACGGATGGGTGAGGTGTTAGATCTGACCTGCTGGATTACCATTGCTTGACCTCTAACTGCGGACTCAAATTGTACCCAAGACAGCACCTTACACACACACACACACACACACACACATAGGGAGAGAGAGAGAGGGAGAGAGATGAGCGCTCACTCAGAACAGGAGCTGCAGCAAAAGGGCTCCATCCATCTTGATTTGTCAATAGTTACAATTTTAATTACACCTGAGTGCTGTCAGCCTGCCAAGCTGGGCGGGGAGCATCGATTCGCTCCGGCTAATTGATTAATTGCCGTGTTGATGGGAAGTGGAGTTTTTTTTTTTACTTCCCCGTCTTCTTTCGCTACTCGTCTAACTGACCCAGAGGCTGGGCCAGCAGTCCCTGTTTGTCCTGGTGGGGTGGGAGGGGGGGATGGGGAGGCCATAAAAAAAAAAATATATATATATATATAGGAGGAGGCCGTGGTAGGACAGGGACATTTGGTCCATCATGGTGGCCGTTCCTCTCATCTGACAGTTGGAGTGAGGCAGGAGATGAGACGACTCGTTTTACACGAAACGGTAGCTTCAATCTGGGCGGATAGACTTCTCCAGCCCTCCTAAACGTCTCCCCGAACGGTCTCCCCCCTGCCCCCGCCCCCTCACCTCCGGGTGGGGTTTTTTTTCCGACAGAGGAGACAATATACGCTGGTGATCAAAGAGCAGAGGACGACTCAGCAAACACGGCCAGGACCTCCGCCTCGGACTCTGTAAATCCTCCCCTCTCGCAGCCTTTAAAAACCTCTGGTAAACCGTCCAGAAGCACGGAGCCCCCTGCCTCGTAACCGCAGGCTGGCTCACCTCGACTCCCCTCAAAATGGCCGCCACGGTTTTCCACGGAGTTCAAAGTAGACCGGGCGTAACGTAAACGCCGGACTCGGTGGGTGGCCTTCCTTTATAAACGTCCGGAGCAAAGTGGCGCGAGTGTGTTTCCCCAGATGGGCAGACGAGGGGGTTGTGTACACAGGGGGACGGAGAGAGTGACGGATAGAGTCGAAGGAGGACGAGGGCGAGTGGGGTGTTTATTTGGAGAGGGAAGTCACACTGATGGAAGGGTCAGACACAACACGCACGGCAGCAGCCACCACGCCTCAAACCTGCTGACTCGGAGCTCCGAGAATAGTTTACGATGTGGTTGTGGAGAAGCTGAGGTTGGTGTTTCTGAGTGAATAGACGGCACAGGAGTACAGTGGGAGGTGTGGGATCCGCACTAGCTCAGCCACACAGGGTGAGCTTGGGTTTGAGTCGGGTAGAACATGGAGAATGTAGAAAACTAGGAGTTCTGTCGGAAAACGCTCTCGAGTGTTCCCTACTCAGCCCCAGCGACGCTTCTGAAGTGAGAATAACAATGGCACGGTTCCTCATTTATTTCTTTATTTCTTGCTTCGCTGCCACATGAAGAAAAGTCTCTTTTTTGATGGTAAAATCACAAAATTGCCTTTCCCTTTTGGAACAGAACCCCACCTGAGTGCGCGCACACACACACACACACACACACACAAAGAAACACAGTGACGCGCACACACACACAAATACATGCTGCACACACGCTGCCATGAAAAACGTCATTCTCCGCCGTCGGGCTTATCCATGTAAACACTTTCTGAATACAAAACAAACACCAACGAGAGAGAGAGAGAGAGAGAGAGAGAGAGATAGAGAGAGAGAGAGAGAGAGAGAGAGAGAGAGAGAGAGAGAGAGAGAGAGAGAGAGAGAGAGCCTAAGCATCCTCCTCTTTTCTCCTCCAACACCATCGGTACAAGGAACAGAAACGCTTCTTTCATGTCTCTCTCCTCACCCTCTGGGAGAGGGTGACTGTAGTCCAGCACCCTTCTGAATAGAGCCTGAATAGATCTGAATGCACGCGCTCCGAGGAGCTGAAAGAAAAGAGAAACAGATTGGTAGAACTGTTGATGAAGGTTTGAAGGTGTTCTCAGAAAGCACTTCTTTTGTGCTTCCAAACCTCCCCCTAGCTACCTTGTAGACTTGAGTTGACCTCTTTAACTCCAGATTCTCCGCAGATTCTTACAGTCAAAATGATTTCCATTCCAGATGGAATAGAATTTCTATTTCAATCCCCGCTGCCTCAGTAGCACAAGCATCTTACAATTGTGAACCCCCTTGATACTTTTCTTCTCAGGGGAAAACTAGCATTTGCCCTAATCTTTTGAGACTTCGATTCCCCCCCCCCCCCCCCCTCTTAGGAATAGAACATGCCAGAGCCCATGTGATAAGATGTGAGCCGGAGGCGCCCATGTCCAAGGAGAGGGGTGCTTTCAGCCTAGTGTTGTATTGACTGAGAACACACTGCCCGGCGGTGTTTGATGGTCCACTAACAGAGCCCTTAAACCCTCTCTCCATTCCATCTCGCCCTTTAGCATTCTCTCTCAAGCCGTCACACATTTTCGCCCGGCGGGTTTTGGCGAGGCGGAGAGGCTTTTCAGTGAGTCGTGCCGGCTTCGCAGGAACAACTCTCACCTCCCATTTCCGAGTGCTTTTTTGGGGCGCCTACACTTGGCAGCTGGACTGACGGACATGTTGTTTTTGTCTTTTGAGCTGCGTCGGTTCTAGACAGGCTGTTGGACCTCAGTGCCATGTCCGGCCGAACGCTGTTGCTTCGAGTGGGGGTTTGGCGGGCGGCTGTGAGGGCCGGGGGCTGTCAACTGTCCATCAACAGCTCCGCAGGTGAGTCCGTGGAAGCAGAAAGCCTTGAGCCACGAGAGTTCTCTCGGACTCACTCATTCTCGTTCTCTCTCTCTCATTCTCGACACGTCTCGCTTTCTCCCCTTTGCGTGCACTCTCATACTCGAATATACAAAATACCAAAAGTAAACAGGGCTAAATGGGTAAAACACGTGGTTACATCCGAGTTATCTTAAACGCCGGGTGAGGCGCAAGAGTGATACGCTTACGAAACCGTTGAAGGCCGATGACACATGCATACGGTATGTGCAAGCCGTTGTCGAAAGGCAGAGCTGCTGAAACGTTCAGCTCGTCCGCGCGCAGCTCCGGAAGTCCTACAGTACGTGTTGTGTATCTTCGATGCTTCCCCCCCTTGGCTGTGGGCCCTCTGCTGGTGCCATGGGGCTGCTCTACCACCAGCCTCTCCGTATTGAGCGTCACACGGAGCCCCCCCCCCCCCCCCCCCCCCTCATAGACACACACACACAGACACACACACACACAGTTTGTGTGTGGTAGCGGGCCTCTGTTTGATGTCACTTCTGCTTTCCTCTGATCTCCGCGGCACTAGACCCAGAGAACAACAGAGCAGATGGAGCTCATTGCCGTCCACGACTCCAGGCCTCTCTGGATTCTGTCTGTGTAGGCCTTGTCGTTTCTGGAGTTTCTGCCGTCGTAGGCTTCTTGGGTTCTGGAGGTTCTGTCCTTGTGGGTTGTAAGGATTCTGACTCGGTAGGCCTACTCGGTTCTGTAGCTACTGTCTATGTAGGCCTAGTAGTTTCTGTTGTGTCTATCCGTCGGTGGTGTAGGTTCTGTAGCCTTTGTGGACTATGAAGACTATGTTGCATCTCAAGCTTTGTAGGTGTGTTGCCGAAAACCAATTTACCATGTGAATCCATGATGTCACTAGTTCTCAGGTGGCCGGCGTTATTTCCGCTTGTTGCTGTAAGTTGATCAAACATGTTCCTCTCCCAACAGAGAGGGTGTGCCGGAGTGTTTCATCGCACTCTTTATCAGGGCCCCCGTAGCACCATCATTGATAAGCCCTGGATCCCAGTGTGCCGGTCAGCAGTGCTGCCCTGCTTGTTGTTGCTGGATGTAGGTCCTTCAACAGAACTGCTGACTTTTCCCCTCTGTGCCCACACACTCTGCTGGAAATACTGTTCCTTTTGGGTGGAGGGGAGAGGGAGTTTGGGTAGCTACAACCTTATATGGTAAACTGTTTGACTGTGTCCACGATGCATGCTGGACTTGTTTAGAATTTCGATGAAGAAATCCGTTTGGCTGACCGAACTTTGGTCATCTTTGGGGGCAGTGTTCCCACTGGTATGTGGGTACACCATGATGAGGTCTGACTGTGTGTGTGTGTGTGTGTGTGTGTTGAACGTGCAGGCAGTGTGCAGTGACTACCGAGCAAACTGGGGAGTATGAGATTGAGAGATTGAAAGATTGAGAGAGACAGGTAAGGGGTGGAACTGAAGGCAGCACAGTATATATTTGGAATAAATCCATGAAGAATGAAAAGACCTTGGCAGGAGCCTTAAGGGGCTAATAAAATAAAGTTCTCTCAGATTAGTTAGCTAATAGAGCTGTAACACACTCTATTAGGTTTAGGAGCAAGCTCCCCAGCCTAACGGCCATGGGGACATCCAACCAGCCATAGAACCAGCCAGCCAGCCTGCCTGCCTGCCAAAGAACCAGCCAGCCAGCCAAAGAGCCAGCCAGCCAACCAGCCAGAAAACCAGCCAAACAGCCAGAAAACCAGCCTGTTAGACAGCCAGTCACACAGACAGACAACAGCCAGCCAACTAGCCAGAGAACCAGCCATCCAGCCAGCCCAAGAGACTGCAACAGGACTCCCTGCTGTGAAGGAGAGTGTTTTCCATAAGGTGGCAGGTTATCCAGTGTGGGTAGCAAGGCAGGAGAGGGCAAGAGAAGGTGGAGGAGGAGATGGGGGGCGGTGAGGGGGGGGGGCGGGAGGTGAGAGAGAGGGTGGTGAGAGAGGGTGACAGGGTGTGTGTCCAGCATGGAAATGCTGAAGCCCTGAGACTCACAAGATCAATCGCGAGGTTGCTACTTGCATGTTTTATCCAATCCCTTGGAGATAAGATTCAGAGATGTCCTGCGTAAGGGGCTTTAAGGGTGACTTTGTGGCGCTGGAAAGATGTGTGTGTGTGTTTATGTGTGTTGAAGACGCACACCACACTGGCCAGCCTGCATACAGGAAGCTGCCATCCACATCTTTTTATTGCGTAGACTCATCTCGGGATTGGAGGTCGCCGTCTTGGCGACCTAACTGTTCCCGGGTCTCTTGCGTCCCTCACAGATGTGTCCTGCTGAGCGGACGCAGGCCAGCTTATCCTCCCGCCGTGTGAGACGCACGGCCACGCCCCCTCCCGCCGTGTGAGACGCACGGCCACGCCCCCCGCCGCGTTTGTGGCACCACGACGGGAGAGAACTTGCGTGAGCGGCATGCTCTCGCTCGAAAAAAGACAGACAAGAGGGAGAGGGAGGAGAGAAGGAGGACGGGGGGGGGGGGGGGGAGATGGGGGGGGGGGGGAGATGGGGGGCGTGAGGGGCGACGGGAGAACGAGTGGCTTTAATGACAGCGTGTAAGCAGCCGGCTCAATGGCACTGTTGTCACCAGAACAGTTAATGAGGGGTTCTCAGTGTGTCGACTGATTGAGTGTGTCAGCTTCATTCTTTACCCTCTGCTTCCCTCCGCTACTCTCGGCCTCCTTCAGTCATAAACCTTTCCTCTTCATCTCATTCTATACACACACACACACAAACACACGCACACACAGGCACACACAGGCACACACTCACAGGCACACACATTCACTCTCTCATCCTGTTTAAGCTCTTTTGTTTTCCAGTTCTGGGCTGTCTTCCAGTGCTTTCTTTAATCATTGTTTTCCCTCAGATTGTTTGAGCAGTCGAAGGGTGTTTATCTTAACTTCAATATGGTGTGTGGGGTGTTGTGTGTTTGAATCAATGGGTCATTTTTAGATTAGTTGGGTTCTGTGTAAATAGCTTGTGTGTGTATGTGTATTTGTGTATGTCTGCGGGTGTGGGTGTGTGCCTTGGAGCATGTATGTGTGTTTATATGTGTGTATGTGTGTGTGGCTGTGTTGATCTGTGCAAGCGAGTTAGGGTTTCGCAGCTCTGGTTCTGGTCTCTCTAGAGAGGGAAAGTGTCTCTGGCCTGGTGTCTCTAGATTGGTGCCTCTAGACTGGTGTCTCTAGGCTGGTGTCTCTAGGCTGGTGTCTCTAGGCTGGTGTCTCTAGGCTGGTGCCTCTAGGCTGGTGTCTCTAAGCTGGTGTCTCTAGGCTGGTGTCTCTAGGCTGGTGTCTCTAGACTGGTGTCTCTAGGCTGGTGTCTTTAGACTGGTGTCTCTAGGCTGGTGTCTCTAGGCTGGTGTCTCTAGGCTGGTGTCTCTAGGCTGATGTCTCTAGACTGGTGCCTCTAGACTGGTGTTTCTAGGCTGGTGTCTCTAGACTGGTGTCTCTAGGCTGGTGTCTCTAGGCTGTGTCTCTAGACTGGTGTCTCTAGGCTGGTGTCTCTAGGCTGGTGTCTCTAGGCTGGTGTCTCTAGACTGGTGTCTCTAGGCTGGTGTCTCTAGGCTGGTGTCTCTAGGCTGGTGTCTCTTGGTTGAGTTGGCAGACACACCAGCAGCTCCCTACAGGCTGCATTGAGACAATCCCTCTCTTGTGTGGGAGAGAAGTACTAAAGCAGTCTCTACCTCTCTCTCTCTCTGTCTCACACATACATACTTATCTTGTCATGTTCTGATCTGCTTCAACTGAAGCTAACGCATGCACGCCCGCACAAACCCCCCCCCCCCCCACACACACACACACACACACGACTGCGCGCACACCTGCAGGTGTAATGAAGAAGGCAGCAAGCAGTGCCCTGCTGCTAATCTGTAGTGACAGGAATCTTAATACAGAAGGCCCAGTGACATGTCTGCTCAGACTGCTGCTGGAGCTTCTCACACACACACACACACACACACACACACACACACACACATACACACAAACACCCGCACACACTGTTAATAAGCAGCAGGACTGCTTTGGGTCCCTGGGCGGCCAGGTCATAAGTGTGGCCCGCTGTGTGAGCAGCGGAGGGATCCGCTCTGAAGACCAGCCCCCATGGTGCTAAGGTCAATAAGTAGTCCCCCTGGTGTTAGAGAGATAGTCGTGATTAGATCTGCTCTGCGGGGAGGATTTCCTGCTGCTGGTGTCTCTGCTCCTTCTTGACCCACAACCCCCCCATGTCAATAGCTGCCGCTCCCGATCTCTCCATCTCTCTCTAGTCCCCCTCTGCACTTTTCTCCCTGCTCTCTTCTCTCCATCTCCCTGTTATCTGACCCCCCCCCCCCCCATACACACACACACAAACACACACAAACACACGGATATGTGACCTGGCATGTCGGAGTACACAGGCCTCTATCGCAGCGTCACGCCGCGTGCGATTCAACATGGAGACCCACCCCCACCCAGCCCACCGTCCTCGAGAGACAACTATCATTCAGCTTGTGCCTTTGTGAAACAGAGGGGTGGGGGTGTTGGGGGTGGGCAACACGCACGCTCGCTGGAGTAGCTCCTGTGAAATGGGCTGCACTCCACTGCAAGCGCTGATTGGGGAATCCAATTAGCGTGGCGGAGTGAGAGGCTGTTGAGCGGAGTTTAGAGGAGGGGTTAGCGACACTCCATACAGCACCTGAGGGAAGCGGCAGTGGAAGGGAACTTCCTGTCTCCGCCTCCCAAACGAACCCCAGGAAGTGTGGCGGGACACGCCGCCTCTGGGGGATGATTCTGCGCATTCAGATCTATTCCTGTTACTCTGTGTTTTAGCTTGTCCACAGTAGGGAAAATGACAACCCCCCCCCCCCCCCCCCCGAAAATTCCCCAAACTGTGTCAATAGCGTCTTTACTCCTTAATGAATTTGCTGAGCAAGTGAATAATTCCCCAATGTTCTTTATTTCTCGATATTAAGTCTTTTTTATCCGAGAGAGAGAGCTCTACAGTACAAGTGAACGGATTAGTGTCCCATTGGAAATCTGCTTTTTATGCCTTTCAAAAAAGAAAAAAAAAAGAAAGGTTTTAAGAGGCTATTACAAGTGCATCTGAACTTAATATTGTTGAATAATCGCCATGGCCTTAATTTGTTCCTTCTGTTCTGTGAAGAGGGGCCATTTGTCTCAGAGGAACGTGGCTTTTCTGGAGCGCTGAACCAGAGCAGCCCTCTGACACCAGCTCCCTCAGAAACACTGTGACACCAGGGGCAGCCCCCTCAGAAACACTGTGACACCAGGGGCAGCTCTCTCAGAAACACTGTGACACCAGGGGGCAGCTCCCTCAGAAACACTGTGACACCAGGGGGCAGCTCCCTCAGAAACACTGTGACACCAGGGGGCAGCCCCCTCAGAAACACTGTGACACCAGGGGCAGCTCTCTCAGAAACACTGTGACACCAGGGGGCAGCTCCCTCAGAAACACTGTGACACCAGGGGGCAGCTCCCTCAGAAACACTGTGACACCAGGGGCAGCTCCCTCAGAAACACTGTGACACCAGGGACAGCTCTCTCAGAAACACTGTGACACCAGGGGCAGCTCCCTCAGAAACACTGTGACACCAGGGGCAGCTCTCTCAGAAACACTGTGACACCAGGGGGCAGCTCTCTCAGAAACACTGTGACACCAGGGACAGCTCTCTCAGAAACACTGTGACACCAGGGGCAGCTCCCTCAGAAACACTGTGACACCAGGGGCAGCTCTCTCAGAAACACTGTGACACCAGGGGGCAGCTCTCTCAGAAACACTGTGACACCAGGGGGCAGCTCTCTCAGAAACACTGTGACACCAGGGGGCAGCTCCCTCAGAAACACTGTGACACCAGGGGAAGCTCTCTCAGAAACACTGTGACACCAGGGGGCAGCTCTCTCAGAAACACTGTGACACCAGGGGGCAGCTCCCTCAGAAACACTGTGACACCAGGGGGCAGCTCTCTCAGAAACACTGTGACACCAGGGGGCAGCTCCCTCAGAAACACTGTGACACCAGGGGAAGCTCTCTCAGAAACACTGTGACACCAGGGGGCAGCTCTCTCAGAAACACTGTGACACCAGGGGGCAGCTCCCTCAGAAACACTGTGACACCAGGGGGCAGCTCTCTCAGAAACACTGTGACACCAGGGACTGCTCCCTCAGAAACACTGTGACACCAGGGACAGCTCTCTCAGAAACACTGTGACACCAGGGGGCAGCTCCCTCAGAAACACTGTGACACCAGGGGCAGCTCCCTCAGAAACACTGTGACACCAGGGGCAAGCTCCCCCAAGGCAGGAGAGGGGCAGAGGAAGTGGCTTATCGTTAATGTGGTCAGGTTGAGTTCTGGGTTCTGAGCAGGGGCTGGTTCTGGAGGTGGGCTGATTAATGAGGGCCAGGCCTTGCCTCTGTGGTGGCATCTCTGTTTGAATTAGGCCCTCATTACGCCTGACTGGGTCACACATGACTAATAGCTAAAGGCAGAATTCATTCTTCTTTTTGGAGAACCCATGTGGAAACACACTGCTTGTGTGTGTGTGTGAGAGAGCGCGTGTGGTTTTTATTTGTGGACCATACTCTGCACACCCACGTGCTGAGAATAGCTTAATTGCGGTGGTGATAGCTGTTTGGGGCCCACGGGGACCTTAGCTTCACCTTAATTAAGATCCCCATTAAAAGTTGGATTATCCTGGTGCCTGTGCAGTCCTGCTACACCCCCCCCCCCTCTCACACACACACACACACACCCTAAGGGCTGTTTTTGCCATTAGGGGTTCATGTGAGAGTTCCTGTGTTTACTCATTAATATTTGGATTTCGGGCAGCCGGCCTGTAATTTGTTAGCCTGGGCGGGAAAACGGGCGGGAAGGCGGGTGCCGTCAATGAGACCGTGGCCCCTGCCCTCGGCGGCTAGCCTCGGGAAATGGATCCGTGGGGAGATATGAATGCACTGGGAGATGAACCGAGCTGTGGCTGTGCCCGAGCTTCCTCCTTCGCGCTCCTGTGCTCCGGTTCGCCGGGGGAGACCGGGGCAGGCAAGAAGGTCACCCTTCGCTCGCCGCTGATCGACCCCGGATCGACCTTTTCGTCCACAGGCAGGTGCGCTGTATAGGGGGAAAAAGTTAGGACGATTTTAAGGGTCCCTGACTGACAGGGGCCCCAAAAAATTGAAAAACGAATAGGAATGAGCAACTTTTTTTTTTTATTGTTTTTTTTATGGGGCCCAAAATTCCTGGGGGCGCCCCTGTGCACAGGTATCAATTGCGAAGGCGTGGTCGAGCTAAGCTCTGCATGGCTTTGAGAAAGCAGTCTTTTCTCCTCAATGATCCGTGGGTTTTTGGCACGGAGATTCCGCACACGCAAGGCTGGATGTTCACTGGCTGAACTAACTCTCGTTGCACCGGACTGGACTGAAAATATTGCCTGTTTTTCATGTATTTCCTGCATGGTCTCTCTCTCCGTCCGGGGGTGGAAGACCCTGACAGGGAGGGCTGTGGCCTGGTTGTCTTCTCGGCCCCCCTCCGGCCAGCATTCTGCTCCATTTCCTCAGACAAAAGAGCAACAATCACCCAGTCAGTCTCCGTGACCGTGAGACTCTGGCTCCATGCGCTCAGCCCAGTGTTTACTGTGCATGAGCCTTTTTGCTGAGGCGTGAGATGGAGGAAGAGGTGGTGGGGGGTGGCATGGCAGGGCAGGAGGTGGGCAAGGGGAGCAGGAAGGGGAGGGGGGGGAGGGAGAGAGAGTGGCGGGGGGAGCAGTGGCATCTCTTCCTCGCTCTCCCATTTCTTTCCGCTCATGCGGAGCCCTGTTGTTTACTGCTCGGTGGGCAGCAGCAGCCGGATGGACTCGCTGGCTTGTTTGTCGCTGCGTAAAAAACGGTGCCACCTCCAGTGACAGAACGAGTGCGTGCTGGGAGGCAGGAGGGAGCGATCACTGGCAAGGAACAGTTCAGTAGTGTGACAGACATGGGGCAAGAGGGAGAGAGAGAGGGAGAGAGATATAATGACACACAGAGAGAGAGAGAGAGAGAGCGAGACTGAGAGAGACAGAGAGAGACAGAGAGAGAGAATAAAGACAGAGACACAACCAGCAAGGCCCTGAAGCAAAGTGAGTCAGCATGTTGAACATGTCTTCCTCACTCTTCCCCTTGTTTTGCTCCTTTTCTCTCGTCCCAGTCCCCCTCCCTGCTCCGCTGCTGGGAGGGTCCGTCGGGGGCGGGGGGGGTGGGGGTGGGGTCGGCGCGCCCCTCGTTAGGGGGCCATGCAGAACTGCCTTTGGAGTGCGCTCGGCTGACCTGGAAACAGGCGGAGACGGGACACTGGGAAATATGCTTCTGTCACAGCATGATGTAATCGCAGTAATGACGACGGTCTGATGTTGAACACCGAAGCTCGTTTAGGTTCTGGTTTGCTGTCCATTTTGTCCCTCTTTAGTGTGTTGATGTTCTCGTTGGTTTGTTTTTTTTCTCCTGCGGTTGTTTATTGATCTTTCTCTCTCCCTTTTTTTTCTCGAAATTGAGGGTCAGCGCTGCCCATGTGCACTGTTTGGTTTCGTTGTCACGCTCAAGGCACACATCTCACTCTCGTTCTTCTCAATCATTTGTCTTTCTCCTCCCTTTCTCTCTTCTGTCTTCTCCCTCCAGGAGCGCCCTGGTTGCTGTGATCACGCGTTCTCATCCACGTCTTCCTTGTGTTTTTCTACCCGAAGAATTTTCGATGTCTTCCTCGGAAGTCGGGTGCAAAAAAATACATTTTTTAGATACCTCGTGTCTTCCTTTCAAAAAGGACGGCTCATGGTTTGTCCGTGCGGGCCTCTGCATTGGAGATGCGAAACATACATTTCTGTGCATGCCTGTATCCATGTAGCAAGGCTATACACAGCCAGCTACGCTAAATGTGAAGCCTCGGATAGGCATACCCACTCGCTCCCGTACAGACCCACAACCCCTTCTTCGAATTGGCACACATGAACGCACGTACACACGCACAAAGGGATGTGGGGGTAGACATCTGTTTATGGAGTGAACATTTTCAGTCTAAGAGCCTCTCGGTTTCAGGGTTTGTTTGAGCACAGCCGCCGTGTTAATGCTGCATAATGTCTGCCTTTGTCCTCCGCCCCGTCTGTCCGCGACACTACCAAATGGAGATATCAATTGGATTTGTCAGGCTCGTCGATGTAACGCTTGACACTTGAAACAAGCCGTTCTGGCTGAGAAGAAAAAAGAAAAGACAAAAATGTCCTGTTCCGTGCGTCATGTTTCCTGATTCCAAAATGAGGGCGCTCTTTCTTCTCTTGCTCCCTTTTCACTCGTCGTCTTGTCAAAGCTGAGCCGTGCGTCTGCCGGCCTGCTGCGGCCTCCTTTGGCCTTGTCCCGGCGATCCCCGGTGCCACCTAAACAACCTGGCTACTTTGACTTGACACCAACCACTGTGGTGATAGCACGCCGGCTGTGGAGGTTGGAGACGAAACAAATCTGTGACGGTGGTGTTGATGGCGACGGCCTAATGTACAACATCGTTATCTTGGATGTTGACTCTCGCGTTTGTTTGCGGAGATGAATGCGCTGAGCGTTCCAAGCTTTCGTGGCGGAGCACACGACAGATTGACAGCTCCAGAAAGGAAATGAGTAACGCAAGAAGAACAAGAGAAGGGTAGGGGGGGGGGGGGGGGAGAGAGGATGGAGACACCGTCGCTAGAGAGGGAGAGGAACTCGAGAGGAACAGAGGGAGAGAAGGGGAGAGGGAGATGAGGGCTGGGGAAGAGAGGGGGCTATTGTGAGCTTTCGCCAAGTAAAGGAACGAACAGTTATGATGCATGCATGCCGGGCTCGCCTCAGAACAATCGCGGCGAGTGCGAAGCGTCACACTGATGGAAAATCAACTGGCTGAGAAATGGTTGCTATGTCCCTCAACCGCAATCCCATCAAAACGCCTCCAATCCATCTCCAAAAGAGATGAGAGGAGCTGAGAACCGGCCCTCGTCTTGCAACTGCCAGAGATCAAACAGCTAGGTTGCATAAATAGGGGTGAGGCCCTCTGAATACTATTAGCATCCAGAACTGGAATAGAAAAAAAGCCTTGGCTGATAAGCATTGTTATTCATTCATGTGTGGAAGCCCAGCGAAGCAGGCCATTAGTCCAAGATGCGTTAAACAAACGAGAGGAAAAGAAAGAAGAAGAAAAAAAGGCACACACCCCCTGAGAAATGAGGACATAATTATGTCTTTTCAGTTCCGGCCGGACCTTTTGTGTTACATACTGCCATTGCTTACAATGGCGTTCTGTAATAAACTCTCCACTTACCTGACAAACAATAGTCAATTAATTAGCACCAGTCTACCATTGCTAACCTAAATACCATTCAGTTTCTGTTCATACGGGCCTCAGCTCAAATACAAAACATGTTTTCCCACCAGATTGATCCCATTGTTATTCTCCCTCTGTCTAAATAGCACTTCCAGAACATTCTGCTCAGAGTCCCAACCCAGTAGTCTTCAACAGATTCTGAAGGTGTAAGCTACCAGGTCAGCTCATTTAGCAGACGCGTTGGTTGTGATTCTGACCGTGTCTCCTTCGTAGGTCTCTGGAAGTCAGTGTAAACACTTCATTCCAAACTCCTCAAAATACATTGTGTTTTGTCTGCTGGATTGAGTTAAATATACAGTCGTACGAGAATGTTCTGTTAGTCACAGCGGTCTAATGGAGACAGTTAGGATTACACACCAACTGATTGGAGAGTCTGATCGCTGGATACAATCAACTACTGTTAAATGAAATGCACATACTAATATTGTAACTAGTAACTCAAAGACGTGTTCTACTGGTTAATGATTAACACAAACGGAAATCCAATTTCTTCTACAAGAGAGAGTTTTAACAAACACCAGATTTAAAAATAAATGAGCAGTTCATCTACACAGCGGTACAAGCAAAGTTTCTCAGAGACATGAAGGTCAGAGGACGATGTTTATAGTAGAAAGGGAAAAACATAAATAACACAAAGCCAAGTGTTCGTTATTCGATCAGGCGGAAACGACATCATAGACCCGCAACCTTCATCCGAACACAACATAGGCTACAGTAGGAACGCATATATATGAATAAGTGACACAACAAACTACATGAACAGATAACAAGGCGATCGCTGATTGGGATTTCCATAAGCACATAAGAAATCCCAGATTTCTCTCAAACAGTTGACAATAGAGTGTGGCGTGGCACTGGAGCAGAGGGCTGTGTTTACGCTTGGGGAGTGGACATACTGTGGCCCTCGTGGGAATGTGGGGAGGGAAGCCTGCGGCTCAGCCGAGCAATGCACTGTCATCCAGAGGGCTGTCGGCCACACAGCTAGCTCATTTCATGAGCTCTCCCTCTCGTGTGCAAAGACTTTTCTTGGCATTCCAAAGTACCTTTTTAGCCTGTCCCCCTCGGTGGATGATGAACGAGCGGTTCTTCTGGTAGCGAGGTGTGAAGCACGACCGTGACGTTCTATCCATGTAGCGCGATGCTGCGTTAAGATTAGTGTCGCCCTTCCGGCTGCTTCCGGTGCCTCCTCTCTGTGGCCTTATACGGGGGGCCGGATCTGGATCCAGCCCGGGCCATAGGCTGCACGTCCTCCCTTCTGTCTCTCTGCCCTACATTTCCGGTCTCTCCCCACTCTCACTATCACAATAAAGCTGAATATTTGTATTTATTTTTTTAAATACAAGATTAGTTCTGCTCCCTGCTCTATAAGGAAAGAATCAGGCCGTTTGCCCTCAGGGTGCGGAGTAACCCACCGGCACATCGATGACCCACTGCAGGTGACTCCGCCTTACTGTGCCAGGAGTGCTATCCCAGTCAGGCGTGCGTGGAGCCATCTTGGCTCAACTGGGACGCCGTCGAGTCTGGGCGCCTAGTTGCACGGCCAGGCCCAGCCTTCCTCCTTAATGAGGGCGGAGGAGCAAGGGGGAAGCAGATGGGAGTGCCTGTGGGATTGTGGGAAGACTAAGGAAGTGCTAGGGTGGGCGGTTGGCATAGGGATGAGCGCCATGTGGCGACTCGCCCGCTCAGCCCCTCCGGTCATCCCTGCTAGTCCCGCTTGGTGGTCATCCAGCCGCACGTTGGCCTGCCAATTAAAGACCAGCTCGCGGCTTTCCCTACAGCGCATGGGCCTCTCCCTACAGTCTCTCTGTGCTGCATCTTCCCCATTTCATTCTTCCAGTCAAGCTAGCGCTGCTTTCTTCTCGGCTGGGGGGGGGGGGGGGGGGGGGGCATGCAGAATTCAACACACTGATCTCTCTTGTCTCTCTCTGCCAGATAACCCACTTCCACTGTACTACTGTCAGAATGTTCTTAACTGTGTTTGACAAAGGAATCCTGTTATGACTCTGACACACTTAAAAGTATCATGGCTGTGGATTCACACTGAGATATTTGTTTAGCCGTAGCTTCACTGCAGGTCAATCTCCAAGGTAACCTTTGGTGCGCCCCAAGTCCAAGATTCAGAGATGATCACCTTGACATTGGACACGTCAGTGCTGAAACTAACATCAAGCCGTGTCGGACCCATCAGTGCTAAACCTACTACATGGGTAATCACCTCGTTTTTCTTCCTCCCAACAAAAGACACGTCATGTTACATCGTATCCCATAAATCGTGCATCACGAGAAGCGATTCAACAGGATCTCTCCAGCTCTCCCGATGTACTTTCCTTTTGTTCACCTTGTTAAAAGCAGAGCAGTTATTTGAACGTCAAGAGATGTTTTGTTGCTCTTTTGTAGGGGAAATTGCCTTTTTGGCCCACTTTCACATCTTACGCCTCGGTTGTGAACGGGTTCTAAAAACACACCATGACCCTTGGACTGTATACAAAATGCAAATTACACTGTCAAACTACAAAAGGAACCCTATTTGCATAGTTAACTGCTGCCTAATATCCCTCTCTCCCCTCCTTGTCCCCTCCCCCTCCCCAGTCTGCCAAAAACTAGGGTTGCATTCGACCCTACAAGGTGTCCACAGAGACTACCAATGGCAGGAACATTCTCCTCACCCATATGGAGGGGACAGATGTGGCAAACACATCCACAACTCTCTAACTCGATTTTCAGGGAAAGGTTCCCGGGGACACTGTCTGTTTTGATAGAGAGGCGGACCGTCTAGGGAGGGTCTTCATCCGACCCTGTGTTAGTAGACCAGTGGGCCCTTGCCAAGAACCATGTCCTGGATTCCTCATTTAGGCATGCCAGGTATCGAAAAACCAGGATAGTGAAATGAGGAAACAGCCCAGTGTGGAATGGAGAGGAGATGAGGCTGAACTTCAAAGACAATCAATGCAGCGGCTAAATAAGACGGCTTGAAGAGGTGCAGTTCCATTTCAGGGTCAATGGTATTGACGTGTGCCTGCCTGTCACTCCCTGTAATAAAGATATACTACACCTAATGTGCATCGGGCGCTTTCTCCAAGGTTACGCTTTCTTTTTCAGCGACAATGAACGCTTTGTGTGGACATAATTGCCAGAGGAGGCTTAGAAAAAGACTGGATGCCAATTTGCATGGTCCTAATCCCTCTTTAACAAGTTAGAACAAGACTCAATGACGCAAAAGTGAATTTGATTGTCCGTTTTTTCTACATTTCAGGATCATTTGTACAATATATGAATGGAAAAATAATCATTGTGTTTGATGATGAATTGTCTACACACTTAGTCACCCACGACTTTCCTGTGTAGTTTTGACTATGACCTCATGTCACACACATTCAATCAGTTCATATGAATTTGGCCTTACAGTAATTGTCCTATTCTCTGAGCATAGCGTGTGCCTGTAAGAAGGTAGGGGTACTAACACAGTTGACAGAGCACCTGCTGGTCCCACTCAGAACCCTCTATAAATGACCCTTCTCTCCGTGCATTTGGACTCACGATTTTCTGGAAACTTCCACTGGCCGCCTCATTGGCCGTGGAGAAAGGCTGAAGGTGAACTTACTGTACCCCCAGCCTCAACCTCCGGGGCTTGTTAGTAAAAGCTTGACATTATCAGTCAAAAGAGAAAGGTGATTTTTTTAATCAATCACAGACAAATGCTACATTTCGAAAAATATAAGGTAAATAGATTGTTTATTTGGAAGACAGCAGCATTGCAAACTCATACACACAGACCTTGATAGTGTAGTGCTTTTAAGATTTTGATTGATGTTTCTGACTGTGACAGTTTATTAAGAAAGCTGGGCTTTCGAATGCCGACATGACGACCATGTTGTCATGAATTTAGCGTACTGTAACAAAGCATACATCTTTTAGGAGGAGTAATGCAGCGTTTAAAACACAACATTCTACATCCCAACATTTTCCACTTGTGAGGGGCAAATGATCGCCTATGTTGCCGTGGAGTCTCTAAAATGCAGGAAATACGGACGGAAATACCTGCATCCAAAGTACTTTGGCTCACTCAATTGATCTTGACTGTATAGAGCAGCAGGGATTGAGTGTGGATATGAAAAGACATGGTTATCATTTGAGTCTGCATGCCACACTCAACTTGAGTACTTCCATGTTTGTTCTGTTCTCATTCAGCAATAGTTGATCTTTGACACTCAAGAGTAGAAAGAGACCCCTTCCTCTACCCCCCCCCCCCACACACACACACACACATGGGGCAGCGTTCCAAGTCTTTCGGTCCCACTTTGATAAATGTCTCGGTGGAAATGCCTGATCGAATAAATGTAAGAGTTCAATATTTATGATACAGTTGCAGCATGACGGTCGTCAATAATTTGTCTGAGTGTTCAACCTTTCTTCCATTAAGAAGAGAAAAAAAAAGACGGGAGGAGAAAATCAAAGGGCAGTCAAAACAAGACAGAGAGATATTTCTGAGTGCCAATGGGATTTGGGAGCCTTGGGATCTTTTGAAATGTCTTAGAAAAGTCAGGTCTACAGCATTGACAAATTGTTTGACGGTTGGCTAGGCAAATTCAATCAATATTTCAATGACGTGAACTTAAAATGTTAAAATGTACTTTTTCAATTAATAAGTGTTATTGAGAAAAAGAAAAAAAATAATAATCAAGGATTCAAAAACCTTGACACCTTAATGACAATATTTGACCCATTCCTTCCAATTCATAGATTAACATAAAGGTGCAGTTGGAGTTTTGTTCGTTTTTCTTCACTTCAGTCCTGACTGTTCATAAAAGGAAGGCATTCGTTTTGCAAAATAATAAAGTGGGCACAAATGACAGAACTACCCTCACATATATCTTCTCCCTGCAGACGAGTCAAAGCACACGCCTTTCAGACGATCCGCTGCCAGCACGCTCCGTTCAATGTCCTCTTTTCACAAGGCGAACCTTGCTAAATTGGAGCACATATTTGTTTATGGATGAGAGGTTCAACATCACAGGGCAACCTCGCAGCCAATGAACAAGCTCCCCCCCTCCCTCCCTCCCTCCCCCCCCCCCCCTCTCGTCTCAAGTTTCTGTCATCTTGGGTTTGGCACAGATTTTCCGACAGCGATGCCACTGAGGTTAGAAGTGGCTTAGCAATTGGGAAACTGGCATAGCATTCAGTTAAGGTTCCCGGCAACTCACTCTGGTTCTCAAAATTGCCAAGGAAAAAAAAAAACATGTTGTCTGCTCAGTTTTTAGATCACAGATGTTCTGGGTATCTTATCTAGGAAGGCAAGCAGAACATCTTCAACTCCCCCCACCTTCCCCCTGCCCCAAGGAATTCAAGGAGTCAATAGGATTCATTAAAATTAATGAATAGTTGAGCATGGGCAACAGATGCTATACTTTAAGGCAGTTTGACAGCTCTGTGGATTTGAAGAAAGAAAAAAAAAAAGCTAGACAGATGAAGGGTGCATCTGTGTTTTACTCATTTGGGTGGTGAAACCATTAATCAGGCTAGTTAGATGTATTGTTCAAGTGTAATTGTTTCAGATATAAGTCGGTATTGTAGAACCAGAAAAACAACACCAATGTGTTGCAATGTTCTACTTTTTTCCCCTCAAGGACATTTCTCCTTTCTTCCAATGGTCCAGTATGCAAGTTTTGTATATGTCATAGAGTACACGTGTGTCTTTCCATGGCACAAGGTTTCAAGCAGAGGGACACTGGGACAAGGACAATGAGGGAGATGAATGGATTGCACTGGGGGGCCAAGGGGGTGGAATGTATGGGAAATCGATGGTGCTTGAGCTGCTCAAAGCACCCGCTGTGGTAGGTCATGCTCCTGCGGATAAGGCTGGATTTCTGCAGTGTTGTCCCTCTGGCTGGCAGGATTTGTCAACACGGACTGAGATATCTAGGGAGGGCTGGGGTGGCAGGGGTGGAGGGGTGGAGGGGTGCTATGGTCTGAACTCGGTTTGGGGGGGGAGGGTGGGAACGATGGTCCCAGGGACTGTGATGATTGGCCAGGGAGGTGTCAGGGATCAGTCGGGGCCTATCAGCTCTATCCTGGTTAATGAAAATACAGAACAGATTATTGTACTGCAGATTGGCAAGATTGGGTGTAATCCCATTTAATGAAATGAACCCAAGTGCTGCAAAGTGGGATTAGGTTTGAGTCACGCAGGAGGGAGAGGTGATGGAAAGAACTGTTTAGAATAAGGGGGGGTGAAAGAGAAACAGGAGGCAGGAAGGAAACGGCGCAAGTACAGTGTGAGGAATGAAACATGCACAACACAATTGCAGGCTTGGAGGAATGATTTGGGATGTTTTTGCGGAACGATTGACGATGACTGACGATTATGCACTGTTATCCCTCCGAGCAATTTATCGCAGATCACACAATTCGGCACCAACACCGAAGAGCTCTCGCAAGGTTGTGCTTCTGTGGCAGACTGAGAAATGGCATTTCTCTGACAATGTTCTGTGACCTTTGATAAACAAAAATACAGAGTACAGTACCTGGTGGGAGTCAGAAAGTACTGTACTGTAAAAGTAAAATATTATCCTTGTGCTCTTAAATGTCATCCTCGACACAATAGACATTTCCGACTTCTTAAGTTTCAAATATGCATAAAATCCCAGTCTTAGTGTCAACACACTGGGTCGAGAGACCGGCCTTTTCCAGGTCTTGAGTGCTAAGTCAGGCATTAAAAGATACCTTTCAATAAAAACCACTATTTGAAAGCCGTAGCATCAACCATTCCGTTGTATACCTCGACCGTCACATTGATGGCAATTAAGCGGTCACTTGGAATAAAAACCATCAGCCCCTTTAACTCCACTAACACGGAAACTGCCTCAGCTCCACGGAGACCCCGGAACAGTTGAGCGAGTTGTGGACCTTCAAGGTGTTTATTTATAGAAGTGTTACAAAATAAAATGAATAAAAAGAGGTGAGGCTGGAAACTTGTGGAAAAGGAAAAGGAGGGAGGGGGGGGGGGGGGTCATCCTGTGTATCTCACTCGATCAGATGCTAAGTGGCTCCATCGATCCCAGAACCTCATCAACATCGTTCTATTGAGCCGCGGAATGGCACGGAACAGATAACACCTTGAACACCCCCCCCACACACACACACACCCTCCCCTCGCCCCCTCACACACCACTGTCTGCCGCCGAGTTGAAAGTCACTTTTTTTCTTTCTTTTTTTCCAGTTTAAATGTAGGGATTATGCTAGGAAAAAGGGAACTTTTGGAGCGAGGAAAAAATGCGGTGCAGCAAGACCGGGGCGTTAGTTTTTTTCCGAAATGCCTTAATGTCGAAGTTTATGGGTCGATATATGAAGGCTCATTGAGATACACCGTGATCTTTCACAGGTTGCCTTAATGAGCAACCCTAAAAAACAATCTCTCTTTCACTGTGCAGTACAAGGTATTATAATATACAGACTAAGATGGATAAATTGTTCTTTTCCAACCAACCTTGGGGCTCCATTTCATTAACTAAATACGGTTTGCTGCGGACAAAATCAATGCAGGATTCAAATAATAATATGATGCATGCCCCCATAGTTACTGTATGGGCAATAACGCTTGCAGCTCCAATTGAATTCCCCCACTCAAAAGATTGGCCCTGGCACTTTATTAACGGATTTAATCCTTCATTTGGATGATCTGAGTTCCACACGGATGTAATAGATTTGTCTGATTTGTGCAATCTGTTAAGATTACAGTGCTATTCTGGGATAAAAGGTACAGTCCATTACTCAAATTGGAGACACAGATTGTGATTGTAGCTCTGGCTCTTCGGATCCAGATGTTGGAGGCTTTATGAAAACCCCTAATGCACTTCAAGACCGAAGAAGACCTTCTGTTTTTCACGCAAATACGATCAGAGGCTGCACCACGGTCACTGTGTAGCCTATCGCTATGGTTATTGGCTGCAGGGCTGCTGGCAGGGCCGGCACTGTGGTCGTAACGAGCCGCCCTGTGAGAGAGGGTAAGCTGCTTCGGGGTCTCTCGACCGTTTGGAGTCCCAAAGTAAACAAACCCTCCCGCCCCCAACAAAAAGCACGTTAACTGAAGTGGTCGATTTAGAATAGGCGTAAGAGTTGTAAAGTTGGTTATAGTTTTGCTGTGCAACATTTACTGCGTCTTGAACCATCTTGGCTGACTCTCAGGCCCTGGGTCTCATCCAATAAGAGACCGGCACCTCAGAGTCATAGACAAGTTGTCCCGACCCTTCTCACGTTCCTCCAACCCCTCCACGCGGAATAGCGCCCCCTCTGGCCAGGGACTCAAATGGCAGCAGGCCATCCCAGGGAAGCAGCTTCCCTGCGGCTGGGTCGCCGGCACACTGGGACGGTCCCAGGGAGTGCCCGGCTCGGAGCACAGGAAAGGCTGAACGCCGCCCAGCGGGAGCCTGCGTCTGACCACATGGGAGGGCACCCATCAACAGCACCTCCTCTAACCCGCTCTAACCCCCCACTTGTACCACTCCCTTCCCCCCTCCTCCCCATCCCCCCCCCCCCCCCCCCCCCCCCCCCCCCCAGGCCCCAGGCTGGGCACGCACCAGCCCCTAGTCAGAGGGAAAAGGGACAAACAGAAAACAAGGGCAGGACCAGCTGCGGGGCTAAACGAGCCCATTCATCTCTTTAAACTGATTTAAGGCGCTGAATGCATATGCTGACGCGGCCGATCTGGCGATTAGCTTCATAATGCTAAAGTGGGCAGCCGATGAATCATGGATTCTGCTTTCGATTCCGTTTCGAGGGCGTCACGTGTGGAACCTTTGTCCGCGGGGACTGTGGACCTGCTGTGTATGGGGGGTGTCAAAGGAAGATGTATTTCTGTATCAAAGAATGAGCTCGAACCCAATGACGTTTCCGTGTGACAATATGTCCTTAGAACCGTGACTAAATTCTCCACAAGCGCAGTGGGGACAGAGCGTGAAAAAGAACACCGTATTTCATAATACATTCCGGAGTTCTCATTCATTATACATTTCTGCATTGTTCTGGATCATTATCGTTTTCAGTTCCAAGGAAGTGGGCTTTTACGAGCTGTTTTAGGCTTTCAGTTGGTTTTGAGGTCTCTGTCCCAAAGACCTTACAAGGGGGTGAAGGCTCTACCCTACCATTTCATCTCCATATATAGTCAGGCAGCCTGACCGCAAACCCCGGGCAGACTGTATGTCTGACTGGGGCCTGTGTGGGCCCCACCCTGGGCCTTGCTAACCCAGACTAGACAGAGAGGGAGAGGGAGAAAGGGAGAGGGAAGGAGGGAGGGAGGGAGAGAGGGAGAGAGGGAGAGAGAGAGAGAGAGGGAGATGGAGGGAGAGAGGGAGAGAGGGAGGCAGGAAGAGAAGACTTGCAGCTGGAAGGGAAAGAAGGGGTGGGGGGAGAAGGAGGAGAGAGAAAGTCTATGTGAGGTTTATGAGGTCCCCAGCAAGTCACATCCTTTCTCCCTCCACCTTCTCCGCTCATGTGCTCGGGGAGTATCACATCTTCAACATGCGGCTTTTGTACACAGCCTTTTATTGACGGCACGGCAGCGTGTTGATTCGCAGTAGAAGAGCACAGTCCTCGTTGATCACCTCCTTTTGTAAAGGATCAAACGTTATTGTTAAGAGGGTTACATCAAAGTCAGCCCTGCTTTTGCCCCTACCGGCAGTCTGCTATTGTAGCCCCTGTAAAAATGTATCCTCACAGCCTATTTTACATCAGGCTTTCCTTTTTTTCCCCTTTTCTTTTTTCTTTCGTAAAGGCAGTCGGTGTCGAAGGTATTGCGACTGAATGGAAACACCCCGGTTTATCAAAGAAAGATGAGTCCCCTCTCTCGGAGAGGAGATCAGGAGTGACAGGCAGGTTTGCCGGGTTCTGTTGACGAGAGAGTCGAAGTGCGCTTCCCTGGAGAGATAAGCCTCTGTAGGGCAGAAGAGACATGGCATGCGCACGCGCACACACGCTCGCGCACACACACACACACACACAGACAGAGACACACACTTATCGAGAGCTGGACCAGCTGTTCAGCCACCAGAGAGTATTGGAACAGTGAGGGATGGAGGGAAGTAGGTAGGCAGACAGGGAGGGAGGGAGGGTGAAGAGAGACAAGAACAAAGGGAGACAAGAAACGTCGACGAACATAGTGGATGATGCACGAAGAAAAGCAGGGCGAGAACGAAGGACGCTCTGTCACGCCAAAGAGAACAAGGCGAGGGCATGTTTGGCTGACTCTGGGTCAGTCCATCACCCCTGTCTGATTGAATCCCCCTCGAGTCCTCGAGATGTGCGAAGACAAAGTTCTGCTGTGTCCTGTCACCATCTCTCAGGGGCTTGTTACAAACGTGTGTGAGTGCGGCTTAGGCAGGAGCTGGCCAGACAGCTTCTGTACCCTACAGTGACCAGGCAAGTCGATAGAAGTCCTATTCAACTTGACTTGCAAATGTCCCCACGTTCCAAACATGGATTGGACATTCTGCCAGCGCGCACCAGATTTCTGTAAGAGGAACTGAACGTGGGAGAGCAGAGAGTGATATATGGCTTGTGTGTGTGTGTGCGTGTGTGTGTGTTTCTCACCTCACATACTTGACTTCCTGAAGTCTCCGTGAGGGGCATTATAAATTCATAGACTCCAGGGACCCAAATGATTTGCTGTCTCCCAGAATTTACCCTGCCCTGAAATCAATTATCTTTAAATGTATTTTTCACACATCCAGTTTGAATTATCATTATCTTTCTTCGGATTTACCCCTTACCATCCCTTGAGGTGCCACTGACTTTATCCAGAGAGACACACTTTCCCCCTCTCTGACCCAGTCAAACATTATATTTGACATTTCCAACTCCAATTTATTCCAAATTCATCTCCCAGTTCAATCCTAAGGTAGCCTGAATTAGTTTGAGGGGCTAAGGGTAAAAACCATTAACCCCTACTGGAGCTTTGAGTTTGAGCTCAAGTCCAGAACGCTGTGGAGAACATTGTCGATGTTATTGCTGTCAGAGAAACCTCCGTTGTGTAGTCCAGTAATGCCTGTGTGAACTAACATTAGGCCCCTAGGGGCGTGAAGGGAAGGAGAGGGGGGCAGGGGGAATGCGAGGAGATGGGCGCCACAGAGATGCCCCACTCTGCCCCCCTCTGCCCCCCTCTGCCCCCTCTGCCCTTTCTCCCTGCATGCCTGACGCAGGCCTCGGTTGTCACGTCAACAGGCCATTCCCTGGCAACAGCTGTGGTGGGATTGTGCCGCTGTTATGCCTCTGATGTTCCTCTCATATCTTCTCCGTTCCCACCCCAGTCAGAGACATAAAGGTCTTCTCACTTTACACACACACACACACACACACACATAGCACAACGTCTGCCATTCCATTCCCATGTAGCGTTCATGTGAGGGAGGACAGTCTTGTCAGTCTGAAGCTCTGACAGGCCTCTGCCTACCTCAGAACCCATCTCTGCTTTGCGGAAAGCGAGCCACAGTAGCTGGTCCCCTTAGCACACACACACACACACACACACACACACACACACACACACACAGCCCCCAGTCCCCAGACTGTTCAGTCACCCGATCCCCTTGATAGGGTCCCTCTCTGGGGCCTCAGTTGAAGCACTCCCCTGCTACCTCTAGAACATCTCACACTGCCCGACTTTCCCTCCCTCCCACCCACCCACACACACACACACACACACACACACACATAGCACAACGTCTGCCATTCCATTCCCATGTAGCGTTCATGTGAGGGAGGACAGTCTTGTCAGTCTGAAGCTCTGACAGGCCTCTGCCTACCTCAGAACCCATCTCTGCTCTGCAGAAAGTGAGCCACAGTAGCTGGTCCCCTTAGCACACACACACACACACAGCCCCCAGCCCCCAGACTGTTCAGTCACCCGATCCCCTTGATAGGGTCCCTCTCTGGGGGGACTTGAAGCACTCCCCTGCTACCTCCAGAACATCTCACACTGCCTGACCCTCCCTCCCACCCACCCACCGACCCTGGGGCCTCTCATGTTCAGGGGCTGTGATCCCCAACACAGATGTTTCCTCTCTCCGTGTCCCTGTTTTCTCTTTAAACACCGCTAATACCTTTGGCGGCTCCCTTTCTGGACCCAAAAAAACCAAGTTTCTCCTCAAGAATTTATCCAGGTGTTCCTCGGAAGGGTTTTAAATAGTATTTCCTACTGTAAATATGGAATGTGTTAGACATGCCACCTTTGCAAGCCTGACACAATTTCTTAGTAGGCCAATACAAGTGCTGCTTTTGTAGATGTTAAGGGTTCCTTTTTTGTCTTCAAATGCTGTTCCATTTCCTTGCTAGACATCATACATTCCAATTACTCTCAAACTGGAAATGTCAATAGCTTTGGCCGCCAGCTGTCAGAATTTGCTTCGAAACACACAAATCACGTTTCCAATGACACACAAGTGCACAAAGATCACTAATATCGGTGAGAACATTCTTGAATGGTTTTACAGGCACTTGAAAGAGAACTTTATGCTGCAGAAATATCAAAGCAGTCACACACTCAATAAACTGTCCTTAAAATATATCTTTCTAAATGTCTTTCATGTCCCCCGTCCCCCGTCCCCCCCCCTCAATTTTGTCTTTACAAAATCTGGAACTGCAATCAGTTCTCATTTGTGCATGATTTGATTTTAACATTCAAAGCCCACTGATGGCCTGTTGTTAATTTGTTTGTTTTGCTTCAGCCGTACCTTAATTACATATGTAATCAACAGTTCAATAGGGCTTTTTACTTTTCTCAGGTTAAAGGCCTTTCATAATTGATGCGCTTTAGCTTGGACGAGGCATCTATTAATAACGTACCGTAATGTAAATGACTATTTGTTGAGAAAGCCACCAGTATTTATCATGCTAACGCTTTTCTAATGAAGGAGGTTTAATTAAAACATTTCATGAGACAACAATGAGAACTGCAAATTATGTTTTTGTATCTGCTTTTCTGCCATCTCTCTCCCTAAACTGCATTAAGTAAATGTGTTAATTTTGGGATGGGAAAAGAAAACAAGCCCTGAAATAGGTAGAGAGAAAGAGAGAGAGAGAGAGAGAGAGAGAGAGAGAGAGAGATAGATGGAGAGAAAGAGAGAGAGAGAGAGAGAGAGAGAGAGAGAGAGAGAGAGAGAGAGATTATTTAATTATTCAACTATCAAGATAGGATTGAAAGGAAATATCTAGGACAAATTAAAAATCAGTCAAGCCATTGCGGGGGCCTTTTAAGCATTTTCAACTGTGTTTTAAGGCTTTAATATTAACTTCAAAGTAAAGTATCTATGAGCTACTGAAACTGTTACACATTGAACTCATTTGGAACAGCTTGTCCGTGCTCGTAATTGAAATAAACAACAACAATAACATCATTTCAGTGGGTGTCAATGATGTTCTGCACAGGCTTTTGATTGAATTGATTTGACACAGGATAGAAAAGTGAAGTGTGTTTTTCAAGGCTTCTGCCTTTTGAAGCCTCTGATTAGTCCAAGCTGTTATATTATTTTCTTTTCTCTCTATTTTCCTCCTTCCCTTGTTCGATTGATTCTCCTCCTGCCTGCCCTGGTTCTGACGGTCTCCCTTGCTGGTGATCTAGTGGTTACAGGTGGATGGGGTCGCCTCCTGTTGGCCTTGACGAGACCGATTATTGACACTGCTGACCTGCCTGGCTGAACACAGGGCTGAGCACAGCGGCCAGTAGGAATGCTGCGAGCCTGGCCCCTCACGTTCACCCAGCTCAACTCTGGTAAACTACTCTCCACAAGCTTGGGATGGAACTCCTTGTTGACATATCGGTCACGTCGATGAAGATGTGCCTAACTGTGTGCACATGGCACCGACACTCATATCAAAGTAACAAAGGAGCAATGTTGTCTTGATATCCTGTCTGCAAGATATGTGCAAACTCAAGTCCACTAGAACTGCTTCATTCACGGTAAAAACCAACAAAGAAAATGCTGATGAACAGCTTGAGCTACTGACACGCGAAGCGTGAGAATACTCGCCCGGTCAGGGTAGTGAACATCGCCGTATTCCATCACACGCAGTGATTCGCACTCCTCCGCGTAGCACAGTCGACGGGCCTACAGCCGGTACAACACACGCAATGCCCAGTAAAACATGACAAAATATGCAACCAGTGCTGGCGTCGCTAGATTCGTGTCTTGGTCCGACGTGTCATGTATTTCTCAGAGGACGCGTGTGCGAAACATTTCCTTTCCATTAGCTTTTGACACCTACCGAGTAGCAACTCTTGTTTCTGCCTTGTCTCGGTTTAGCGCATTGGTAGATTTGTGAATGTTAATGAACAAAACAAGTGCAAAATACATGATCACGGCTATTACCGCGCTAACGAGGGTCGCGGGGGGAACGAGGACGAGGAGGTTCTCCGTAACTTTGTTCAACGTGCCAAGAAACCGCTGTCGGCTCACAGTCTGTTCGATTGGAACTTGTTGTCTTGCACACGCGCGTGAGCGCACGTTTGTGTGTGTGTGTGTGCTCACGTTAAAGCCCCTGTTCATTAATCTTGGCAAATGTGAACATCTGCCTCCACGTCTACTCGGCTCTTTGATGGGATATTGCTGGCGTGTTGGTTCAATCTGGCTGGCACAAGATGAAAGCCCAACCACCAGAGTGAACAATCAGAGAACAGAGAAGGATGTGGCCAGAGACAGTGGAGAGATGGAGGACATGGGGGCTGATACGGGGAGACGGCTATCCAGAAAGAGAGACTCGAAAGAGAGACTCGAATGAGACAGAAATGGACGGGGAGTAGGGACGGGCTGGAAATCGGAACAGAGAGGCTGCGGGGCGGACGACGAGAATCGCGTGTGTTCTGGTGCCCTGCTGTACCGCCAGCCCTCTCCGCTACTCCATTAGTCGACTACTTCCCGAAGTGGCGGGAAACGTCCCTCCCTCTCGCAGTGGTTCTGACGGGTAAGACGCCGTCTCCGCTCCCTGGTCGAGTGGCTCTCCCCCGTCCTGTTCGATGCAGACCTTTTCCCCTGCAGGCCGGGGCAGACGAGGCCCTTTCTGTCCGTCCCTCGCGTCGGGGTCGATGTGAACCCAGTGGCCACACCGCCGCTCCCTTCCAGCTGTCCCTCAACGCATGAGCACATGCTGTTGCTCTCTCCACTTTTGTTTTGTCTCTGTGTCACACACACACACACACATACTGTCCAGGCTCACTCATACATTCCCTATGGCTGTGTCATACCCCCAGCTGTCTCCAAGCCCTTCTTTCTGGCACCTGTTTCCTCTGCTCGCCCCCTGGTATGGCAGTCATTGTACGGTCACCGTACCCCCCCCCTCTCCGGCCCTTCCCCTGGAGGCTTCAGCTCAGCCCCCCCCCCCCCCCCCGTCTCTGCCTGTCTCTCCATGGGCTTTGGCTGGCTGGCATTCCCTCCCCCCAACCACCCCTCCCTTCTCCCTCCAACACCCTTCCAACTCCCACAGCCAGCAACCCCACTACCCCCTGCCCCCCCTGTGGCCCCAACCCATAGCACCCCCCACCGCCACCACCAGCCCCCCCCCCCCCCCCCCCTTCCTTCCAAGTGTTGCACCTCATTACCATAAAGGATGTTAATAAAGGGCAGACCTTTTTTGAAATGTTTTTTACCTACTCCTCCCGGTAATTCAATCTATATGTAAAACACCGGCGCTGACAAAGCAAACCCGGGGAGAGTGTCTGCCGGGGCACAGCGGCTCCTGTGGACCTGTAATTAAAGAGCTGCCGTTGCCGCCCGGCACGCCGCCAGCGCCCTGGCCAATCCCTCGCCCCAGGCTTGGCTTGGGCGCCACGACCTGCAGAGGACACGGCCAATGGAGCGCCTGTGTTTTTGCACTCGCCGCCTCTTCCCCCCCGCAAACGAGGCTCAACGCTCGCCGCTCGTCGCAGGACGTTAGCGAAGGTGATATCAGCGCTGCCCTCGCCCCTTGTTCCACATGCTGTTATATACCTGGATTTAAGGTGGAATTCCAATTTGGGCTTGAGGAGGAGGAGGGGGGGGGTTTGGATCTTTCCCGTGAAATGATCTGGTAAGAGGCGTGTAAAGGAATGATGTATTTAAGGTTCATGTTTCCCTGCAAGTACACAAAGCAGTAAACAGGGCAGTCGACCCTGTCATGCCCCCTAACCCTACCGGGATAGCTTACCCACACCTCTTCCTCTGGGTCAACCATGCAATTATCACCAGAGATCATTGTGCATCACCACAGTTACCGACATCTTGGATCACTGATGTTGGATCACAGCAGACAGCACCAAATCAACCAAAAAACATATCAGAACATTATGTTCTGTATCACAATAGTGTGATGGTGCTAGACCTTTCATGTTATTATCCTGTATCACAATAGTGTGATGGTGCTAGACCTTTCATGTTATTATCCTGTATCACAATAGTGTGATGGTGCTAGACCTTTCATGTTATTATCCTGTATCACAATAGTGTGATGGTGCTAGACCTTTTACGTTGTATCACAATAGTGTGATGGTGCTAGACCTTTCATGTTATTATCCTGTATCACAATAGTGTGATGGTGCTAGACCTTTCATGTTGTATCACAATAGTGTGATGGTGCTAGACCTTCCATGGTATTATCCTGTATCACAATAGTGTGATGGTGCTAGACCTTTCATGGTATTATCCTGTATCACAATAGTGTGATGGTGCTAGACCTTTCATGTTGTATCACAATAGTGTGATGGTGCTAGACCTTTCATGTTGTATCACAATAGTGTGATGGTGCTAGACCTTTCATTTTGTATCACAATAGTGTGATGGTGCTATACTTTCCATGGTATTATTCTGTATCCAGCCCTAACACTGCATCATGGTGACGGTTGATCTGTTATGCAAGCAGCCGTCAGTGTAATGCCATCATCATAATAAGACTCAGTTCACTCCTGAATGGCATAGAACTCCATTCGAATTGACAAACTCATTCAGATTTGCGTAATGTTTGTGACTCCATTGCCCCCAAACAGACAGACCGGGGTACAATATAGTTTGCTTTGCAGTTGCATTGCATTTGTTGTTTCGATTTTTTCTTTTCTTTCTCTCTCCCCCCCCCCCCACACACACACATCAAGCATGAATAATTCATGGAGACATACATAATTTAGAGAAGCCGCGAGAGATTTACGCCGGCCTCTTTGTCAGTGAGTTTTGTTTGGTGGCACACTCAATAATTGTTTAATATATCAAATTGACTGGAGTAGGGAGCCGATGACTCCTCGTGGACGAAACTGCCTGCAACTGTGTCCCACGTTGAACAACCCTCCCCACAGCGGGAGACTCCCGCCAGCTGCCAGGGACCCCCCCCGCACCCCCCCAACGCCCCCGCCCCCCACCCCCCCCCCCACCTCCAACCCATAAATGTCCATTTTCCTATTGGCTAAAATGTTTCTTGGAAGAGTTGGCCGTCTGAGGCGGCTAATGAAGTAGTACACTGACTCTTTAATGTTGCTCACATTGGGGGGCAACGATGCACGGAGCGGTCTGCTTTCAATGAAGTCCATGGTTGGTGAGCTTGCCTGCGTGTTTCTGTGTGTTTCGATGGAGAAAAAATGAACCATCGTCCACACAACATCGGTGTGTTCTACTTCTGAACTTTTGTCAAGTTTGCGTTTCTCATACTCGCCATCAGTCGTTCCACCTATCTATCTTAACATGACTGCCAAGCTATTGTTGCCAGAAACCTCCCTACAGCTTGCAGCTTATTGTTGCCCCGAATAGTAATGACTTGTTATAACTCAACGTTCGCTTCCCCGCTCAAATCCCCAAGAAAAAGCCAAGCAATAAAGTGTGTTCCTCAGGCACATCTACCCAGCAGCCATTGTGCTACTCCAGAGTATGTCATTGTGACCAGTGGGAACGCTGTTGCCAAGTCCTGTTTAATGAACCGCTTCCTGTCAGCCAATCGTCTGCTTCGCAGGTTTTCTGTTGAATCCCTTCGTGAATTCCACCTACGTGTTGAATTGCACCTCCTAAGCTAAGTCCTCGATGGGTTGGGCACACTGAGATTCTTGAATTGAATTATTCATCAAGTGGATACTGTAATCCGGTGGCACCTACGTCGACGCTTGTTTATAATGAAATCGGGGAGATGAATATAGATGAGTGGTTGATCAGTGGCCTTCACCTGGCCTGGGTCAGCTTTGTACAGCTCTCCGCCTCGTCCACCTGCCTCCCCCACGCTCAGACCTTGGGCGGCACCACCGGTGGGTGGGGAGTTCACGCCCAGCAGTGTCGATGGAGCCTCTTCCACCTCCACCGACCCCCTCCCTCCCCCCCACACACACACACCTGGTCCGCCCTCTGTCCCTAGAAGACTGAGCAACACCGTCAGAGGCTGGGTGTGGGGGGAGGTGGGTGTTGATGCGCTGCACGCATGCGACGTTGGATATTTCACCGACAGGGACGGTGTCGGAAAGGGGACTCTGGGTGTGGCGTGGGGGTTTTGTACGTCTATGGGGAGACTCTCCCCTAGACAGGAAGAGCGGTGAAGGCAGCTAGTCCTAGGGCTGAGGACTTCCTGCCACGGTTTAGTTCTTTTGATTGGTTCTTTTTTTGTATGTGTGTTTATTTATTTTAATATTTTATTTTGTATGGTTCTTTTGGTTCTTCTGCAGCCTGGGGAGAGGGGCAGAAGGCCCCTTACCTAGATGATTGTTACTGCAGTGGAAGCAATCACACAATCAGTCTGCCAAGCTGTTGGCTAGCTCCGCTCGTTCAACAGATCATTAATATTCAAATCTAATCAAATGACATTTAAATTTATTTGTATAGCCCCTTTTTACAAGCAATGTCACAGAGGGCTTCACATATGCCCATAGAACTTCCCCCAGCCAACCTAAACCCTCGAGGGAAACATGGAAACATGGCAGAAATCTTGGGAGAAGCTATTCAGGAGGAGCCCCTCCTCTGGAGAGGATTTGTGACAAAGAGGTGCAGACCATGGGGCTAAACATAGTCACGCAAGAGTAGAGAGCAACACGTGTTCAAATGGATGTGGAAACACAAATATCCAGAGTTCCAGCTCAGTGCTCTGAATTTGCTGAGTCAAACACCCAGGTCATACATTCCCTGCTCCCGTAGCGAGTGTGGCATCGCACACTCCGGGGCACACCGTGCTTTGTACAGTCACGGGTGAATGATGGGATGCTATTGGTCTTGGCTGACAGGAGCCACGCCTCCATGTTGACCCAGCAAACAGTGTTAAAGCGGCCCTGTTTGATTACAAATAGTTACAGGGGCCACTTAACACAGGAGACCCGGAAAACCGGCCGGTCGGTTCGACGCGGCAGTCGACATGGGCCTTCCAAATTCATCCCAGCTCCGATGATCATTTCTCCTGTCAAACGGAGCGTGCCACGTGAAGCCCATCGGGTCGGATCTAAAAGTGAGAGGCGTAGGGAGATCAGACTGGCGCTCCGGCTTTGACCTTGTGAGACTCGCTGACTAAAAATGGACAGGAAGACATGTCTTATATAGATTACTCCCCCCCCCCCCCCCCCAGAGACTGGGGGTGGGCTGGGAGTGGGGGGGAGATTGAGTCACACAGTGTGTGTGTGTGTGTGTGTGTGTCTGAGGGGTGGGGGAGTGGTGTTGAGGTTTCCAACTCATCCTCCTCCCACGAATCCAGACGCGTAACGGCGTCCCTGGATTGGGCTCTCGGTCTCCCGTGCATCAGAGCCAGCTCTCCTCTCTCCTTGATCATCCCTAACAGGTGTCAAACAACATCTGGCGGAACGGAAACGATCAGTTACGTATTGCTGGATCTTTTTTATGCTCCACGACATTGGACAGTTGTCTGCACGGCAGTTGGGTGTATTGTTCCCATGGCGTCACTACCTGTCTCACTCTCTCTCTCTCTCTCTCTCTCTCTCTCTCTCTCTCTTTCTCTCTCTCTCTCTATACCCCTCTCTCTCTCTACCTCTCTCTCTCTCACCTCTCTCGCCCAAGCCGAGTCTGGCGCATGCTGGAGCTCCGTTCTCGTGACGACAAGCCAAATTGGGCCTGAGAGAGGCCTGAACACTTAGCCATGGCAAACAATCGCACATGTAGAGACGTTCTGTTACTCGCCCACAGAGAGACAGAGAGGGAGACTGTGCTGCACTCTGAAGGAATGACACAGGTGGGAGGGGGGCGGCGGGTGAGGGTAGTGGTGGTGGTGGTATATCTTTCAAGCAAAGCCAACAGCTGTTCAAACATGTCATCTGATACGAGAGAGAGAGAGAGAGAGAGGGGGGGGAGAGAGGGGGGAGAGAGGGGGGAGAGAGAGGGGGGGAGAGAGAGAGAGACAGAGAGAGAGAGAGAGAGAGAGAGAGAGAGAGGGGGGGGGGGGAGGAGAGAGAGTGAGTGAGGGGGGAGAGAGAGAGAACGAGAAAGAGAGATCCAGAGATATGCTGCCAGGAAGCGTGGGTCCGTCGCTGTTGGATCAGAGAAGGAGTGGTTCAGATCCAGACTGAAAGAGCAGAAGACAAGGCAGAGAGAGACCCCAGTGAAGAACAGGTTTGCAGGAATGAAAACAAAAAGAGGATTCTCTTTACACTGCAGAAGACTGGATGTGCGCCACCAACCGTCGCAAAGGAGGCCAAGAGGGAGAAAGACAAAGGGTGGCGATGTGTGTAAGCGTGTATGTGACAGCTGCCAACTCATTAGTGCATTTGGATCAATCTCTGGACACTTGTTTACACAGGGCACAAGGGCCGGGTCATTTGTATGGATAGGCCTGTTCTCTCTCTCTCACGCACACACACACGCACACACACACACACACACACACATGCACATGCTATGGGTATTTCTCTCACGTTCTCCCTGAGCACGCCTTTGTCTGAGCTGGGTGTTGCTCATCTGAAGCCAGAGCCCCAAGGGGACACCATATCTAATATAGCTCAGTAGTAGCATGTGTTTGTGTGTGTGTGTGTGTGCGTGTGTGGGGGGGCGCTTTGTCAGTTCTTTTGCCTGTCGAGAAATACTGTAGCGTGTGTTCAGTTTTATACCCCGAGGATAGAGAGAGAGAGAGAGAGAGAGAGAGAGGCGGTAATAGAGAGAGAGAGAGAGAAAGAGAGAGAGAAAAAAGAAAACAAGTGGAAACCCGCTCAAGCAGTGACTTCATACATTACAGCCCCCCCGGTCCTTCCAGACTCCCCAACTGTGTGTGTGTGTCCATCCCCCCCCTCAGCCTCCCAGTTCCCCCAACCCCCTTTCCCAGTCCTACACCCCTCCCTGTCCGTTCTGCTAGCCTCAGATGGGTGGCTGTTGTCAGGCCTCTAAAAGCAATGCGTAGCTGCCTCTATTGGTTTATCGATTGCAATCACCAGGCAGTAATTTGCCAGGGACTGTGGGGTTGTGATTAAAGATCACACCAATACCCACCCACGCACACACACACACACACACGCGCACAAACTGTTGCACTGCCCAAGAGGGGCTCTCTGTGGAAGATCGGTGCCATTGAAGATGCCAATATCCAAACTGTACATGTTCTCGAGGTATGCTTGGTACATGTGTGTGTGTGTGTGTGTGTGAGCAGTGTGTCCTCTCGCACGCGCGTCTCGCTCTGCCCTTGAAAGGAATGAGGGGGGATCCTCAGGGATCTTGTTTACTCTCTGTGTGTGTGTGTGTGTGTGTGTGTGTGTGTGCGTGTGCGTGCTCCAACTGTATGCGACCGTCCTGCTTTTGTATCATTATAGATCACAGATCTACAGACACTGTCTCGGTGGACAGACGTGCGGCACAGGAACCCCACCAACGCCTCAGACGACCGCCTGCCGGTCGCTAATTGAAAGACACTTACGCCTCGCAGAGGCATATAGATTCGCCAAAACTCCCTTAATCCGAAGGCTATGATTTCCTCATCATTTTTTTTCTCCAGACGAACTCCGTCCTCTTCTCGCTGTGTTTGTCGGTTTCCTCCACTTGATTATATTTCTTCAGGGGCAGGAGAGCGGAGAAGGAGTATAGCATAACAAGATGAGAAAGAAGGGAGTTGACTGTAATTACCAGAGCGGCCTCCACCATCTCTAGATCGAGCAGGAAGAAAAGGTGCCCACAATGGCTGAGGCTTTTCTAATTGACTCAATGAGGCCCCCGGCCGCCTCGCCTGTCATGGGGGAAAGGAGCGACCGTGATTGGTTCCCTTGTTTCACTCCTGATTGGTTGGCCCGCCAAACCTAATTATGCTGTGTTACATTCGTATTTGACGGGCACTGTTCCTGACAGCGGTGTACATCCATTAGTAATGTCTGTGTGTGTGTGTGTGTGCACATGGCGATTATTTCTGCTCTCTTTGCGGCAGTTTAATTGCGTTACGTCAAACATATACTGATACACACAGCGCACAAACACACACACATACATACTGTATCTGATTCGCAGTGTGTTCCACAGCGTGCGTGGCTGTGCGTGTGTATGTGTGTGTGCGTGCACGTGTGAGAGTGTGTGTGTGTGTGTGTGTGTGACGGAACGGAAACCCGAAACCCTCGGTGAGTCATAAATTCCTGGTGACAGACCCTTGTACAGTGGAGGGCAGAGCCGGCCTGGCTGCTGTGGGGTTCCCGTCTGCTTCTCTCCTCATCTCTCCTCCAGACGCAACCCTCCTCATCCTGCCCCTCGTTATTCTCAAACACACACGTCTCTGCTGCCTCGCAGAGCACGCTAAAACACCCCCCGGCTGGGTCGCAGAGGGATCTATAACAGGGTATATATCCCATAGATATTTATTTATAGTCGGGACGGGACGGGACGGGGGGAGGGGACGGGGGGGACGGGGGGGGGGGGTGTGAGGAAGGGGCCTCTCTACCTTTCCGGAGACGCCTGCAACAAGTCAAAGAGGACACTAGCTCCTCCCAGAACAGCCGAGAGATGTGTTCACCCGGCCCACGTACCCCCCCCCCCCACCCCCCACCCCCCCCCACAACATGACAACACTCAACAGCCAACACTAACCGTGTTCTGCACATAGATGACGGCAGCTTGGGGCTGGCTTGTTTGAGTGTGTGTGTGTGTGTGTCTGTGTGTGTGTGTGTGTGTGTGTAAGCTCAATAATGTACCCCCCCAATGCAAGCGGTAACCGGCAATAATGATAAACCCTGAAATGGTCAATTGAAAAGGCGTTGGGTGAAGGACACCGCACTAACGTTCCTGCTATTTCCAGATCTTCATCTACAGCCTTATTAATGTAAGGTATTAATGCCTGCACCGCTCTTCATTCATCCAGGTAGCTTCCACTCACATTTGACTCACCGTGGGGGAAATGAGAGGAAGATGGAGGGTGAAAGACATAAAGAGATTGAGAGATAAAGGGAGTGAATGAGGAAAGGAGAAAGAGAGAGCCACAGATGGCGGTTGTCATGTGTCCGCCATTGGCCCCAATAGAGGAGCAGGCAGGGAGGGAAGGAGGGAGGGAGGGAGGGTTATTTTGTTGCTCTGTGCTGGGAGAGCAGGCGAGAAACGGAGCAAGCTCGTTTCACAGCTTGGCTGGCCATTACATCTGACATCAAGTAACATTTCATACTGTACATACACATAAATTGTGTTTGTGTGTTTGTGCCTGTGTGTGTGTTTGTACATTTGTGGTTGATTTACATTGCTGTGTGACTCACCAGCTTGTTAATGTGGGGAGCGCGGAAAGTTTTAATTAACCAGAACGTAATTAACAGATTTTAATGACGAGTACGAGATTCGGGCTTTCAATCTTGTGGTGGCTGGAGTGTCGTTTCATTTAGTCTTTTGTTGTCACACCTTGCTGTGGCCTGGTCTGAGTTGGCTGTGGAATAAAAAGAATAGGAGAAGGGAGAGAGAGATAGAGAGAGATAGAGATATGTAGAGAAAGATAGAGAGAGAGAGAGAGAGAGAGAGAGAGAGAGAGAGAGAGAGAGAGAGAGAGAGAGAGAGATCAAAAAGGATAAAAGAGCCTACAAATCCATGAATCATTGTCTGCTACAGTTTTTCTCTCTTTTCATCTCTCTCTCATACTTCGCTTATCTTTTCCCTTCTCCCTTTCTACTTTCACCTCTTCTCCCCCACCCCCATTCTAATTACCAGCGGGAAATGTCATCTTTTATTAATGACCCCCCTTAATGAAAAGACAGAGTCCACTTTTCCTTTTGTCAGGGACAAAAAGTTTCCGCCAATTGCACCTCCACAATTAAAGAGGCAAGAGACGGATGGCCCAGAGTCTCTTTGGCTTGGACTCTCCAGGGACGCTGGTTTCTTGACTCTGTACGGTCAGAACGTCCCCCTGCACTTTCTCCCAGAGCGCTCCTGTCACCGGCCAACCCTGCACAATCCTGGGACAGTCCCCCCAGTCACACACACACACACACACACACACACACACACACATAGTGAGCCAGCCGGGAGAGTGGTATAGAGTTATACCACTAGTCTGGAAATTATCCTACCTGCCGACCCCTCTCCTCTCCCAAAAGCCAAAGTGTGTGTGGAAGTGCGCGTGTCTGTCTTTCCCTGTGTGTGTGTGCGTGTGCTTTAGGATTCATTTTGACCTAGGACACACCCATTTTTCACACACACACACACACACACACACACACACACGCACACACACACACACACACACACATACACAGGACTTGGCTCCAGGGTCCATGCATGTTCCGGTGCCTCCGTCCGTCTCGAGCGTGTCTGTATTCCTGCACACATCCAGTCTGCAGCTCACGTCCAGGTAGGACATGGACATGAGAGAGATCAAAGACCGCCATTTGTGGTTGTTAACGACCACAAACAAAGATATAGGAAATAGGAGCAGAGCGTCTCTCTGCCAAGTTGACTGGAGCCGTGGGCGTGGATCCCACAGGACTCACAGGAGGGAAATAGACCAAGAAGGAAGAAGGCCAACAAAGGAGGATGGAATGGATTGCGGCCATGTTTCAACGTATCATTAGCTGGCCTGTTGCCTATAAGCAGGAGGGTGTGTGTGAGTGTTGATTTGGGGGTTGCGAAAGGTATGGTGCCTGTTTGCGTTTGCGTGGTCACGGCACATCACTCGGGTTCTTGGTGTGTG
>NC_140373.1:11342500-11365000 GCF_054491055.1 Hypomesus nipponensis | reverse complement strand
TCGTTCAGCTGTGTGGGTGTTTGTTTGTGGCCATCTCTGTCTCTTTAATGAGGATAGATACTGGCTTTCTGTTTGGAACAAAAGCACATTTACCCAGCACACCCGCCAGACAGTGAGTGTATGAATATCAATCCGTTTTTTGCTGGAACGTCACTTTCAAAGAATCATATCGTCAAATTGTTTTGTTTCGGAATGTAGTCAGGCGGCAGGCAGCAGAGGAGCGAGGAACAAGGGGGGACAAGGCAACGAGGAGGACGTCCATCCATTCTTTCTGGAATTCTCTGCTCTGAAAGAAGGCTTACCTTGGTGCTAGTCTGAATGGTTAAATAGCCCTTCCGGATGACAATGGGCTAAAACTCGCAGCCTCAACTTCAGCCTTCATCCCTTCCTCTGTCTCCTTTTCCTCCCTCTTTCCGCAGCGGCCGGACTGTGTCCTTTCAAGAGCTTTCTGACCGCCGTCTGAACCAAGCAAGCCCCCCCCCCCTCACACACACACACACATAAACCCCCCCCCCCCCCCCCATCTGTCTGCGCGCTCCCATTTCAACTGGCCCATTTCTCCGCCCTCACAGTGATCCCAGTTTCATTCCCCTTCAAACCGTCTCTCCCCCCCCCTTCCCGACCCTGGGAGTGCATAGAATGGAACGGAACGGCATTCACCGGAGTCGACACACAGAAACGTACACATCCGGTTCCTCAGTTCAGCTGAAGAGCACGACAGTGCTCATGATATCCATTTGGTCTGTGAACGTTCAAAGCCTTGGAGCAGCCTCGAAAACACGTACGGAGGCAGTGTTCATCTGGAGAGTGCTCACAGTGGGAGCTCCACTGGTCTTGGGAGGATCCAATGTCTCCCTGGTGGGGGGGGGGGGGGTGTATGGGAGTGGGGAGGGTGGAGGAGGGTGGAGCAGCTGATGTAAGGCTCCAGTGGGATTGCCAGGGAAGAGGGCTGTATTGCCTCGCGGTCTACTGGGAGTCAGACACCTGTAGAGGAGTGATAGGGTGGGGGTGTGTGTGTGGGGGGGGGGGGGTCTCCTCCACATCCTCGTTCAAAATCGATTTGGGTGCGCGCGCCGGAGAGGGGGGTGGAGCGCTCGCCTTGCGATCTTCTTCCAGGTTCCTCCGATACCGCCCGGCTGTTCCTCTCTGCTCTCGTCTCGGGCGGGGGGGTTCCGTTGAATAAACCCGGCCCTAATGACGTACCTTGTTCCGGGGGCGGGGCAGTGGAGCGGTAGCACAGACACACACACACACACACATATATATATACACATGCATGCATGCAAATACACACCCACACACAACGCGTTACACACAAATTCACACACACAGATGGACAGGAACACACACACACAATTAAAGGCTTACCAAAACACACACACAACAACACAGTACAGCTGAAGTGTTTTGCAGTGTATCAACGCCACCCTGAGCCTCCTTAGAATGAAATAGCCATTATTCCCCTGTAATCCCCTCCCTCTCTGTCTTCACCGGCTCCCCCGCTCTCTCTCCGAGATTCTCAGTAAACAGTGGTGTTATTGAGAGCTGGCTGGTAGGGGCCCCGGGCCCCTGGGCTGTGTGGGGACTGTACCTCAGCTGGTCGGCAAGGAGGGGGATCTCTCTCTCTCTCTCTCTCTCTCTCTCTCTCTCTCTCTCTCTCTCTCTCTCTCTCTCTCTCTCTCTCCTCCTTCTCTCTGGCGTCCCTGCCTTTCATGTTGCTGTCATCCCTCTTGTGTCTCTATCACTCACTCATACTGTACACACAGACGCACGCACACGCACAAACAAACACACACACACACTCGAGCACCAACAAACACCCTTTTCTTCACATTCTTAACTTCTTTCATCCACCCCCCACCCACCCTCCAGTCTGAAGGTCGTGCGTCCCTCTAGTTGCATGTAACTAACCTCTCCTGTGGCTGTCCCCAATGATCAACGCGTGATTGCCGCAGGTGATAGAGGAAGACACCTCTTAACCAAGACTGTTTACTGGAAATGCAATAACCCTGTTCCTGATCTCTCTACCCAATTACATGTCATTCTTTCTCTCTCCCACCTCGTTCGTTCTTTATGGAAGGCTTAATTGTCCACTGAGTGAAAGGATAATTGAGGGAATGGTGATGGTGGAAGGCTTTTAACCTGCTTGATGGGGGATTTGTGGTAGTGGCGTAGCTTCGAGGATGGCAACCAGGGGAAGGAACAGAACAGACAAACACACACATTTCCACCCTTACTCTTATGCAGCGCCGCCCGTTTGTTTATGTATGTTTACTCAGCGCTAGAGTGTTTTGCACAGCAAACACAGTTACAGTCGATGACTAAGGAAGCACTTAAGGACGAGGAATCCTTCACTGTGATTCACATGTTCATCCCATGTTCATAGACTCTTCTCTCTCTATAGCGTTCTCTCTTCTGTTTCCCTCACACACTCTTACCCACACACCCACACACCTTCCCACCCACGCACACACACACCCCCACATCCGCACATGCTGTGCACACACATACATGCACAGTTGTCACATACACACACAAGTAATAAGCCGTTTATAAATCCTGCGATTCCAGGAAGCAAACAGCTTTTGCCTTCAATTCACAGCATGGTGGCACCCGGGCAACAATCAGAGTGTTTGATAGCAGTTATCTGCCTACACATGCTCTGTTTGATTGTAGCTCAGCAGACATCTTTCGCCTCCTTGTGAGCATATATATCAAACCATGCAGGCAATTTGTTTTATTACACATCGAAAAACCAACAGCGAAAAGAGCCCAGGGGAACAAGGGAAATATAAGAGGGCTTTTCAGAACACGGTTGAGCTATAGGCTCACCCTGCGGGGAATCTGTGTGTTTGTGTGACGGAGAGCGTGTGTGCGTGTCGTCCTCCACTCGGCAAAACCCTACAAACATCGGCACGCCAGCGTGTCAGCCAATCACTGAAAAAGCCCGGGTTTTCTTTTTGATCCAGGCGATCGATTGGCCGTGGCGTTCACGGCCAGGCAGGTGACAGCAGGTTCAGGAAGAGAGTCGAGAGAGCCGGCTCCTCCGGCTCCTCCGGTTCCTCCGGCTCCTCTTTGTTCCCGGCCTTGTGGACCAGCACCGCGGCGGCGTCTCTCCGATCAAACAAGGCCTTCTTTTGTGTCGAGAAAGACGCGTCTATCTGTGCGAGGGCGTCCGCAGTGCTGAATACAGTAGACACAGGCCGCTTTAATGAAAACAGAGATGATGGGATCAATAAAAAGAGATTGTCACCACGGGAGACATATCCTTTCTTTTTCCTGGCTCTGGTTTTAACGGGGTGGGGGGGGGGGTGGGTGTGTGTGTGTGGGGGGGGGGGGTTTGGCTAAACAGCGGTGTGGTTTATTGAGCTGGCCCTCGCTGCAGGCATGACAACGGCAGACGGGGGACTTGGGGATGGGAGCTGGCGATGACTGCTGAACCTGGAGAGAGAGAGAGAGAGAGAAAGAGAGAGAGAGAGAGAGAGAGAGAGAGAGAGCGAGAGAGAGCGAGAGAGAGAGAGAGAGAGAGAGAGAGAGAGAGAGAGAGAGAGAGAGAGACAGAGGGGAAACAAAATGAAGGTTTTACTTTTTCTTCATTTCAACAGGAACTGTTTCCCTATTATCTGCATGGACTGCCTTCATGCCAGATGATCACTCTGGGTGACAGTGAATATTAAAGTGACGCTGCATGAACTTTGTATCGGTCATGGTGGGGGGGGGGGGGGGTGTTGGTGGGAGGAGGGGGGTCTTTCTACTCGGAAGGTTTTGGTTCATTTGTGTCAGTGGGATCACTGTGCAGAATGAGAGGGAGGCAGATGAGAGAAAGGCAGCGAGAGGGAGACATATAGAGCGACAAGGCACCGACACAGAATGACGTCATCCGCTCCACACGAGCGAAGCCACATCGCAGTCTACACTACCAGTCTCAGCCAGTTGCGTATGAACATCTAGATTCACACAGTTGCGCACCGGCCGTGTGTTCAAACCGGCTGTTGTGGATAACCCCGGTGGAGATGTGCTGGGTGTGCCTGGGGGCACCCAGGGACAGAAGTAGAGAGAGTCAGTGAGCAGGCCGATGGGGGGTCTGGCCAAGCTACAGAGACCCACTTCTGTCCTCTCCCTCCAGGGTGAGAGGAATCTGAAAGGAGCCGGTCGTCCGTGATTTCGCGAGCAGTCGTTTCGGATTGCAGATTGGTTTTCGTTCGTTTCTGACTCCCCCCCCCCCCCCCACTATCTGTGCGCCCCCCCCCCCCCCCCCTCCTCCTCCTTTTCCTTTGTATGTCTTTATTTTTCGATCTTTCTCCTTTCACTGTTGGTAATGTACTCCTCTCGTCTGTTCAGAGGCCCGGGGAGTGGGAGTGCGTCAGCTGATGCTTGTTGATAGGTGAGGGGAGGACAGGGGGAGGCCGGGGGAAAGAGAGAGGGCTGGTTAGAGAGGGAGGTTCTTCCACAGACCATCACCCCCCCCCCTCCCCTCTTCATCCCCCGTGTCCCCCCCCCCAACAAAAAAAAAGAAAAAAGAGAAGATGAAAGAAACACGTTTTTTTCTTTCTTTTCTTCCGTGCTCCTGGTTTTCCTTCCCGCTCTCCCCCGACTCATCATCTCCAGCCATACTCTCCTCCCCTCTCTACCTTCCCCTCTCCTCGCTCTCATCTTCAATTAGCTGTTTATTCTGCTCGAGCGCTCCTCCCCCTCTCTTCTCCCCCTCCACACCCCCCCTAGCCCCCCCCCCCCTTCCCTCCTATCCTCTGCCACCTAGCCAGCGTGGAACTTCCCTTTAACATGTGCTGTCATAACATCCCGGCAGGGGAGTAGAACATGTACATGAATCTCACTGACAGAGTTTAACGTTTGTGTAATGAAGAGGATCCCCCCCCCCTCCAAACTCCACCCCCCCCTCCCCCCTCCCCCCTCCCCCCATCACGGACCCCACACCATGCCGCTGCGTTCCTGCCTGTTGTGTCAGAAACGCCGACGGCACTATCTGTATTGGTTAATATTCTAACGTGATTTTTTTGTTTCTTTCTCCCTCTCTCTCTCTCTCTCTCTCTCTCTCTCTCTCTCTCTCTCTCTCTCTCTTTCTCTCTCGTCCTGCTCCACCTAATGGTTGTGAAACGGAAGGTAAGACACTTCTACTCTACTTGTTCACACTCACGCAGGAAACTAAGTTGTAGATGTGGACTTTGTTAGGCTGAAACACTTTGCGTAATAGCTTGAAGAGAGTAATTAGCCAAGCACTCGAAGAGGGTAAGTAATTAAACAAGCTGGTGGCATACAGCTAATTTTATTTAAAGAGAAAGACAACAAACATGCACAAACACCTCTCTCTCTCTCTCTCTCTCTCTCTCTCTCTCTCTCTCTCTCTCTCTCTCTCTCTCTCTCTCTCTCTCTCTCTCTCTCTCTCTCTCTCTCTCTCTCTCTCTCTCTCTCTCTGTAACTCACTCACATTGTAAAACATGAGGCCCTCTGTTGAAGCTCCCTCCCTAAGGGTACGGGTATTTTCAAATGGTTTTCGTGAGCCGCAATGGTTGCCTGTGAGAGGACAAATGAATGTAGTACAGCATTAAGCAAAGTCCTTACACACCAGCAGACCAAGATGGAGACCACTTCTGTGCTCCAGTCCCTGTGTCTCTCTCCAGCCCCCCGGCCTCATCCAGACACAGTGGCATCCTCAGTTACCTTTCAGTTACGTGCAGTTCCCTCACTGCCCTCTAGTTGGGGCCCTTTCAAGTGCAGCAATTTGCAACACATTGATATGCAGCCTTTATGGCGAGGGTGAGATAAAATTTCCCAAAATGCTTTGTAGATCTATTTATTTATACATTTTTTTTCATTTCTTCAATCTTGTTTGATTGTGTTTTATTGTTTTGGATGGTTAGACATCTTGAAGAGAGGCCTCCCGCCTGTTTGTCTTCCTGTTGACAGTGTTTTGCACCAATTAAATCAGATTAAAGCGGCGTAAAACAAATTGATTGGATGATTCCGTTTGTGTTGCCATTGGTGGAAATATAAAGAAAATCAAAGATGCCTGAGAAATATGAAAGAAAGATGAAATGGTTTCATACAGAGTTGTTTGCACTTCACAGTACAAATATATTTGATTCGTTTGCCTGTGTAAAACAATGCTTGAATGATGAAGGGAATAATAGATGAAATACATGTTCTCATTCTATTGGAGATTAATTGTGCGGTGGCATTGTAAGCTGACAAGAAAATAGCCAGAGCAGCCTTGCTGACGCACAATAACTACAGAACAAAAGTGTTTTATGAAGATTTTTAAGATTGAAACGATTCCCTCTTCATCTTGCTCTCCCCCTCTCTTGTCCTCCCTCTTCTTGGGTACTGGCATGCTGGAGTTTAGCATGGAGGCAGAGGGGGAAGGAAGGTGAAGAGTGAAAGAGTGGTGGAGGGGGAGGGAGAGGGAGAGGGGAAGGGGGAGGGAAGGAGTTAAAAGGCCACGAGGGAAGGCACCGCCGACTCTTTGGTGATGCAACATGTGGATACTGTGTGTTTACCTCACCGTCCACACTCTACACTCTCTCTCTGTGTCTCTGGTCTGGGAGACACGGCTGAAAAGTGCTCGGATTCCGGTCGAATCGGCAGCTTGTCAAAGTGTCGTCGTATGAGACGGGAGCCGCGACGTTTGCCGCACGTCAAACGACGGAATCTTCTCAAGGAGGCCTGCGTGCTCCATCATCGTGCTCCAAGGTCTGGAGCTGCTCACTCCAATACAGGCTAGGGCAGCTAGCCTACCAGCGGACCTTCAGACTTTCCAGAAGCTTCTGAAAGAAAACCAGTGAACCGGCGGAGCCTCGAGCGGGAGTCCCAGAAGATGAAGAAACATCTGCCTCAGCATTGCCAGAGACAATCACTGACCTTGAGCACCATGAGAGGTCGCCTGGCCGGAAGAATAGCATCTCCAATGACCCGGCTCCTTCCCCCCCTCCCTAACCGGTGCTGTCATTAGGAAACTGGCGTCCTCGCGGTCCTAAAGCCCCGCGGCTTAATGAGGCTTGGGATGTCTACGCTTCGTGCCTATTGGCTGTGAAGGTCATGTCCATGTGATGGGATCAGCGCTTGTTTGCTGCTAGAGAGTAGAGATCTACCCACCATCTGTTCCACCGAGGGATACAGACCCTCGGCCAGTGTGGGGGTTCTAATCCACGGCTGCATCAACTGAATGGCTGTTTGCGGTTTATAAGGAAAGGGATCGGGCCCAACTGTAACAATGCAAAGAATGGGGTTGGTAGAGGGAATGAGGAGGGTCATGGTGATGAGGGCGACGGTTACAGTGACAGAGTTGGCGTCGAGGAAGCCGATGGCGATTTGATGGCGATGCTGATGATAAGGAAGAGGAAATCGAAGCGTTCTGCGACCGACGCAACAGTTGACTAGCTGTGCGGGGCGCCGCTCCTCACAATGTGCACGGTGATGTTATCATGCAGCGGCACCGAGTCATTTCCTCGCTGTCTTCAGCGGCTATCTCTGGGGGCCGCGTTATCAATAATTAAGAAATGGCAAACGAGCTCGCGTCTGTTGCAGCCACCTGATGAAACATGGAGGGGCAAAGACCCCCCCCCCCCCCCCCCCCACACACACACACACACACACAGGATGAACATGAGGTTGGGACTGCCTCCAGAGTGTCTTCATTGGCGTTCTTCATTACCATCTCCCTTCGACTCGCAGGGCATCTGTTAGCATGTTGCCAATAATGAGTCAAATCCTCATGGAGGATCAGTGTATTGCTAATGAATATTTGTTTGGTGGTTCCCATCTCATAAGCACTGGGGATAATCCTCCCATACTCTGTTTATCTGACACCTTCACAACAAACAGCCGGGCTGACATTTTGGATGTTGAATCCCTCCAACATCTCCAGAATGGGATTAAAGTCAACATTCAGGGCCTAATTATGAGAGTGTCAAAGTCCTCCACCCAGTTCCCCGTTACAGAACGGAACAAGTAGCAATGCGACTTTAATAAGGCCGCCAAACAGGCGCGTCGTGACTGTGGCGAGACTCTAAAGACACCAAGGGGAAATCACCGGCGACTCGACGCCGCCGCAGCTGCTGCCGTAGCTGGGAACTAAACACTTCTCTTCTCGCTACTGTTCGGGGGGGGGGGGGGGGGGGACGACGACTATGAATTGAAAGTAACTTTTTTCCAGGCGGTGTTGAATACGTGTCAGGGTGTCTCCTTGGCACCTCGCCGGACTCCATCGCTCTCTTCATAAATAAAAAAAAAGGACTAATTGATAACGACTGGGGCCAAACGCACGGGAGCCTATTAATAATTAAGTAGCGTTAATAGGTTGAGCTGAAACAAAGTATGGACTGTTGAAGTAACCCCTTGAAAGTGGAAGTCATTACCGGGGAATCCTTTGACCGCTCAGCCCAAATGAAAGGAGCTCATTTGGAAGGAGCCCACATGCATGGTTCGGCCCTTTTCACACGGGGTCATTGAGCCGACCCTGACTGGCAGTTCCGAGTGATTAGCAGCCCAGCGGTGGCGTTCTTTCCTTTTGTGTTTCCTTAATTGATATTCCATACTCTTTTCCTCATCGGAAGGTGACGGGGGAGGAAAGATAACAAGCAGCGCACACCGAGCGCCATCTCTCCCCGCTCTCCCCCCGTTGAAGTGCTCGATAACGTCTCTCTCTCTCTCTATATATATATATATATTGCTAAACTGTGAACCACTCCCTGGTGTCTAATGGCTTGGCTTTATGTTGTCACCTTTCCAAAAGCAGAGAACATAGCGTATCCAACACAGACCCGCTGCCAAACCGAAATATCCACAAGCACGGAGGTTCCCCAGTAGCCCCCATCTCGGCCTTTAGAAGCCGATCAGACGCAGCTCTTCAGAGTCGTCTGCCATAAACGGAATCGTTCGAGATCACGGGACCGTATGAGCTGCTCAAAAGGTGGACCGGCTAGGCCTGGAGAGAGAGGACAGGATGGTGTCTTGGTAGGATTGAACCAGATGGACACCGGAGCAAGCAGATGGACACTCTGGCTCCAACAGGTAGCATCCACTCACGCTGTGAAAGATGGCGCGTCAGTCAGCCAGGCAGCTCATTGATTGGGCGGCCTCAGGTCGAGATTTACGGCTGCCATTCGTCTGAGCGTTTGAAGGGGTCCGTGTCAGGAAGTGACAGAGTTATGGACAAGTCCTCCACATGATTGGTGACCCCAAGGTGGCTTCTCACCAAGCCTGTCTCTCTCGATATATATTTCCCTTCTCTCTCCGTTTCCGTCTCTCCCTCCCTCCCGCTCTCGCGCTCTCTCTCCCTCTCTCTATACTCCCTCGCTTTTTCCCCCTCTCTGTCCTCTCTCTCTCTCTCTCTCTCTCTCTCTCTCTCGCTTTCATTCTATGTCACTCTGACATCGGGGAGGAAGGGAAAAAAAATATGTTTGATATCGTTCACAGAGCTCAAGAAGAGAGAGGGAGGGCAAGGGAGGAAAACCCGAGTGAGAATAATAGCCCGCTCTCAAGTCTGATTAGGAGGAAAGTTTTCGTCTTCCTGCCATTGCCTTGATTAAATCTGCCGTCTTAAAGAGACCCTGGCGGGGCCCAGTAATACCAAGGTACTGAGAGGAATGAAAGGTTGCCATTTCTCAGCCGTGATTGGCTTATTGCATCTGGCAAAGCTTGACCATCAGGAGCGGTACTTCTCTCCCGCTGCAGAGGGAACGAGCAGAGGGTTGGAAAACACTCCATCTCTCGCTTAACCCCCGTGAACACATCAGCCAACTCGAATACCGGTACGTGTTTCGCCTCGTTGAGCCAATCAGAGGGGCCCGCGGCTAAACACTGGGATTAGGTGGCATGGGTGTGCGGTGGCGGAGTGTTTGCAGGAAGCAGGCGACAGCAGCCCAATCAGAGTGCGGCGGTCACCGCGCTACATGGGGTGGGGTGTGAGTGTGTGTGTGGGGGGGGGGGGGGGTCACTGGGCTCCATGTCTGGTTGAAACACCTACACCCACACACACATTTTGTTCTGGGCTTTGACGTGGAGCCGAGACAAAGGCACATGCATACAGCACACACACACCATACCCACAGCACACACACCAAGCCCACAGTACACACACACACTCAGCCCAAACTAGGTTGGCTCCTCCACTCCTTCATGTTCCCTTCGTCTCCTTCCCCTTTTTGACTAATGTAATTTATGCAAAGGCAAATTATAAATAGCATATCAATACGCTGGTACTATTCCGAGCAGTGCAACACTGCTCAGCTGTCATGATAAGTAGGCCGGGCAAGGTGCGTGCGAATGCTCTGGAAAGTGAACCCGGATGTGAACTTAGTGTGTGTGTGTGTGTGTGTGTGTGTGGAAGAGGCTAAACAATAGGGATGGGGAAAGAGAGAGATGAGAAGCAAGACTGACAGCGAGTCTCTGATGTTGTTTTTCGAACCAGAATCTATCCCATGTCAGAGGAAGATATATTGCTCGGGTCGATGATGATAACTTGGAGAGTGCTCTTTACTCTTTCAAGCAACATAATGGAACAGCTACTATTGAACAAGCCTTTAATGAAGCTGAGTTTTTCTTTAAAGAAATACCTTAATTAAGGGACCTTTATGAGGAGCACGCGTGCGCACACACACACACACACACGCGCGCACACACACACACACCGTCGCTCAAAATAGTGGCACAACTCCTCAAATTAATACCACATGAATATTAATGTGTGGTTGTTTACCAGTCCTGCAACTGCTCCCGATCCCTGTGTAGAATCACAGCAGGTACACTGTTTACAGAGGAGAGAGAGAGAGTGAGTGATAGAGACAATGAGAATGAAGAAGGGAGAGAGAGTGATAAGGAGGGGCAGGGGGGGAGGGGTAGGGAGGGGAAAATGACAGCTGGAGCAGGAAGGGGAGAGAGCATATTCTACTCTAATCATATTTCCAATGCTGAAGATATAAGATAGGCCATGCTAGTAAGACAATGAGAGATTAAACAAAACATGGGAAGATGTAGAGAGAGAGTGAGGCAGAGAGAGAGACTTTCTACTGTAGAGCCTAGAAACCTGAGAGAGAGAGAAGGAGTGGAGAGACAGGGAAGGAGAGGGAGAGACAGGGAAGGAGAGAGAGAGACAGGGAAGGAGAGGGAGAGACAGGGAAGGAGAGGGAGAGACAGGGAAGGAGAGAGAGAGACAGGGAAGGAGAGGGAGAGACAGGGAAGGAGAGGGAGAGACAGGGAAGGAGAGGGAGAGACAGGGAAGGAGAGGGAGAGACTGATGGAGGGAGAGACAGGGAAGGAGAGAGAGAGACAGGGAAGGAGAGGGAGAGACTGATGGAGGGAGAGACAGGGAAGGAGAGGGAGAGACAGGGAAGGAGAGGGAGAGACTGATGGAGGGAGAGACAGGGAAGGAGAGGGAGAGACAGGGAAGGAGAGGGAGAGACAGGGAAGGAGAGGGAGAGACTGATGGAGGGAGAGACAGGGAAGGAGAGGGAGAGACAGGGAAGGAGAGAGAGAGACAGGGAAGGAGAGGGAGAGACAGGGAAGGAGAGGGAGAGACAGGGAAGGAGAGGGAGAGACAGGGAAGGAGAGGGAGAGACAGTGAAGGAGAGGGAGAGACAGGGAAGGAGAGACAGGGCAGGAGAGGCGGAATGAGGGATATACTGCAGAGAGAGAGAGAGGGGGGGGGGATGCATGAAAGAGAGGTATCCATTCAGTACACACTAAACATAATCTAAGCACGTTCATATTAAAGCTTCAAGGTACTGCCGAGTCAAATTAATACAATAAATCAAGTCTTCTAAATCGTGGGTGTCCCCACACGATAAGCGAAACCTTAAATACGTACGGCGCATTGGTGGAAGCAGTATGAATACCTTTCCAACCTGATTCCAAAAGAGGGTCAAAGTCATGCAGTGCACGAGACAGCTATCTGGTGAAATTCCCATTGCATCCGGACCCCAAGGTTAGCGCTGTGCGTTTCACCGAGTGCGCGGGGGTGCATGCTGGGAGAGAGAACACGAGCTAGCGCCACGGGGAACGGGAGGGTTTGTGCGTGCTCACCGACACACGCTTCACTGCGGGAGTCGGGAGCACCAGGGGGTCTTGAGGTTTCTCCATCGCCGCCTCTCCCCACACATCCATTCTCCCTCCATCCCCTGGAGAACCACCCTGTGATTGTGCTTTAATGATACCCCTCTCCGGTAGCCAGGCGAGTGGTCGGCGGGTTAACGAGGGAGGGAGAGCAGGAGAGCGCATCCTCGCTCCCGCGGTCCTTCCCCCTCATCACCGAGAGAACCCCCGATGGAGCGCCGGAAACACGCGCGCGGGGGGGGGGGGGGGGGAGGGGGGAAACAAACGAAGGAGGAAAAAGAAAGGCCACTAATCACCACATATTGGGATCCCTTTTGGTCCTCCCCGATGTCGCCGGCTCTCGCTTTATCTCACCGTCCTTCGCTCTCTCTTCCACTCTCCGTCTTCCTCTCTCTCTCTTTTCATCTCCGCCGCTCTCTTTTTTATCTCCCTGTCCATTCCGCCGGACACGGTGTAGGGCTGGTTGTTCGACGTTCAGAGCTGAGCTTTGTCGGATGGAGCCATGGTTCTGCGGGTGTGACTGTGTGTGGTAGGTGTGAATTGAACAGAAGTTCTCAGGCCCGGGCTGAGGCGGAAGACTGCATCCTGTGTGTGTGCGTGTGTGTGTGTTTGTTCCACATTTTTGTGCCAGGACTGATGGATGAGAGCAGACACAAACAGTGGTTGTCATTGCCGGATGACTGAGCATTTTCAGCATCCTGAATGCAAAAGATCAAGCTGCATATGGTAGCAAGCTGAGCCGGTCTATGGTTTGGGGGTGGGCGGGGTGGAGAAGGGGCGGGGGCGGGTCGAAATCTATCAAGTCAGAACAAACAGTTGGGTTTTTTGGGGTGGTCGGCGTGGCAGGGCGCCAGGTCATGGGGTGACTAGAGGTCGACAGGGCCTGATAGGGTGCGGTCCTAGTCTGGCTGGTGTCCTTCTAACAGACATCTCCCCTTATGTCCCTGTCCCTGCTTCCCAAAAGGGACGCTGAACGGTTTGCTGGCTCTCGGCCTGTCTGTCCCTCCACAGGCTACTAGATCTGTCGACTCCTTGTTTATTTTTAGGGATTTCCTTTGTGCATGCGATGGATTCCCGTAATTGGTTTCTGATCCTGGATTCCTCAACCCACTCGAAAGAGGTCTTTAGTGGTTTGGCTACGTGGCCAGCTTCCCTCTCTTGGCCTGCGCGGAAATATGAAAATGACCGTTAAATATGTCTTTCTCTCGACCAGCCCCGCCTCCTGTCCATATGCCTGAGGAGAGACGCAGCTCTCAGGGTTGCCAGACCTTCCCTAAACACTCTTTGGGTTGCAAGGCACGTTAGCTGTGGGCAGAGAACAATGCAAGAATGAACTAGGCCCACTGACAGGGCCAAGGGAAATAAGGAGCTTGAAGAGGTCGCAAAAAGTCAGGGAGGGAGGGAAGAACGGAGGGAAGGAAGGTAGGAGGGAGGGAGGGAGGGAGGGAGGGAGGGAGGGAGGGAGGGAGGGAGGGAGGGAGGGAGGGAGGGAGGGAGGGAGGGAGGGAGGGAGGGAGGGAGGGAGGGAGGGAGGGAGGGAGGGAAGGAAGGAGGGAAGGAAGGAGGGAGGGAGGGTATGGATATGGGGAGGGGGGGTGGAGGGGGGGGGGTTGAGGTGAGGAGAGATGTCAGGATCATTTAGATGGACAGGGTCAGTTGTGGCATAGGCAGGCATCAACACCGCTCAATCCAGGCACCCCTCCAGCAGTCGGGAGGGGTTGGAGCTGTGTGTGGTGGTGGGGGGAGGGGTTAGGGTGGCGTCCTGGGTCTTATCCCCTGGACCTAACCCCATTACAAAGTCCTGCCCTGCAGTCAGTCATTGTTCACCCTGGCACACCCCTGCAGCCGCTCTTATCCTGCCATCTCGTCTGGCTGAGGTGAAGGAGACACACACACACACACGCACACACATACCTACACACATGCACATACACAAACCTACACGCACACACACACATACCCATACCTACACACGCACCCCCCCCCCCCCCACACACACACACACAATCTGACTGCAGTGCTCGTTTGATGTATGGCCTGGTGTTAGGGATTGGCGTGGGAGAGATGGGGAACGGGATGACTTCCTGCCCCAGACTGCTCTGACATCTCGCTGACGGACATCCAACTCTCCGTCTGCCGTCGGACTCGAAGGTCAAAGGGTCACAATCGGTGTTTGTTTCGTTTCATGTGCATGTGTATGCACGTGTGTATGTGTCTGTGTGTGTCGCCATAGCGGCTCGTCAATAGCGCCATACGTTCCAAAGCCTTGTGTACATGTATGGGGAACCTGTGTGTCTTTTTTTAGATGGAGAGATTTGATCTCAGGCCCTCTGCCTGACAGGCATATTACCAGCAGGCAGACTCACTTCATCACCTGCCCTGCCTTCAGTTAAAGCACCAGATCACATTTCCTCCCATACGCCCAGATAGGTCCTGGGACTTCATTATTTATGATCTATTCCAAATCACATTATCTTTCACCAGGCTTCAATTACCCCTTTCACCAAGCCTGGGAGAACGGGTCACGTGTTGCGAACACATTAAGGGAGATGTTTGCGTGCGCGTGGGTTTGTTTGCGTGTGTGCCGGCGCGTGTGCATATGTGTCGTGTGTGTGTGTGTGTGTGTGTGCACGGTGGCACATGCTACAGTGCGCTGGTGGTTCGTGCCGTGCATCCGAGCGTGTGCGGATGTGTGTATGTGTTTGGATGTGTGTGCGTGTTTGTGCCCTACTCTACCCTTGTCTGTGTAGTTACAGCGGGCTGCTCTTGTCAGTTCCGTCGCTCCCTTGGAGCCGCAGATGCAGTTCTGATGTTCTGTCCTCCTCTTTGACCTCGGGTCTCCAGATCACAACCCAGAGAGGGAGAGAGATAGAGAGAGAGAGAGAGAGAGAGAGAGAGAGAGAGAGAGAGAGAGAGAGGGAGAGAGGGAGAGGGAGAGGGAGACAGATAGAGAGAGAGAGAGAGCTCGTTGAACATGGCATCTAAGTATTAGAAGTCCTCCGGGGATCCTGTGTCACAGTTCCCTACCAGCCTGTCGTTTTCACACAACCCCCCCCCCCCCCCCCCACCACCACCCCTCCATCACCCTCTCTCTCTCTCTCTCTTTGGAGCCTCACCCAAGCGAGGAGTGGTTGGAGGTGGGAGATGGGGAAGATGGGGGGATGGGTAGCCAAAGACTGAAAAAAGCCTCCGCCCCCCCATAACCAGGATCTTCCCCGCGGCAGGAAACGGCGAGCTGGCGTGAGCGAAGCTCCCGCTTCAGACGAGGGCCGTTAACCCATAGCTGCCCGCCCGGCCGGCACAATGTCACGTCCGCTGAGCAAATGTTAATTCCTTAATAAATGATGGTCATGCACCTGCACTGGCCTCGTGGCATTTACATTAAGTGGCCCCTCTTGGTACGGCTCCGGTTGACTCCCTGAACCTCAAACGGGCCAGTCCATGTTCTTCCTCATCCTTTGTGGTCGACAAACAGCATGGCTAATACATGGCTCGTACACGGCTAATACACGGCAAATACATTGCTAATACACGGCTAATATTCAGCTAATGCATTGCTAATACACAGCTAATACATGGCTCGTACACAGCTAATATTTGGCTAATACACTGCTAATACACGGCTAATATTCAGCTAATGCATTGCTAATACACTGCTAATACATGGCTAATACACTGCTAATACACGGCTAATAGACGGCTAGCTGACAGACTAGCATATGCATGAGGCCCACGCCCTTCCGCACACTCATGTATAATTCACTCTCCCTCTTTTCATTTTGTGCTGATTTTTACCGGAGCGTCAATGGCGCCAAAACCTTGGCCGGGTTAGCAGAAGGTAGGAAAAGGTAAAAAGGGTGACTCTTCAAAGATGTCCAGAACTCACTGCTACCAAGAATGCTTCACTGGGTCTGACAAGGTCTTGCCATCTCTCCAAGGTCTCTCAGGGCTCCTTTCTCTTCCTGTCTGCCTGTTTTCCCTCTTTCGTTCCTATCACTCGCTCTAGTCTGTGCGGGGTCGGAGGAGATAGGAGGATGGATGGCTGGATGGAGACGAGGGTCTGGGCTGCCTTCACCTCCCTTTGTTGTTCCCGTCCTCGCCCTTTGTCTCCCTCGCTTCCTGCCTGCTTTGACTCTGCCTGTCTTTGTGCCGGTGTTCTTTGGCATTGAGAGAGCCAAAGGAGAGCGAACGAAAGAAACAAGAGACAGAAAAGAGAGGGGGAGAGAGAGAGAGAGAGAGAGAGAGAGAGAGAGAGAGAGAGAGAGAGAGAGAGAGAGAAAAGCGAGGGCGAGAGAGAGAGAGAGAGAAGTAGAAAGAGGCTCTCGCACGACCGGCTAAGCCCACAGTGTTTGTTTATCCCGACACTGTATTCCGTCTCGAGTGTCTTAGTTGCGGTGGTTACGTGTGACCGCTGAGACTGCGCTGCACCAGCTCCGTGCGTCGCAGACCGGCAGGTAGATATCGACGCAGACGCCCAGTCAGTCCATTAACGGGGCCCTGTGTCAAGCTGAGAGCACAACTTCACCGTCGATGCCCCTCGTAGCCCCCAAACCCCCTCTCCTGGAGCCTGGCTGCTTGTCGTGATGTGGAGCTCTCCTCCTGTCGGCTTGTACCGCAGCGCTGACAGATACAGCCTGAGCTCATCGTGGAAGGCTGGGGTGTCAGTGTTCCAGTGCTAACATGGAGTTCAGTCGAATATGTATGATTTGTAGTTCTACTTATTCAGCCTAATTCTTGGATTTTGTTTGTGGGTTTGTAGAGTTGAAGTGCAGTGCAGTACATGGCCCCTGGTTATATGTTTGTGCTTTGGTACATACAGTTTATATGCATGTACAGTACAGGAACATTGGTTGGACCGTATAAGGTAGTAGTACACAGTATACTGTAACTTGAGTAGTGTACTTGCAGTAGTAATAATAGTAGTAACTTAGTAGTATACCATATAAGTATACGATAGGAGACCATAAGATAGTATGATGCAACTTTGGTTGTATAATCCTCGTATTACTCTAGCGGAGTCTTGGTAGTGACAGTAATCTGCAAGCCAGTGGACTGAAATTGCCAAAAATGTGATTATTCTTCACCGACGAGAATGAAAATTGCCTTTCATGAAATATATCTCTCTGCGTCTCTTCCTCTCTCTTGCTCATCCCTGTTTCAGTGGAGCAGAGCAACACATAAGCAGTGTTTCTGCTGGTCTTTAACACTCACACATGTTCAGGAATTCCTTCAGTACATCCACAGCCCCGAAAACAAAGGACATGCATTATGTATAAGCTATGTTATTATATATATATATATATATATATATATATATATATATATATATATATATATATATATATATATATATAAATAGGCTTTTCTTCAAGCCCCGTGTATATAGTCTTCAGGGAAGTTGAGGAGACTATCTTGCGGACGGTAGCATTTATATTTGCAAAGTTGTGAACAGCATTGCCTTGATGGGAAATATGGAATGGTCCCCATTGCAGAAATGCATTGTTGTGTTTGTTATCTCACCTACTTAGGGCTCTCATGTCGCACTTTAGTTTATCCAATGATAGAGGATTCCAAAGACGGAAGTAGAAATGTGATCGGAATACAACAGTATACAGTGTATACTGTAGCTTGTGTAGAAATAAGGTCGCTGTGTGTAGCCAGCAGGAGAAAAGTCTTATTTTACAGACACAGTGTTTGGAATATATACTGTGAATCAGAGCCGGTCTCATCGCGAACACAGCCACTCTACTGCAAATCATCAATTTGGGTTTACATAATCTCTCCAACCTCTCGCTCTCTGCCTAAACTTTCCCAAGCGTTTCGTGTTTGCTCTCATCTGCGTCCGACGCTGGGATGTGAGGCTCAAAGTTTGATGGGGTTTCAGTGTGAGAAGAAAGCTGCCGGAGAACGGACGAGCGCGAGCGCTTTATGCCTTTCCACTCACTGTGTGTTAACTCCAATGTGTCCGTTCCCACCGGGGGGCATGAAAGGCAGATATTTCTCTCCTTGTATGAGAGGTGTAATCTGTTCTGTCTTTGGCTCCCGAGAAAGCTCTTTCATGCTCATGTTGCGTTTGTTTACTCAGTTCAACCATAACGCAATGGCACGGCACTTCCCTGCTTGTCTCTCTCTACCTTCAACTAGGGGAGGATGAGCGGGGCACTCGGGAGCAAGCGATGCTCCCCAGAGGCTGAAAAATATGAGTCAGATCCTACATTCTGTGTGCATGTGCATGTGTGTCGGAAGGGGTTTCAAAGGTCAACATGAAGCCAACTGCATAAACGGACACAGTGAGGTGGGAAGATGAAGGCATGTAAAGAAGCAATAGAACAAAGGCTTGTTTGACATCAATTAAACAATCCAAGCTTATTAATAAATTATATATATGTATATATATATATATATATATATATATATATATATATCGATCCGGAATAAGATATTAGGAAGGGGAGGAAGAATGGTGTGAAGGTCATGAAGACGGCTGTTAATGAGAAGCTTGTTGTGGGGCAAGCGGGGTCTAGGGGGCGCTTGCCTTCGCATCTTTATGATGAAATTTTAGAAATCAAAATGTCACCCGACAAAAGTTTCCACCAAGACAATTCTTAACGTTTGGAAATGAAACAAATTCCATGCCCCCAAAACGACCCCAGTGTTCCATTGTGCACCTTCTTGTCACTTTGCTGCACTCGCCCATGTTCACGTAAGTCGACCCTCCTCCGCCCACCTCATGTTACACCTCCCCATCTATCCCCCCCCCCACCCACACACACATACCCCCCACCACCCCCATGATCTCAGCTGACTTGGGTCCATTCAGTCTGGCTACATGTCAAGCATTTAATCAGTGTGATTATGTTACCGCAAGACACTGAAATATTGATGTCTTCCAACCACACCCTGACATTTAACAAGCGTGGAACCTGAGGTACCTTTTGTGCGCGCACACACACACAACACACAACACACACACACAGATGCAGACACGCAAATCCAATCACTTTTACCGACACCAGACACTCTGCCGTGTTTAACGGAGCCATTTCCCCCAGACACCTGCCTTTATGGCGGCACATCGCTGTTCACAGCGCGTGCAGTACTAAGTGTGTGTCCGTGCTCGTATACGACGGACAACATCATCATCCAGAGAACTGACATGGAAACATCCAGAAGTCGACTCCAGGGGTCAGCCGCTCGCGCGCACGTCCGCTCCTTACTCAGCGCCGCGTCAATCTCTCCTGTGATTGGTCAGCAGTTTGTGCCGTGTCGGTGGGCGGGGAGGGGGTGTCAACCCTAGCCGGAGGTTACATTTGCATTTACATTACATTTATTCATTTAGCAGATGACTTTTATCCAAAGCGACTTCCAAGAGAGAGCTTTACAAAGTGCGTAGGTCACTGATAATAACAACAAGATAGCCCCCAAATCATTGCGAGTAGCCAAAAACATGATGGATATATTGTGAACAACCAAAATAAGTGCCAAAGGAAAGAACCATAAGAGCAAGTAGTTAAACAAGTTACAATTTAAACAACATGAACCGCTAGAAGTACAAGTGTACCTGTGGAAAAACAAGCAACATTAAAAACAATATATCACAGCGAGTTACAACTAACCACTTGAGCAACACGTCTCTGAGCAAGAGTCATTGTGATCCTTGAGGAAACTACCAATCGGGTCAAGCAAACCATTCCTAAGTACCGTTGTACTCCCGGAACAAATGCGTCTTGAGCCTTTTGGTTGCGCCCAGGTTGGCACCTGGGTGCTGACTCGACGTCCGTTTTACACGTGCCGTGTCACCTTGCGGCGGCCCGTAGCCTTCCTGCCAACGTGATTGTGCGAATGAGGACGTTACTCTACATCCCACACTCAAGCAGGCATCACCCTGATACGGTGGAGAGACCCGTTTGGGAGTCAACCAGCCTGTCGGCAGCCAGACTGCTTTTTTGTGTGCGGTGTTTCGAAAACCAATTTGCACCCTCCGTCAGAGAGGACGGGGACATGGAAAGAGAGAGGGGGGGGGGGGGGGAGAGGGGAAATATTGAGTGTCAAAACTATCTTTAACTGAGCACTGAGGGGTGCTAGGAGGATGGAGTCTGCCTCTCTCTCTCTCTGCCTGCGTACCGTATGTAGGCCTGGCCCGAGCATGCGGCTAAGATTGATTCATTCACACTGAGGTGAATAGAGACCTGCTTCTGCTCTGCCTCCACCTCTCTCTCTCTCTCTCTCTCTCTCTCTCTCTCTCTCTCTCTCTCCCGCTCTCTCTCTCTCTCTCGCTCTCTCTCAATCTTCCTCCTTTTTACCTCAGTCTATCTAGCTTTATCTCCTCTCTTTCTCTCACTCTCTGCCTCTCTCTTTCCCCACAACACCCTCCTTGCTCTCTACCTCGCTCCAGTTAATCTCTATACAATACTTATCTTTCTTTATCTCTCAGTATCTCTCTCTCTCTTTCTCTCTCTATCTCTCTCTCTCTCTGCTCATCTACCTGTATTTCTCTACATCTCATCCCTGTCTGAGACTGAGAACATTGAGAAACATAACTTGAAATGACCCCCAGCCCCCTCCTCTCCCCCACAGCCCATAAATCCTGCGGCAACATCTGTCGAAAGTCACGGAGGATGAGGAGGATGTTGGTGATGATGATGAGGATGATTACATTTGCATACTATTAATGAGCTCTGTGGATGCATTCCAAATGCTAATGTGGCGTTTTAGGAGGGGTTAGAGGGAGGAGATGGAGGGAGGAATGGAGAGAGATAGAGAAGATAGGGAGGGGGAGAGGGAGAGGGAGAGAAGGAGAGAGAAGGATATGTACTTTCAAAAGGATATGTCCCTTTGCAGAAAGACTGTTGGATGACTTTGATCAATACTGTTTACTTGTACTGATCCATAGTCTGTCTGCAGGAGTTCTTTTCCTCTCAACTTGCTACCCTCTTGACCCTGCCCTTTTTTTCACACCCACCCCCCCCCTCCCCCCTCCTTTCCTCACCCTGGCTGCTGATTGTATCGGGTAAGAAACGTCCAATCAGATAGCACGCTCCACCGCGCACCTCAAGTGTAAGGTGTGTTTGTGTGTGTACACGCCTCGCTCATTGTCAAGGCCAATGAGTGACACTAACATGAGCTACAGCTCACGAGCTCAGAAAAATACGGTGTATGGTTCTCTCTCTCTTTCCTTTAGAGTTTTGAATAGTAGCCTGTCCTTCGCACATGCATGCTTGGCGTGCGTGCTGTCGGTATACAATAATACACCATCTTATAGGTGTTCACAGTGTCACCAATAACATTGTCACTCACCACCATTCGGTTGCCGCTCTCCGATTGGTTGAACGGTTCTCTCCGCAGCAGGGATAGGCTGGCGCACCAGTCTGCGTCCACCGATATAACAGGGGGATACGAAGGCGGTACCAGAAGTGGAGCTAAAGAGCTGGAACCTCCAGGCTGTGTAGTGTGTGACAACCCCACTCACTGGGGTTTGAGCTTAAACAGTCTTTTGTTAGCGCTGTTTTTTTGCCATCTATTTATCACTGAATGTATTTGGGAGTGTGAGAGCGTGAAAACATAGTCGGCGTCAATGTGTGTGGTTTTTTTCGACAAGTTCCCGACAAAGGGATAGATTGTCTGTGTATACATGTGCACCTGTGGAGCACATGCCCAAAGGCCACACACTTAGTACACGCACACAACTCTTTTTGGCTGGCGTGTGCGTGTGTGTGTGTGTGTGTGTGTGTGTGTGATGGGAGACCTGTGCACGGTGGACTGTGTCCAGAGTGTCCCAGTGGTGGGACACATCATTTTTCACCTGACTGAAACAGATTACCTCACTCCAACTCCCCAACTCCTCCAGGGCCTGCTCTGACCTCCAGCCCAGACCCCCACTCTGCCTCCTTCTCCCCCAGCTCAGCCCCCTCTCCCCTGGGTCGCTTTCTGATGGATGGCCCCTCTGGAGGCTCTCAGAACCAGCTCCTTTCTGGAACTTTCTGGCTTGGAACCAGCAAAGTGTAGTAAAAAAAAAAAGGGGGGGGGGGCAGTTAGAAAGAAAAAAAATGGGTAGGAAAGAGGATAGGATCCATGAAATACTGAGGAGAAAGACGTGTTCAGGGTCATTTCCTTGGAAGTGCGGGTAGCTAGGGAGTTGAGGTTGATGAAATGGAGGAGAAACTATCTGTGTGTGTGTGCGTGCGTTTGTTTGTTTTGACTGTTTGTTCAGCTGGCCCAGGTGTCTCCTATGTGCCCAACCTGCTGCAGTTTGTTTTCTCGTACATAACGCTTTTCCTTTGAGAGGGAATCCTATCGTATACACACACACACATACCAACACACACACACACACATGTCCTCTGTTACCTTAGGAGTTAGGAGTGTAAATGTCTTCTTCTTCTCCATCCAGCCAGAGTTGAGAGAGACAGACTGACATGAGAGAAATAGCAAACA
>NC_140373.1:11327500-11337500 GCF_054491055.1 Hypomesus nipponensis | reverse complement strand
GGTGGGAGTGTGTGTGTGTGTGTGTGTGTGGATGAACACGGGTGGTGAGACAGAGCTAGCCTCAGCGATGGGAAAACCACATGCATCACCCCCCCCCCCCCTCCCCCCACCACACACACACGCGCGTTTTTATCCATCCCCATTTACCCGTGAGCCGAACACTAAATTGCAGCGCCTGGGGCCCATCGCCCGAGTCCATCGCCCGAGTCCGGAGTGGGTTTTTACAGCGGGGGCCGTTAAACAAGTCGTTGATCTCCGCGTCTCCCTCCTTTCTCCTCCCTCTTCTCGTGGCCCGCCGTGTCACCCTGAGTCCTCCTGGACTCCGTGACACTCGTACTTCTGGAGGTGGTGTGTGCTAGTGTTCATGTCACACTGGTTTACTGTGTTTATGGAGCTGTTTCAGCCCTGGCGGCCCCAGCGTGGCGGCTGTGTGGATGAGCCGGAGGGTTACTGTACTCCATGTGCTGACAGCTTTCCTTCTGTCAGTGCTCTGGGGGGAGGTGGGCCCAAATTGCCGGGCCGCCACGGTAATGGGTATCTTTTCTCCTCTTCTCTTCTCCTCTGGCTAGGAAACTGTGCATCGCCCCTCTCTTTCTCTCTTTTCTCTTTTCTCTTTTCTCTTTTCTCTTGTCTCTCTCTCTCTCTCTCTCTCTCTCTCTCTCTCTCTCTCTGGTCCCTTTCTATTGTTTATTGTTCTTCTCTCTCCCTCTGACTCGTTGTACAGTGTCAATGCCCCCCCCCCCCCACCCCCACCCGCACACACCCACGCTCCACACAACACTCGTGACCAGTGAGAGCCCTCCCGCTCTACCCCCAACCCCCTCACGCACCCTTGTGTACACAGCAGCTGCATGGGTAATCAATGAGCATACAAATTGACATTCACTAACAGGTCATTAAAAATCAGTGGATGTACATTGTCCGTGTGTCAGCTTGTGAAGGTTACCCAGGGGTAGATTAATGGGCACTGGGTGGGTTGGCGGCACCGGCATTCCCTCATTCTAGGGCCCGGGCATTAACAACCCTACACACACACACACACACACTCTCACATAAACACACAAACACACACAGGCACGCACACACACACACACCAACGCAACCACACATACGCATGCATACAATCTCTCTCTCTCACACACACACAGACATAGAAATCCACAAACACACACACACACAAACACACACACACACACACACAGCAGAGTACCATACCCATGCATTCACTCAGGGGAATGTTTGTCTGTCTTCTCTGTGTAGCATCTTTGAATACAATAATCAAAGTGATGGAGCATGAAGTTAGCCTGACTGGGGAGACCATCGCTTATCCCGGCACCAGAGATGTGCCGACACATACACATGTTTGAAAGAGGTCCCTCTCTCTGTCTCTCTTTGTGTCTGCCTCTGTCTCTCTCTCTCTGTCTCTGTCTGTGTCTGCGTCTGTCTGCCTCTGTCTTTGTCTGCGTCAGTTTGCCTCTGTCTCTCTCTGTCTCTCTTTCTGTCTGCCTCTGTCTCTCTCTGTCTCTGTTTGTGTCTCTCTCTGTCTGCTTCTGTCTCCGTCTGTGTCTTTCTCTGTCTGCCTATGTCTCTGTTTGTGTCTGCCTCTGTATCTGTTTGTGTCTGTCTCTGTCTCTGTTTGTGTCTGCCCCTGTCTGTCTCTGTCTCTCTTTGTATCTGCCTCTTTCTGCCTCTGTATCTGTTTGTGTTTGCCTCTGTCTGCGTCACAGGCTCATCCGTCTGTCCTTCGAATCTGCCGTCAGCTGTTGAGCACCTGTTTGGATTGGGAAGAATTTTCTCTCTGACTGACAGAGTTACTGGAACACCTTATATTGCCTTTCCTCACCACACGTTAAAACCTTTGTGGATTTGTGTCCCTTCTGGGATCTGGGTTTCATTATATTCCTCAGCCTTCACACACACACACACACACACACATTTTCAGGTCATACCTCTCCCCTAGGCCCTATAAATCCAGCATCACGCTGAGCTAACCATGGAATAGTGCTATAAAATGAAGCCTAATCGGCCCAGGCTGCCGTAAGTGGTTTTTCCTTCTGGGAGCCATTTTTGCTTAGACAGCCAATGACAAGGGCGTCACCGCCGTGGCCAACGTGACGCCCCCGGCCGTCATCCGAGGAACGCTCGGCGACTTTGGCCCCCTTTCAGGCTGCGTTCACACCCTCCTCCCCTCCCCCCTCCCCCCAGGCCCATTACAGGGGTAAATACATCTCAGCTCTTTAGAAGAACGTTTCTACAAGGGCCTGGGGGTGAGGTGTGTGTGTGTGGGGGGGGGGGGGGGGGAGGGTGGAAGCAAGAGAGAGGGGTAGGGAGAGGAGAGATAGAGAGAGACAGAGACACAGTGTGTTCGTACAAACCATGAACCCACTAATCCCCCCCCCCCCCACCAGCCCCCCCCCCCCCCCCCCCCATGATAATCCGTCAGTGCCCCTCCGCTCCATTCTCATATTTTCACCGCAGATACTCTGCCACATTTGCAGCCCATAATAACCGCTTTGTGTTGCACCCGTGCGCCTCCGCAATGCCTAATGGACTTCCTGTTTGGAGTGTTGTTGTCGCCGGGCGCTTCCTGCACGGCTGCCTAATTGAAACCCCTTCTCCCCCCTCCTCCCACCTCTACCCCTCCACCCTACCCCCCCCCCCCTTATCCCCCCTCCTCCCACCTCTACCACTCCACCCTACCCTCCCCCCTCCTCCCACCTCTACCCCTCCACCCTACCCTCCCCCCTCCTCCCACCTCTACCCCTACACCCTCCCCCTTTTCCCCCCTCCTCCCACCTCTATCCCTCCCCTTTACCCTCCCCCTCCTCCCCCCTCCTCCCACCTCTACCCCTTGACCCTACCCCCCCCCTTCTTTTCCCACCTTCGAAGAGATAGCTCAATTAACCTCACACGGGTGCCTGGGTTTGGCCAATTATACCCTTCCCCCTGCCACTTTGCCCTTAACAGCCCCCCCCACCCCTCCTCACACACACACACACACACACACACCCCTCCACCGTGCTCTTTAGCAAACAGGCATGCCTGTCATCTTCCCTGTGCAGAGCTCTCTGCTATTAGACCAGGGGTCAAATCAAGGGTCATATCTTACAGTACCTTTGACATGGTAGCTTGTGTGTGTGTGTGTGTGTGTGTACGCGTGTTTGGTTTGTTTCGAACAAGGCCATATCGGGGTCCCTATTCCAATTCCTTTCGCTTCTCATTACAATGTGACTCTGAACCCAATTGACATTGAGAGTCAAGTCGATTTCAATCCCCCGCGCCCTCGTGTGAGAGAGTTTGATTCGCCGCCAAACCCTCCTATTGAATCAGAGTGATTTGACTGTTTGTCCTTCGAAGTGAGAGAGGGAGCCAAAACTGTGCGGCCTTCGATTGGACAATTACAAGTGTTTGTGTGTGTGTGTGTGTGTGCGTGTGTGTACTTTTTTTTTTGCGTTTGTGTGTGGGTATTTGTGTGATCATTTGGGTCTGTCTGTGTGTGCGTTTGCGTGTTGATTTGTGCGTGTGCGTGTGGGTGTTTGGGAGCTCATCCCGGCAGCTCCACGGGGCTGAGCAGTGATGTGGCTGCAGTTCCGGATTAGAACCCGGGCCCTCCTTGGTGCACAGCAAGGATGGAGGGAAGACAGAGGGAGGACGAGACAAACAGCCCACATGGCTTCATGGTGCGCTGGAGATAATAGAAGCACATCGAGGATGGGGGGTAATGGTGTGTCCCACCGAGGGAGAGGGAAGGAGAGGGAAGGAGGAAGTCGGAGATGGAGGAGTGAGGGGGGAGAGGGAAGGAGGAAGTCGGAGATGGAGGAGTGAGGGGGGAGAGGGAAAGAGGAAGTCGGAGATGGAGGAGTGAGGGGGGAGAGGGAAAGAGGAAGTCGGAGATGGAGGAGTGAGGGGGGAGAGGGAAAGAGGAAGTCGGAGATGGAGGAGTGAGGGGGGAGAGGGAAAGAGGAAGTCGGAGATGGAGGAGTGAGGGGGGAGAGGGGAAAGAGGAAGTCGGAGATGGAGGAGTGAGGGGGGAGAGGGGAAAGAGGAAGTCGGAGATGGAGGAATGAGGGGGGAGAGGGAAAGAGGAAGTCGGAGATGGAGGAGTGAGGGGGGAGAGGGAAAGAGGAAGTCGGAGATGGAGGAGTGAGGGAAGGAGAGGGAAAGAGGAAGTCGGAGATGGAGGAGTGAGGGGGGAGAGGGAAAGAGGAAGTCGGAGATGGAGGAGTGAGGGGGGATAGGGAAAGAGGAAGTCGGAGATGGAGGAGTGAGGGGGGAGAGGGAAAGAGGAAGTCGAGCGAGCGAGTAAAAGTGAGGGGGAGCGATGGAGGGAGGGATGGAGGGAAACCACAGAGGAAGAAAAATAGCGAGAGAGTAGGAGAGTCTATCTCCCCTTGTCTTGGTCTTGCGTTCATGTTTTTATCACAATACCCCTCTCCCAACCCCCCCCTCCCCTCCCCCACGGCATTCTTTATTGTTTACCCTCGCAGTTTTTTTTTTTTTTGCTGGAAAGTTCCGTCCCCCTGCAGATAATGCCCGCGTCATCGCGTGCCTACGCTGCACCCTGCGCTCCCCAGGATCAGATAGAGAGGCTTGGCTGGGGCGCTGATAGCAGAAACTATCAGGGAGAGTTATTTGAGTGCGATGCCTTGGCAGTGGACGGGCCCTATCTGGAGGACATCTCCGTGATCTATGAGGACGACGGGCGACCTGGGGAACACAGTTGCTGGCAGTTCCACAGTGCAGGAGCCAAGGCAAGGGGGAGGGAGCGTGCGGGATTGGCCAGGGAGGAGGTCTAGGTGGGCCTAATGGAACTGGGAGATCTGTCATCTCGCTGCCTGGAGGGAGGGAGGGAGGGAGGGAGGGAGGGAGGGAGGGAGGGAGGGAGGGAGGGAGGGAGGGAGGGAGAGAGAGAGAGAGAGAGAGAGAGAGAGAGAGAGAGAGAGAGAGAGAGAGAGAGAGAGAGAGAGAGAGAGAGAGAGAGAGAGAGAGAGAGAGAGAGAGAGAGAGAGAGAGAGAGAGAGGGGGGGGGACATGGACGGGGAAAGATTGGACGGAGGAGAGAGAGAGCAAGATCCTGAGTCATGGTGACACTGTGCAGAGAGAAAGAGAGAGAGAGAGAGAGAGAGAGAGAGAGAGAGAGAGAGAGAGAGACAGAGAGAAAGAGAGAAAGAGAGAGAGTGTGGGAGTGAAAGGCCTGAAAGACCTTTATCGTCCACCGTATTTATTCTGAGTGTTCCTCGACCCGGGCTCCCGGGATGAGAACAGAGTCACCTGGTCTTTGGCAGCACGCCGCGGGCACGGCCACCTGCACATCCCCCGCCTTGCAGCCACTCTTTGAGGACTTGTTATCTTCTGATGTTTTATCACTTCCTGTGAGGCCTCGCACTTCACATGTGCTGCCAGGGAAATACATGGTCTGGTGTTTCGTTCCTTACTTGGTCATCTCAGCCGCGTCAGAGGGCTGGCTGAGAGAGCAGAGCGGAGTGTGATGACGTCGCTTCAGCCCGAGCGCTCGTGTTCGGGGCGAGAGCGGATGCTGATGTGTCGTGCTGCATTCCCCTCTGGAGGCCCCCCCCCCTCCCCCCGCGGAGTTTGCGCGAGTGACGCGGAACACGTTGCCATGGCGACAATGTCACTTTGCTTGGTTGAATGGTCGGACAACTGTTAACTGACAACTGTTAACTAATATACTTCTCTCTCCCTTTCTTTCTTTCTTTTTTTCCTTCTTTCTTTCTTTCTTTCTTTCCATGTTCTTCTTTTCCGGTGCGGGGTCCACCCATGTGACTCATGGACCACTCATAAACAGGTAAGGATAGATTTGTTGTTGTCCCCCCATCCTGTTTCTTCCTCCACAAGCAGCAGACACACCATTCGTCCAGCAGTTTCCCTCATCAGGAAGTCACTCTTTTTTCTGATTGGGTGGGCTGCACGGCTCCCAGACCTCCTGCCCTCCCATCCTCACACACGTGTCCATGCCTGTACAAGTGGCGGGACAGGAGGAATGGAGGGAATGATAATGTATGTTTCTGTGTAACGGCCCACAGTTTAATGACGACGTCTTGCAAAGACCATGCAATTACTGGAGCTTTAGACCTCTGCCTCCATCTCTCTCTCTCTCTCTCTCTCTCTCTCTCTCTCTCTCTCTCTCTCTCCCTCTTCCCCCTCTCTCTCTCTCTCTCTCTCTCTCTCTCTCTCTCTCTCTCTCTCTCTCTCTCTCTCTCTCTCCCTCTCCCTCTCTCTCTCTCTCTGTATCTATCTCTCTGTCTCTCTCCCTTTCTCTCTCTCGCTCCCCCCTCTCTACCTTTCCCACGGGATGGGTATGTTCAGTCATATCCACCACCCCACCCTGTGTCCTGACCTCTATTACCAGGAGATGTCTTAATGCTATTCAGCCAAACCACAGCGGAAGATTTCTCACTGGGTCCCCAGCCCCCTCTCTCTCTCCACATTTTCTCTCTCTGTTTCTCTTTTCAGCTCTGTCTCTCTTTTTCTCTCTCTCCTCTGTGTGCAAAAAGTCCATCAAACCGGCTATTACATCTGTTTTTGCTAAATCAGCTCTTTTGACTTGCGTACGGAGGGATACTCTCCGGTACAGAACATTTTCAATACGCTTCACAGAAATACAGAAGGTGAATATACGATGCTGAGGATTGCAAGCCAAGCAGTATGTGAACTTCTGCCTGACTCCAAGGTCTGTTCTCTAGGTGTTTAGGTGTGTACATCTCAATGCGGAACAATCCAGACTCTTTTATACCACCCAGGAGCCGCTCCTCATCTCGTCTCTGTTTGTCTGGTTAGCATATTGTGTTGTTTACACGTTTTCATGTTGAGGATGTTCTCTGGTTTAACATGTTCTCTGCTTTAGCATGTTTTCTGGTTAATGTGTTCTCAGGTCTAGGACATTTCTTTGGTTTAGCACATTCTCTTGTTTGGCACGGTGTCTATTAAAAATGTGCTCATCAGAACCAAATCTCAAAGAACCAGGTTCATTCTGTTTTCCTAGATGCCCCCTATCTGCCACAGGCCTGGAACTGAGGGAGACATTAACCCAGGCGCACATACCCCAACACACACGCACACACACACACACACACACACACACACACACACACACAGACACACACACACACACAGTTATGTAAGCAGACCGGAGTGCAACTTAACGTGGCCTGACTGTGAGTCTGACTGTGAGCCTGGGTTGTGTCTGACCCTCCACCCTAATAGCTCCCTTGACTTTAAGAGGTGTCGGGAGGGGGAAGGAGGGGGGGGGGGGGGATTACTGGCTCACTGGCCGTCGGCCGGGAGAGCCGGAGAGGAAAATGATATATGATAGGTCTCGGTTTACATTGGTTCGGTGAGAGGGAGATGGGTGCAGTGTGAGCTCTCAGAGAGGCCGTGGGGGGGGGGATAAGGAGGGGTGCTGTGGGGGCGTGCTAACAGGAAAAATTACAACCAGCCCTAATGGAGAGAAGCAGAGAGAGGAAAAAATAACAGTCATTATTCAGATAGACCTCACTCTCTCTCTTTCTGTTTCTATCTTTTTCTCTCTCTTCCCCCCCCCCTCCTATTTCTCTTCCCTCCCTCTCTCATTCTCTATCCCTCCCTTTCTTTCTTCCTCTCTCTTTCCCCCATCTACCTCTCTCTCTCTCTCTTTCCCCCATCTACCTCTCTCTCTCTCTCTCTCTTTCTCTCTCTATCTATCTCTCTCTCTCTCTCTCTCTCTATGACAGATGTCCTGACATGGTTAGCTGTTTAGCTGTTGTTTCCTCTTTTGTCTCGTGTGCCATCCTGGACTGAGCCGTCAGCGGGGAGTCCAGCAAAATAAATCTCTTGCCAATCCAATCAGATTACAATGGGCTTCCACACATATGCCTCTGGTGGGTACCCATCCTGGAGGGTCTTACCAAGGAGAGGGTAATCCCAGTTTTTGTCTGGTCCAATCCCATGGGCTTGGAGGGCCAGATTGGTGTGTGTTTTTTCTTCTTTCCAGGACCTCTTTATCTGACGTAATGGATTAGCAACACCCCACAAATTGAAGCAGAAATGAAGACCGACAGGGAGAGAGAAGGGGGGTGGGTGGGTGGGTGTAGAGAGAGAGAGAGAGAGAGAGAGAGAGAGAGAGAGAGAGAGAGAGAGAGAGAGAGAGAGAGAGAGAGAGAAAGAGAGAGAGAGAGAGAGAGAGGGAGGGGGTGAGAGAGGGAGAGACGTTAATACATGCTGGACCCAGTGTTTGCATGTGTGCTAAACCCCCGCTTCACCTAGTCGCTATCCCATGCAAATAAAGCCTTTTTTTCCGAGCTGAGCGTGCGAGAGACATAGAGAGAGTATACAGTCAGAGAAAGAGAGAGAAAGGGCAAAACGAGAGAGAGGGAAGAGAGAGAGAGAAGCAAGAGAACAACACGAGGGGAGGGTTTGAGGACGAACAGAAGGGAGTGATTAAGGGACGGGGCCTTCAAAGACGGGCTCTATAGCCATGTTTATCTTTTAAGTGTTTTCCTCTCTCCTCCTCTGGTCTTTCATCCGTGACGCTGATCCTCAGGTTCAGACGGACGCAGGACACAAAATGGAATAGGAAGGACAAGATTGAGATGGAGGGATTAAAACGAGGGGAGTAACAACAGCATGGGATTACAACAGATTTGTGTGAGGAATGCATGATAGCTTCCCTCGTCCACCCGTCCTTTTAGCAGCCTGGCTGAGGTCAGTTCTTGGAGGAAGAAGGAGGTGAAGGAGAGAATCCGGGTGGGGAGAGAGAGAGAGGGAGATGTAGAGAGGGAGAGCTAGTGAGAGAGAGCAAAGAGAGAGAGAGGGAGAGAGAGGGAGAGAGAGGGAGAGCTAGAGAGAGATAGAGAAGAGAGAGAAAGAGAGAGGGAGAGAGCGTTGGACCTACATAGACACAGAGGCACAGGCGGAGATAGAGAGAAGGACAGTGAAAGATGGATGGAGTTGTGGTAACCTTGTTTATGTGAGCACAAAACTCACTTTTAGCCATGACTCAGTGTCTATGGTTTTTTAATTTCCTCCGTGGGCTCGTCTCGTTCGGCCCACATTCCTGGCTGTGGTCTGAAAGGAGAGAGAGAGAGATAAAGAGACAGAGCGAGAGAGACAAAGAGAGAGAGAGAAAGAGAGAGAGAGAGAGAGAGAGAGAGAGAGAGAGAGAGAGAGAGAGAGAGAGAGAGAGAGAGAGAGAGAGAGAGAGAGAGAGAGAGAGAGAGAGAGAGAGAGAGAGAGAGGGGGCCAGAATCGCTCCAGTTTTCAGCGCCACTGTCTGGACACACACACACACTTGCACTATCAGTAGTTGAATAACTTTGAGAATAATGTTAACAACGTTAATGTGTTAGCTACGCCTGATTAATATGCCAGGAATCACATGCACACACACATACTTGGATGACGTCCCTGAAAAAAATGTTTTGTCGCATTTGTTATCAAAGTCTGTGTGTATGTATCCCATTTTTGTGTGTGTCTCTCACACACACCCGAGCCCCATGCCAACCTCCTCAGGACTGGCGCCAGCTACATAAACATTTTCCTGACAAGGACGGTCAACTGTTTACTGACCAAGCAAAAGTGTTACTGGCAACAACCACTGTGTGTGAGTGTGTCTGTGTGTGTGTGTGTGTGTTTGAGGGTGTGGTGTACGTGTGGATATATACATGTGTGTCTGTATGCATGTGTGTGTGTGTGTGTGTTTGAGGGTGTGGTGTACGTGTGGATATATACATGTGTGTCTGTATGCATGTGTGTGTGTGTGTGAGTTTGTGTGTGTGTGTGTTTGTGTCTATGGAGGCGGGAAGATAATAGAGAGAGACCCCAGTGCGCTGCTGCTGTTGTGCCCTGCAGGTCCCTCAGAAGAGGAAGGAGCTCCTGTCAGAATCAGGTCCAAACTGAGATCTCTCTCTCTCTCTCTCTCTCCCTCTGTGTCCCTCCCTCCCTCTCCCTCTCCCTCTCTCTCCCTCTCTCCCTCTCTCTCTCTCTCTCTCTCTCTCTCTCTCTC